>NC_142265.1:7360949-7718852 GCF_052056855.1 Sturnus vulgaris
AGATCTCACCTGGACCCAGAATTAAAGAGCAAACTGATAAATGAGGGAAATCCTCAGTGCAGGTTTCACCAGGAATTCAGTGTTAGGTGCTCCAGGAAGAATTAAATTTTCATTTTCTCACAAATTTCTGCTTCTCTGCTCAGGTCTGAGGTGGAGCTGCCCTGCAGTCTGAAGCTCTGATGATTTTTCATGCAGGTGTTTAGCCCAAGAAAAGGATTTTTAACCATCCAGGGCCCAGTCTTGAGGGTTTCAGTCTAAAATTATTCTCTACACTCCAAATTCAACGTTCAGATAGACTGAAAATCTGTCATTTTAATCACAAGCTCTGGGAATTCAGAGCCTGATGAGTTATATTTAATATTTTCTGCACTCTGGCTCTGAATTTGGCCAAGCCTGGAGGGGTCACACTTTAAGGAAGTCTCACAGTGAAGTCCTTCCAAAATAAATCTTCGTGCTGAGCATGTTTTCTCAACAAAAGTCAAGCTTTTTATTCATGCAATCAGAATTTTGCACCAATCGTGGATTGTAGGTGAAGTCTGGGACAAAATGTTTGGATTCAGCTCCTTTCTAACAGATCTAACAGAGGGTTTTACATTTGCAAAATTTAAATATTCAACAACAGCTTCGGAAGGATCATTTTTTACACAAAGTTGGGAGCATAACAAGGAGCTGAGGTGATCCTGTCCTGCCAGAAAACCAAGTTATTCAGTGCAATCACTACAAACGAGCTCATTTTTATTTGGAATTATTCCTTCCCAGACTTACTCTCCTTTCATTTTACCTTCTGGTTGCGAGTTTGCTGGTTTCTATGAAACTTCCCTGTTTGCTACATAGGGAGCAATTCTATTTTTACAGAACCTAAACCCAAAAAAAAAAAAAAAAAAACAAACAAAAAAAAACCAAAAAACCAAAATACTGATCCAGCAAGCCCTCACGTGTCTCCTGTTGAGGAAAATGGGAGATTTCCCACGTGAAAGCACTGCAGGATCCAGTGTTAAGTACTCAGCATCTTTGGGGAATGTTTTTAATGAACCCTTTGCATTTGCTTCTTGTAAAAAAAAAAAAAAAAAAATTATTTTGGTGTTATGGGGTTTCCTTAAGTGTTAAGCTCCGAGAGCTACATTGCACAAGGTGAATTAACTTTGAGCAGTGGCAGTGTTGAAGTGAATTCCAATGGGATTTGGGTCACAGCCCGTGATTCTGATAACCTGAACAGCTCAAGAGTTCTCTTTTGTGTTTTCTCTAGTCTGACTGAGACAAAATAATTCATAATCTTTCAGTATTTCATTTATATATATATATATATATATTATGTTATTCTCATAATGAGCTGCATAACTCATCCACCTCCATCTAAAGCTTTCCTTCATGTGTTAATAATCTGAAATATTTTCTTTTTCCCTTTTTTAAGTCCCAGGTTTTATGGATATTTTTCCTCCCTGGTTATTTCTCTCTGTCCCCCCCACCCATCACTGCTCATTTTCTGTTTGCATTTTACTCACTTCTGTTCTCACTGAACTTTTTATTCATTTGGAGACAATTAAGGAAAAACTTCTGGGTTAGCTCAGCTTCCATTTGTGGGATTGAAGGGTCAGATCCAGCCTCTTATTCTCATTAAAACCAACCAAGAAATCCCACATCACGAGGAAGAAGCAGTGTTGAACAAAGAGAAGAAAATCCATAAGCAGGGAAAAAAACCTGAATTTCCTCACAGGATTTCTCTAAAAAAAGCATAGAAAGCTCTCATTTAATAATACATTAATCGTGAATACAATAATACATGAATAGATTAATGTAGCATTAATCTTTTAGTCATGGGAACCATTCAGGTGAAAGGACAAGAGTATTAAACTGTTCATATAAATATCATTTATTCAATATACTCAGAGATGAGCTGGCTTCTACAGTGTATTCTACCACACTTATCCATTAATTGCATTGTTAGTAGGTCGCTTTACATTCTTTCACTGCTCCTTCCTGTCAATAAATACATTTATTTCATGCAAATATATTTATTTCATGCAGTAATTTGTTTTTTTTTTTTTTTTTCCTGTACTTTTCCATCCCTACTAAGCTCACAACAGAAGGGACATCATGGAAAAAGCAAATTAAGCAGAGTTTAGAAGCTGAGACGTGTGTGAAGGTTTTGTAGTTCTTTTGTTTTTTAAAATGGCAGAAATCCTCCAGCATCCCCCTTTGCCACCACTAATTCCAAAGGGAATTTCAGGACCCCAATTCCTGGCAGCAGGGCCTGGAGGGATCCAGCTCTTCCCAACCCTGGCACCTCACCCAGAGCAGAAACCCAACCCCTGTTTGGTTTTCAGCCTCCAAAATGTGTCCCTGGAACCCTGATTTGCTGCACAGCCACGATGATTGCACCAAACACTCTTCCCCAGGGCTGCTGGATTTTGCCCAAATATTTTCTCACCTCCCAGAACCCAAAATCCTCAGCAGAGGAGCCCAGGGACTGCTGCCCACTAAAGCTGATCAAGTCAGGCACAGAACAATGCCATGATTGTAACTAAACCACAGGCAGGCAAAGAAAATCAATTATATTTAAAAAACAAAAACCAAAACAACCTAATTCCTACTAGCAGACAAACAATACAAATCCAACAAAACAAAGCCAAGAAAAGAGCCAGAAGTGGGAGGGGTGGGACACCGAAGAAAACAATCCTCATTTGGATGAAAAAGAATCCTTTGGAAGAATATTTGGAGAGCGTGGCTGTGCAGCCGCCCCTCAGGAAGGAATATTGACATTTCCTCTGAATTTCCCATCTCCTCTCTCCCCACGTGCTGACAGCCAGGCTGGAGCTGCCAAGATCCCGAGCCAGGCAGGAGGGAGAGGCTGAGCCCTTGGCAGCTTTGGGTTCTTTCAGAGCAGTCTCACCCATCGAGTTTTCTTTTTTATTTTTTTTTCTTTTTTTTCCTGCTTTCTTTGTGGCTGGGGGAAGTTGGAAGAAGAATGATGCAGTTGAAAGAAAGGCAGGCGTGTTCCTGCAGCTGTGGGCAGGAGGAGAGCTGGGGCAAGAAATTTAGGGGAGGGAGTCCCAGGAACTGAAAAATGAGAGTGTCAGGCACTTCCAAGGGGGAGCAAGGCGGGGAGAGCAGGGGAAGAGAAAAGGGAAAAGGGGAAAGGGAGAAGGGAAAATGGAGAAGGGAAAAGGGGAAAGGGAGAAGGGAGAAGGGAAAATGGAGAAGGGAAAAGGGGAAAGGGAGAAGGGAAAATGGAGAAGGGAAAAGGGGAAAGGGAGAAGGGAAAAGGGAAAAGAGAAAAGGGGAAAGGGAAAAGGGGAAGGGGAAAGGAAAAGAGAAAAGGAAAATGGGAGAAGGGAAAAGGGAGAAGACGGAAGGGAAAAGGGAGAAAGGGAGAAGAGAATAGGGAAAAGGGAAAAGAGAGAAGGGAAAAGGGAGAAGAGAAAAGGGAAAAGGGAAAAGAGAGAAGGGAAAAGGGAGAAGAGAAAAGGGAAAAGGAAAAAGGGAGAAGGGAGAAGAGAATAGAGAAAAGAGAGAAGGGAAAAGGGAAAAGGAGGGCAGGGCTGGGTGTCACTGGACAGGGACAGCAGAGCTCTCAGGTCATTGTGGAGCCTCATCCTCCTCATTTCATCAAAATTTACCCCAAAATTTCGCTTGTCCTGAGGACAAACATCCATTTTTACCACCCGGGAGCCGCATAAAAACGCAGCCATAAAAGCGGCATCCATAAAAAAATTCCTTCTGTCTTGACAACAATCAGCCTCTCACTCCGGCCATCCCTGCCTATTTCCATCCACCTTGAGTGGCCCAGCTTTGGGGCTCGGCAGCAAGATTTTAGTGGGTAAAGCATCACTTCCCAGCTATAAAACCCCAAGAAAACCCTTCCCAGTCGGCGTCAGGAGAGCCCCAGGCACTGCTCTGCTCCCTGCCTGGTCCTGGCAGCTGCTACACCCATGAGAATCCTGCCTGGCCAGGTCCCAGCTCTTAATTATCTCTGTTTGTTATCTCTATCCATCAGCAGCAGCCCCACAAGTTTACAGAAGTCTTGGGGTTTTTTTTTTTGTTTTTTTTTTTTTTTTTTTTTACCGAGCACAGGCAGAAATCCCCACGGCACAGCTCCCAAATGCAGAATAAAGGAAGGCACCGAGCAGATGAGTAAAGGGTGTTTGAATCCCCCCACAATTTATTTCCACAAAAGGCATTTGCGGCTAATTGGGTGCTAGAGGCACAGGAGCGCACACCGAGCTGCCTTCAAAGCTCTACACCCAGCCCAAAAATATTTCCACTCTCACAAAGCCCCAGACTTGAAGCGTTTTAGAATCCGTGAAGCACAGCCTGCTTAAAATTTGAGTTTTAACTTCCTTCAGCTGCTCCTTTCCAAGGTTCTTCAAGTTGGGTTTTTTTGGGTTTTTTTGCAGCTATGAAATCATTTACACGATTAATTTGAATTAAGGGAGAAAATTAGAGAGGCTCTAGGAAACAGCAGCGATTATCTGAAATAAAATAAGAATAAATTCATCAGGAAGGGTTCGGGGCCGGCCAGGTTGTGTTGGTTGCAATGCCCCAGGTGTGCATTTGTGACTCGTGGCTGCTGTGACCTTTCCATTTCCCTGGAATTATTACTCACACACCAAGGCAACCCCTGCCCTGATAGCAGAGCTGATAAAATTCTGCAGAATCCGGCAGTTCTTCGAGCTCGGAGCCAAGGTGTTGTTTGCTGAGGTGAAATTCTCTCCAAGTCCATCCTGCTGCCATTTGTATTGTGAAAAAAATCTGGTTAATTCCAGCAGGGTAGTTTGTTTTTTTTTTTTATTATTATTTATTTCCACTTGTCTCTTAAAAATAAAAATAATAAAAAACAACTCAGCTGCATTCCCTCACTGGTTAAATAAACTTTGGGGTTTAGCTCCTCCCCAAAATCAGAGCTGCAGAGGGAAAATTTATATTTTAATCCATCTATCTTATAAAATATTCCCATTGCAAAAATACAATTAAAAAGCCTAAATGGAAATAAATCGCTCCCAGTCCCCGCATTGTCAGTGGGATTGGAATAAATTCTGAGCTCTCATTTGTTTAAATTTAAATTTGGATTCAGCTGGCTTTTCAGGATTATCTCAGAATTACCAGACTTCAGGCTTGTTTTTTGGTTTTTAACACAAAAATCCCCAATCCCAAGTGCCAAAAGTCTCGCGTCCATTTGATCCTCCCCAAAAAAAAATCAACTTTATTGTATAGATGGAATAAGGTCAGGGATGTGCTGATTTATGATTTTAAATTTTGCTCCTGCGTGAGCTGAAATTTCAGGGTCCTCACAGCAACCCTGGGTTTGGAAAGTCAAAAAAAAAAAAAAAAATCCTAATTTACCACGAGGGATCAGCAGGGAATGTGGGATCATCAGTTCATTGAGGGTCAGGATTAGAAACCCCAAAAAAATCCTTTCCCTGGAATGGCACAAAAAAAAAAAAAAATTAAAATTGGCCATTTCTGGTTTTCAGTAGGAATTTTACTCTGTGGTTTTGGGATATGTTCACCATCAACTCCACAGCATAAAGCAAAAAGCTGTTGAAAAATTGATTTATTTCTGGAATTTGCTATGAAAAATTAATTTTTCACAGCTGGATTATTGCCCCCTTTGGTTTTTAACACCTGCAGGGCAATTCAGGGGTGGTTTGGGGGCATTTTTGGGGAGATTTTGGGGTCACGATTCCCCAAAAAGGATAAACAAGAAGAGCAACAAACAGCAGGAAAAAAATCGCAATAAACCATGGAAAGAGGAAAGAAAAAAAGAGGAAAGAAAATTTAAAAAAGAAAAAAAAAAGAGAGAAAAGAAAATAAAAAGAGAAATGAAACTAAAAAGAGAAATGAAAAATAAAGAGATTCTGCCCCAATAAAATGCAAATAAAAAGAAAATAAAAAGAGATTTCCCAGCCCCAGTTCAAGGAGGTGAGAAATGACCTCAAAAAGCCAGGTTGCAATTTTTAGGAATGCAATTTTTAGGGCTCTAAAAATCTTAAAAAAAAAAAATTTCAGCCTTTATTCAAATTCTGTTCACGAGATTTCAAACCAGGAGTCACTGAAAGCCAACTCTGCTCCAGCAGAGCCAGAATTTTGCCTGCACAGTCAAGCCTGGGTGGGGAAAAAAAAAAGAAAATATTTTATATAAAAGCTCATCAAATATTTGCTTATCCACATATTCCAATTGTGGCTCCTTTGGCTGAGAAATTTCTGTCAAGTTTTACAGAGAAATGGAATTAAAATTCGATTTATTTGAATTGCTGGCCGTGGGTCTCGCAGACAAATCTTGTTCAGGTGTGGAATTGAAATAAATTATTCCAAAGCTTGATGGCCAGGGAAAAAAAAAGAGCTAAAAAAGAGCTGAAAATAGCTAAAAATAGCTTTAAAACAGATAAGAGGAGCTTGAAAGTAGCTAAAATTATCTAAAAAAAAAAGCTAAAAAATAGCTAAAAAAACCCCCTAAAAATAACGAAAACATAATTAAAATAACTAAGAAAGCCCTAAAAATAACTAAAAATAACTTAAATAGAGCTAAAAACTAACTAATAAAAATACCTAAAAATTAGCTCAAAAATAACTGAAAAATAGCTTTAAAAGAGCTAAAAAAAGAACTAAAAATAACCAAAAATAAATATAGACTACTATAAAATATATAGTATAGAATACTATAAATAGATAATACATAATATGAAAATATAAAATATAATAATTATATTATATATGATATAATTATTTTGTGTATATGATATAATAGCTATATATAAAGCTATAAATAATATTAATATTGGGATAATCTATTATATAAAATATTCTTTTTTCTATGTAGATGCTCTGTAGCCAATTGCTTCTCATTTCCCCATTTCCTTTGAAAAGTGAAGAGAAAAAATCAGATTTTTAATTTTTTTTTTTTTTTTTTTTTTTTTGTCTTCCCCTCCTTTTCCTTCCACTTTGCCTGACTGAAAATCCAAGTGGAGATGACTCAGGGTTGAATTTGACTTTGATTCATCACCAAATATTTTTTTATTGGGGCTGTAAAATTCCCGTCCCAGCCTGGAACTCAAGGCTCAGTTCTTGGGAAAAAGGAAATTCTGCAAGAGCTTCCTGTAGAAATCACCAGCGAAATAAAGATTTCTTTCTTCTGCTCATAAAGTAATTATTGATTGATTTTTTTTTTTTTTTTTTTTTTTTTTTTGTCCCGTCACTGATTTGTGGGGCCTTACAGGAAAGAAATGAATCTAAAATATTTCCTGGCTGCAGGAAATTGCCTTTGGTGTCTCTGCCTGTGAAAATAAAAGTAAAAGTAAAATAGACGTTTAAAAATAAAAATTAAAAATGGAAATTAAAAATAAATACGAAAAATAAGCAGAAACATAAAAATAAAAACAGACATTAGAAAGAAAAAGTCGAAATTAAAAATCGAAATAAAAGTGAAATAAGAAACATTTTAAAATAAGAATTTAAAAAGACATTAAAAATAAAAATTCATATAAAACATAAAGATAAAGATAAAATAGAAATAAAAATAAAAGGAAAAATAAAAAAATAGAAATAAATAATTGCTGCACATTTAGGTAAATCACACTCCTTACTTTGGCAAACACATCAATAAAGATTTCCTCTCCCTGAAAAATCCGGATTTTCTCCCAAATTACCACTCAAAATAAATCATTTAGATCCCATGAAGCACAGCCTGCTTAAAACTTCAGTTTAAATTAAAAAAAATAATTTTTTTTTTTTTTAATTTTAGAAAATTCACCCAGCTTCAGGTGGTTGAAGAAGCAGTTTTGGGAAGGAATTTAAGGCAAAATCTGCATTTATTATGAGCAGATGGGAAAAACCCACCCAGGAATGCTCTGGAATATTTAATTCTGAATTTCTCCACGGGAAATCAGAAATCTCTGCTGGACTTGGCTGGGAATTTCTGCTCTGGGTCACGAGGGGGAGGGCTCAGAAATCCAAAATGTGGCAACAATTCCCTCCTGCCACGGGAGCCAGGCTGCCCTCTGCTGTGGGCTCGGCACCTCCAAAACCCAGAAATGCCCCAAAAATCCCCAGAAATGACCCCAAAACCACCAGAAATGCCCTAAAAATCTCCAAAATTGCCCCTATACCCCCAGAAATGCCCCCAAATCCCCAGAAATGCCCCCAAACCACCCCTGAATTGCCCTGCAGGTGTTAAAAACCAAAGGGGGCAATAATCCAGCTGTGAAAAATTAATTTTTCATAGCAAATTCCAGAAATAAATCAATTTTTTCAACAGCTTTTTGCTTTGTGCTGTGGAGTTGATGGTGAACATATCCCAAAACCACAGAGTAAAATTCCTACTGAAAACCAGAAATGGCCAATTTTAATTTTTTTTTTTTTTTTTTTTTGGTGCCATTCCAGGGAAAGGATTTTTTTGGGGTTTCTAATCCTGACCCTCAATGAACTGATGATCCCACATTCCCTGCTGATCCCTCGTGGTAAATTAGGATTTTTTTTTTTTAATTTTTTTGGACATTCCAAACCCAGGGTTGCTGTGAGGACCCTGAAATTTCAGCTCACGAAGGAGCAAAATTTAAAATCATAAATCAGCACATCCCTGACCTTATTCCATCTATACAATATATGAAATAATCCGGGAATATTTGAATATTCCTGTGTTTGGGCATTGAACAGCTCTGCTCTGTGGGGCTCAAATAACTCCCATAAATATTTCACACCAATCTTTGAGCTCTGCCTGATCATGAAATATTCAGCAGGAAAGAAAAGAGAAGGAAAGGAAAATTCTCCTCACCTCTCTGCTGCTCACCCATTTTTTATTTTTTTTTTTTTTTGGAAATTCAAACTTCTCAAGGCAATAAATCCATGGCTCTTTTCTTTTTCTTTCTTTTTCCAACCTTGATTGGAATCCATGGGGAAACACAGGAATGCCAAAGTGGGATTCCCTGCAAAAGAAGAGAACAGAGCCTGCCAGATTGTCCAGCAGGTAATTTATGGATAATTTATCCGAAATTATTTAATCCTCAGTCACGTATTCCTCAATAAAACACAGTCAGGCTTGAATTTTGCTGCAGTAATTCTCGGGTGATCAATTTGGCTTGCTGAAATCTGTGTAAAAAAGGTAAAAAAAAATGTTAGGGAGCAAACGCAGATGGCTGGATTTTATTGTTGTAATATTAATATGTCAGAACGGGAATTATTTCTGCATCCTACAATTAAAGAAGATTGAAATCGGGGAATATTTCGGTTGAAGCAGTGGGAAGGGGTTTTAACCCTTTAAGTGAGGCAGAAATAAGATGCACAGCTCCATGGGCGTCTGTCACGACAGGAGGAAAGAGCCAAGTTTATTCAGAAACACCCTTGGGTTTATAGCAAGAGTAGAGAAAAGAGTAGAGAAAAAGAAAAGAGTAGAGAAAAGAAGACAAAAGATTGGTTCAGAGAGAAGACACCCCATTGCCAGGGCCTGGGCACACACCACAACAGGGGTTTGATTTTGTTATTAATTCCTTTTTATTTTGACCAAATTATCACCCTGGCAGAAATTCTCCCTGGCCTTGAGCTGGCCCAGCTCATGGGCTGGGAACAGAGCTGAGAAGCTCCAGCCTGGAATATTTTCCAGGCTGTAATTTTCTTATTTTCTCAATATATGCGTCCCACAAATCAGGACGCATTTAACAGATTTATGACACAAATATTGAAGCTGAAATCAGCCACAACAGCCCAGCAAAGTTGAGGAAAACCTGACCGGGATATTTTTATTTTTTTTTTTGCCGTGCCGAGGATTTTTCTGTGGCGGAGGGAACCGGACTCTGGTGCCGTGTCCCGCGGGGATGTTCCGCGCTGGAGGAGCCCCCCACGCCTGCCTGCCCTGCCCCAAGGATTTCTTCAACCCCAGGCCAGGTCAGAATTCCTGTTTGCCCTGTGGAGCGCAGGCAGCGCAGCCCGCGGAGGGCCAGCGCACCTGCGTGTGCCTCGGCAAAGGGAGGCTCTTCCAGGTACACCAAAAAATGCTGGAAATTCAATTTATTCGCTCGTTCTCGCCCTTGCTTTCTCCATTTATCTCATTTCCCACTGCTATAAGTACATATTGTATACATATATATATATTTTTACATCAATTTTAATATTGGCTTTTCGCAAATATTAGAATAAATACGATTTACTTAAATATTTAATGCCTATTTAATGCCTATTTAATGCCTATTTCATTATTATTTAATTATTTAATTACTGCACATGTCTAGTATTTATTATATATTAATACTTAGTACTATTAGTATTAGTATTAATACTATTTATTCATGTATCTGCAGTAGATATATGTAATATGTAATATGCATGTATATGTACTGTAATATAACATGTAATATTGATACAATTGATAAATGTATGTGTATAGTATTTATTATTTAATTAATGTACACGTATAGTATTTCTTATCTATTAATACTTAGTATTATTAGTTTTTATGAATACTATTTATTCATCTATATGTATGTAATAATAGATGTAATATATGTATATGTATGTAATATAATATGTAATATTGATACTATTTACTTTATTTAAATACTATATTAATATAGTATTGATTATTTAATTAATGCATACGTATAGTATTTATTCTATATTAATACTTAGCATTAGTATCATTAGCATTAGTGTTTATGAATATTATTTATTCATCTATGTGTATGTAATAATAGATGTAATATACTATGTAATATACTATGCAATATAATATGTAGTATTAATACTATTTCTTAATGTACATATATAGCATTTATTATAGATTTTTTAAGAAGTAAACCTCGTTTTTCACGCAGCCACAGGGAAGGGAGCTGGGGACATGAGACTTACAAATATTCCGAATTTCCCAGTGTGCACCACCGAAGGTTTATGGATATGAAACTGCAGATTCCTCACTCGATGCCCTTTGCATTTTCAGCCTCGTGACTCGGCGTGCACGTGCCCGCCCGGTTTCAGGAGCTCCGGGAGGGACGGAAAATCGTGCGCCAGGAAACGGTACCCGGTGTGCAGGGCATCCACAGCCCGCAGCCAGCAGGGACAGTGCCTGAGCAGCCCGGCATGGGCTCGCTACTGCTCCCACAAGGTGACGGGACAGCAGCTCCGCAACGTTCACTGCTGGGACACTCTGTTTGGCATGTCACATTCTGAACTTTCTATTTGTGCATTTCACATTCTGAACTTTCTATTTGTGCATTTCACATTTTGGCCATTGTATTTGTGCATTTCACATTCTGAACTTTCTATTTGTGCATTTCACATTCTGAACATTGTATTTTTACATTTCACATTTTGGCCATTGTATTTGTGCATTTCAATTCTGATCATTTCAGTTCTGTGCATTGTATTTGTACACTTACATTCTGTACATTTCAAATTTTGGCCATTGTATTTTTACATTTCTAATTTTGGCCATTGTATTTGTGCATTTCACATTCTGGCCATTGTATTTGTGCATTTCTAATTTGGGCCATTGTATTTTGACTTTTCAATTCTGTGCATTTCAATTCTGTGCATTGTATTTGCACACTTCCATTCTGTAAATTTCAAATTTTGGCCATTGTATTTTTACATTTCTAATTTTGGCCATTGTATTTGTGCATTTCTAATTTGGGCCATTGTATTTGTGCATTTCAATTCTGAACATTTCAATTCTGTGCATTGTATTTGTACACTTACATTCTGTACATTTCAAATCTTGGCCATTGTATTTTTACATTTCACATTCTGGCCATTGTATTTGTGCATTTCAATTCTGTATATTTTACTTCTGCATATTGTATTTGTACAGCTAAATTCTGTACATTTCAATTTTGGCCATTTCAGTTCTGTATATTGTATTTGTCCATTTCAATTTTGCCCATTTCAATTTCTGTCCATTTCAATTTTGCACATCTCAATTTTGTCCGTTGTATTTTATCCATCTCTATTTTGCCCATTTCCATTTTGCTGCACATTTCAATTTTGCACGTTGTATTTGCACATCCCAATTTTGTACCTTTATCCCAAACCCAGGCAGAAAATACCCCAAAAAACCCAAAATTCCTAAGCTCTTCCTTCACAGTGCACACCCAGCGTGCTACTTGAGATTTATTTCTATTTTCACAGCAAGTTTTACCTCTTTTCCAGTTTGTTTTTTTTTCCCTGGATATTCCACCAGGTTGATTTTTTAATTTTTTTTTTTTCCCTCTGCTGATTTCCCCATTTCCTCTCCCAGGTCTGTGCTGTCCCCAGGGATTTCCAAGGCTATGACAAATTCTTGGGGCTCTGCATTTGTCACTCGCAGAGCCTGGAGGGGACGTGTGACTCTCAGTGCAGGAGGCAACAACAAAAATCCCCCCTGCAATTGAGCTGTGCAGGGAGAAAATCTCAGCTTTTCATCACCCACGCCAACGGCAGCAAGGTGAAAAAAAAAAATAAATAAATAAAAAAAATGGAATTTCCACCATCCCCCTGCTCCTCTCAGCCTCTGCCCCTCTTTCCTTTGGCTCAGAAAATTCTAGAATGCAACAGCAAAAAAAAAAAAAAATCCCCAATTATAAAGTAGGTTTGAATTCTGTTTCAGCCATGAAAAAAAAATTTAGGTTTAAAAAATTTAAAATCTGAATTATTTCGCTCTTAGGCCGTTGTTTTCTTAGAAGGCCTAAGGAAATTCTAGAAAATCTAGAAAATTCTAGAATGTAACAAGCAAAAAAAAAAAAATCCCCAATTATAAAGTAGTTTTGAATTCTGTTTCAGCCGTGACAAAAATTAAGGTTAAAAAAAAATTAAATCTGAATTATTTCGCTCTTAGGCTGTTGTTTTCTTAGAAAGCTTAAGGAAATTCTAGAAAATTCTAGAATGCAACTGAAAAGCAAATCTCCAATCAATATTTTATTCCACACATAAACTACTTCTGCATTCTATTTCAGCCATGAGAAAAAATTAAGGTTAAAAAAATTTAAAATCTGAATTATTTTTCTCTTAGACTGCAATTTCCTTAGAAGGCTTAAGGAAAATATAGAAAATTCTAGAATGCAACAACAACAAAAAAATCCCTGAAAATCATTCTATTACACACGTAAAGTGCAATTTTGTTTTAGTTATATTTCAGCCATGAAAAAAAAAATATTAAGGTTAAAAAAATAAAAAATCTGAATTTTTTTTTTCTCAGACTGCTGTTTTCATAGAAGGTTTAAGGAAAGTTCTACCAAGACCAAATTTCTCTTTGGACGATTTCTGTGCTGCAGGACAACAAACACATCCAGCACACGTCGTGGAGATGAGTGGTGAGAAAATGAAATTATTGGGGAATTCAATGGGGTTTGTGCACCAAAAAAAAAAAAAAAAAAAAAAAATTCGGTGGTGTTTGGAACAGCAAAAATGAGAAATCTCAATGGTTCTATCCTGAGAATGGCAGAGAAAGTTTAGCAGAAAAAAATTATCCTGCTCAGTACCGGAACATTCATTTGAAATTGGTGCATTTCCAAATGAAATTTCTGTATTTCCAAAGAAAATTTCTGTATTTCCAAAGGAAATCTGTTTATTTCCAAATTAAATCTGCTTATTTCCAAAGGAAATTTCTGTATTTCCAAAGGAATTTGGTGTATTTCCAATGGAAATGTGCGTGTTTGAAAATGAAATTTGTGCATTTCCAAAGAAAATTTGTGCATTTCCAAAGGAATTTTCTGTCTTTCCAAAGGAATTTTTTGCATTTCCAAAGGAAATTTGCTATTTCCAGTAGTGCATCAGGGGCAGAAATTCAGGGGTTTAAATTAAAATAAGCAGAGCTGGAATCCCTGCTCAGCTCCTTTACCTGCACAGATTTTTATTCCCTTGGATTGAGATTTTAATGTGCTTTTATTGAGTACAATTCAAAAGGGGCTAAAAATTTTTTCCAGATCCAGACCAAAAAAACCAGAATTTGCACAGCCAGAAAATTTCATACCAACGTTAGGAAAGATTCCTTTACCCCTGGGCTGGATTAAAAAAAACAAAAAAACGAAAAAAAAAAAAAAAAAAAAAAAAAAAAAACACAAAAAAAAAAAAAAACAAAAAAAAAACCAAACCAAACCCTAAAGGATTTGAGCAAGGCCCAAAGATTCTGAAAATTAAAAATTAAGAATTTGCTAAAAATGATCCCAGTTGGGTTTAGAGTGTGCAAGTAATTCTTGGGAGCTTTGCTGGACAGATATTCTGGAAGAAAAATCAAAATTCAGATCAAAATCCATACTGAGAAGTAGAAATGATAATTTTATTTATTTTTTCTTTTTTACCCCTCCAGAGAAAGGATTTTTAGGGGTTTATAATCCCGACCCTCAATTACTTCACGAGCTCATTGTGCAGAATGAGGATTCATCAATTTATGAAATTATTCCTCCTCCTCCAGCAGCAGCTGCAGGTGAGTTCTCTAAATTTAATTTGTATTTAATTGAGATATTCTAATAATTAATTGTGCTTTGTCAAGGGCACACAGCCCCCACCATGCCCTGCAGGGAACCCCACGGAAATCCCTCAGAAAATACCAAAAAAAATCAGAATTCAGTGTAACCCTGCTGCTCTCAGGTCCTGCTGGGGATTTTTCTGTTCCCACTCCTGGCTTTGGGCAGAGCTGGGATTGTTCTGGAATTCTCCATTTCTCTCTTTTCCCTTTGCATGGACAGCAAAGCTCAGTCTGGAAATGAAATCAACTAATTAATTAATCAATCTATTTATATTTATCCATTTATTTTCATTTAATCTATTTATTGATACATTTATCCATTTATATTTATCTTCATTTAATCCACTTATTTATATATTTATCTAATGATATTTACCCATCCATTTTAATTCAATGTATTTATATTTATCTATTTATTTTCATTTAAACTATTTATCTATTTGTCTATTTATATTTATCGATTTATTTTTAATCTATATATTTATCTATCTCCATTATTTATATATCTGTCTCCATTATTTATGTGTTTAACTATCTATTTATCTCCATTATTTATATATTTATCTATTTATTTATCTCATTTATATACTTATCTATTTCTCTCCATTATTTATATACTCATCTATTTCTTTATCTCCATTACTTATATATGTAACTATCTATTTATTTATCTCTATTATTTATATATTTACCTCCATTATTTATATATTTATCTATTTAACTCCATTATATATATTATATATATTTATCTATTTCTTTATATCTGATTTATATATCTATTTATCTCTTTATTTATAACTTATATATTTATCTATTTAACTATTTATTTATATCTGATTTATATATCTATTTATTCATATGTTATCTATCTATCCATTCATTTCTATAATTATGAATTTATATACACACGTGTGTGTCCATTGCTATTCTGGTAATTAATTTCTGCGTTAATTACCTGTGCCCTGTCCCGACCACGCCCCCATCCGTGCGGGTGCTGCTCTGTTCAGCTCCCCGCGAACCCCGGAGCCCGGCGCGAACGTTCCGGGGCGTGCTGAACCCGCTGAGCTGCGACAGCGACAGCGACAGCGACAGCGGGATGGGGATGGGGATGCTGCTGTTCATCGTCACCAGGGAACACTTCCCGCTGTACGAGCTGTGAGTGCTGCGACACCGCGACACCGCCAGCACGGCACTGACACACACACACACAGACACAGAGAGAGACACACAGAGAGAGACACACAGAGACACACACACACAGACACAGAGAGAGACACACAGAGAGAGACACACAGAGACACACACACACAGACACAGAGAGAGACACACAGACACACAGACACACAGAAACACACAGAGACACACACACACACACACAGACAGACACAGACACAGAGAGACACACACAGACAGACACACAGAGACACACACACACAGACACACAGAGACACGGAGACAGACACACAGACAGACAGACACACAGAGACACACAGAGACAGACACAGAGACACAGACACACAAACACAGAGACAGAGACAGACACAGAAACACACAGAGACAGAAACAGACACACAGACAGACACAGAGAGACACACAGAGACAGACAAAGAGAGACACAGACAGACACACACACACATAGACAGACACACAGACATAAACAGACACACACAGACACACACAAATACACACAGACACACACAGACAGACACACAGACAGACAGACAGACACACACACACACACAGAGACAGACAGACACACACACACAGACACACAGACAGACACAGAGACACGGAGACAGACACACAGACAGACAGACACACAGAGACACACAGAGACAGAGACACAGACACGGAGACAGACAGAGACACACACACACAGAAACACACAGAGACAGAAACAGACACACAGACAGACACAGACAGACACAGAGACAGACGCAGAAACACACACAAACAGACAGAGACACAGACAGACACACGGAGACACACACAGACAGACACACACACACATAGACAGACACACAGACATAAACAGACAGACAGACACAGACACACACAAATACACACAGACACACACACAGACACAGACAGACAGACAGACACACACACACACACACAGAGACAGACAGACACACAGACAGACACACAGACAGACACACACACACAGACACACAGACACACACACAGACACACAGACACAGAGACACACAGACACACACACAGACAGACACAGACAGACACACAGACACGCACACACACACAGACAGACACACAGACACACACACACACACACACACAGACAGACAGACAGACACACACACACACACACAGACACACACACACACACACACACCCAGACACACACACACACACACAGACAGACACACAGACACACACGGGCACCGCCCCAGCGGGGAATGAGGGGACACGCCGCTAGGAACACCCACACTCTTATTGTTACAATAAAACTCTCCTCACTGTTATTCAAATTATTAGTAATTAATTAATTATTAATTTCTGTATTCTGGGGGGAGGAAGTTGGATCATCCCAAACCCAAGCTGGAAATTCTGTGGGGAAATTCCAGTGCCTGGAATTCTCCTGCATTTCGTGCAGGGATGGACAAGTCTGAATTTATAAATCCCCTCCTCGTTTCTAATGCGAGAAATAAAAAGAATTTCAATTAAAAATCCAAACCCAAGAAATGTTTCTTTTTCCCCCCTAGGAACAACCTGTACAACACCAATGCTGAATTTGACTGGGGAGATTTCCGGCTGCTCCGGGAGCAGCTCAGGGAGGTTCCCAGAAATTCCCAGGAATTTTTCCTTTTCCTTTTCCACTTCCACACCCCCGGCACTTACGTGCTCCAGCTGAGCAGCAACAGACACAAGAGAATGGTTTGTACCCAGAAAATAATTTTTTAAAAATTATGTATTTAAAAATGCATTATTTATTTATTATATTATTAAATATTTATTAATATTTATTTATTGTTGTATTTATTTTCTAATTTTTATTATTTATTAATTATTTTTATTTATTCTTTATGCATGACTTTATCCATTTTTTAAAATTTATTTATTTATTTATTATTCCAACACTCTTGAAAAAGCCTTTTAGGCTGCGGGTGAAAGTTTGGAAGTGCAGGAAGCTGCAAAAAAAAACCCCCAACAGTGAACATAAATAAAATATTAAAAATGAATAAATATATTAGGTTGGGGAAATGAGGCAGCTCATGCTCATTGAACTGTATCAATACATTAATATCGATTATTTTATTGTTGTACCTGTGCTGTGCAGGGCCCGAGTGTATCAATACATTAATATCGATTATTTTATTGTTGTACCTGTGCTGTGCAGTGCCTCAGGGTGATACCTATGGGGGCAATACCCGAGTGTATCAATGCATTAATATCGATTATTTTATTACTGTTCCCGTGCCCTGCAGTTCCCCAGTGTATCAATACATTAATATCGATTACTTTATCGCTGTTCCCGTGCCCTGCAGTATCTCAGGGTGATGCCAATGGAGCAGTTCCCCGGTGTATCAATACACTAATATCGATTATTCCCTCGCTGTTCCCGTGCTGTGCAGTGCCCCAACGTATCAATCCATTAATATCGATTATTCCATGGCTGTTCCCGTGCCCTGCAGTTCCCCAGTGTATCAATGCATTAATATCGATTATTCTCTCTCTATTCCCGTGTCCCGCAGTACCTGAGGCTGATACCAATGGAGCAGTTCCCCAGTGTATCAATGCATTAATATCGATTATTCTCTCTATCCCCGTGCCCCGCAGTACCTGAGGCTGCTGCCAATGGAGCAGTACCCCAGTGTATCAATGCATTAATATCGATTATTTTATCGGTGTTCCCGTGCCCTGCAGTTCCCCAGTGTATCAATGCATTAATATCGATTATTTTATCGCTGTTCCCGTGCCCCGCAGTTCCCCAGTGTATCAATGCATTAATATCGATTATTCTCTCTCTGTTCCCGTGTCCCGCAGTACCTGAGGCTGCTGCCAATGAGGCAATACCCGTGTGTATCAATGCATTAATATCGATTATTCTCTCTCTGTTCCCGTGTCCCGCAGTACCTGAGGCTGCTGCCCGCCGGGGCGCGGTGCCCGCAGCCCGGTCCGTTCCAGCCGTGCAGCGCGGGGCTGGCTCTGCGGTTGGGCATCGGCCACAGGACGGATTTGCTGCTGAGCCCGGACTGGGCAGGCACGGCCGCGCTCCTCTCCGCGCTGCTCCTGCTCCTGGCGGCCTCGCTGGCCTCGGCGGTGAGCAAAAATAATCCGCTTTTTTCACGGTGTGCGATGGGAGTTTACGCAGCGAACCCATTCTTTGTCCTTTCCTAATTTTTTCAGACAAGGTTGTAAAATTTTATACGGTGAGCCCACGATTTATCTGTTCCTTCAAGCTGAAAATCAGAATAAATTGTACCCAAACCCCATTTTGTGTTTTATATATGGGGTAAAATCCATCCCCGTGAACTGATCCCATCAAAACCCCAATATATTTATATGTAACTCCAATATATTTATATGTAACCCCAATATATTTGTATACAACCCTAATATATTTATATGTAACCCCAAATGTATATAGCCCCAATATATTTATATATTACCCCAATATGTTTGTGTACAACCCTAATATATTTATATGTAACCCCAAATATAAATAACCCAAACATATTTATATATAACCCAAATATATTTGTATATAACCCCAATATATCTCCAATATATTTATATATAACCCCAATATATTTATATGTAACCCCAAATGCATTTATATGTAATTCCAAAATATTTCTATATAACCCCAAAATACTTATATGCAACCCCAAAATATTTCTAGGTAACCCCAAATATATTTATCTATAACCCAAATATATTTGTATATACCCCAATATAGCCTCAATATATTTATATGTAACCCCAATATATTTATATATGACCCCAATATATCCAAATATATTTATATATAACCCCAATATATTTATATATAACCCCAATAAATGTATATGTAACCCCAAATATATAAAACCCAAATATAGTTATATAGAACCCCAATATATTCATATGTAACCTGAAATGTATTTATCTGTAACCCCAATATGTTGATATATAACTCCAGCATATTCATATATAACCCAAATATATTTGTATATAACCCCCAAAAATATCCCATCAAAACCTCATTCATGAACCTCTCAAAAACATCCAAGGCATAAATGAATTTCATTCTTATTTTCTGATTCATCAATGAGACAACGTTATTGATTTTTTTTTAATTCCTGACCTCAAAATGAAGACATAAATAAATATTATTCTTACCAAAACCCCTGTGATAAATAAATTTCTTCCATTTTTATGCCTGTGACATTCAGCTCTCCTAATTCAGACAAAAGTGACCACAACACTCCTGAGATCAGGCTCAAACCCAAGCTGGTCCCTCAGACTGTAAAAAAAACCAAAAAAAAATTTCATTAATTTCTTTTCCCAGCACTTCTAAATTCAACAGGATTTTTTTTTTTTTTTTATCCTGCAACCAAACTCCAGAGGTAATGACACAAAATGTGATTTATTCACCCAGCAGATGCAAGATAATTTCACTTCCTTCCCCTCGCTCTCAGCTGGGATCACTAATTCTGTTCATTTAGAGCAAATTAATGATCATTAATAATTAAAAACCAGGCTCTCATCAGGGGTGATGATGGAGCCGTGACGTGAACGGCAGATGTCGAAGCCAGAAAAGGGAATTTTGGGCTGAATTTTATTTTTATTTTATTTTATTTTATTTTATTTTATTTTATTTTATTTTATTTTATTTTATTTTATTTTATTTTATTTTATTTTATTTTGTAGCTCCTGTGCCAGGGCCAAGGCTGGGCACGGAGGGGCAGCCCCTGCCCCTCGTTCCGGAGGCAGCAGCTCAAGGACAGCCTGGACAGATATTCCTCCAAAATTCCAGATGTTTGTTCCCTAAAAAAACCTCACCCCTCGCTGCAGCACGAGGCTGGGACAGGTCAGGCGAGAAAAATCCTAAAAAATCTAAAAATCCCCCCCAAATAACCCCAAAAAACACCTCCTCCCAAAAAAAAAACCCCCCCAAAAACTCCCCCCCTCAAAAAAACCAAAAACCAAAAAAAAACAAAAACAAAAAAACCTCCCCAACCCCCCCCCAAAACTCCCCAACCCCCCAAACAAACAGCAACAAAAAAAAACCAACCCCCCCCAAAAAAATACCAAAACCCCCCAAAAAACAAAAAAAACCCAAAAAAACCCAAAACCAAAAAACCCCAAATGAACTCCCCAATAAAACCCCAAAAAAATCACCCCAAAAAACCAACACAAAAAAACTTAAAAAAAAAACCAAAAAAACCTTAAACCCCCCCAAAAAACTCCCAAAAACCCCAGAAAACCACCAAAAAATCAACCAAAAATAACTTAAAAAAAACCCCCAAAAAGCCCCAAAAAAACTAAACCCCCCCTCCCAAAAAACCCAAAAAACTCCCCAAAAAACCCCAAAAACCAGCGGGGTTCTGCCCACACCAGAACCCAAATTCTGCAGAATTCAGGGAGTTCGTGTTGAGAACCAACCTAAAATTAATAAAATAGAAATAAAAGGAATTAACACCGCCCCCCAAAGAATAAATTAATTTTATTATTTATTATTTTAATATCCCCAGGGGGTGCCTGGGAGCCTGAAGGACAAATCGACCTCGAATCTTTTAACACCAAAATTTTCTTTGAAATTCTGCTCAGGCAGTCCCAGTCTGTGACCACCACCCTGAGCCACTTCAAAGAAGAGGTAAAAATTCTTATTTTCATTATTTTCACATAGAAAAACCTAAAAATTTAAGTAATTTTCTCTATTCCCATTGTTGCATCAACCCTTTATTTCAGCTTTCATCTGTTTGGGACATGATAAATAAATCTGTCCTCGTATTTATTAAATATTTTCTAGAATAAGAATTTTGGATTTTTTTAGATTTAGAATTTTTTAAGATTTCCTATTAGAATAAGAGTGGCTTTAAGGCAAAACATTTTTGTTTTCTTAGAATTTTTTTCTCTTGCTACTGAATCGAGAATTTTTGGAAAGTGAGTTCAGCTTCCAACTTCAACTTTTCATCTGGAAAATGAAAAAAAATAAATGGATTTTCTATACTGGGGAACTGCAGGTTAAATTGAGGAGAGATGAATAAATGAATGGATGAGGATGTTATTTGAATTTTACAGTAAATATTTACATTTTGGTGCTGAAATCAATAGGAGAATATTTCATAGCCCAAACGTGAATGCACCTGGGGCACTCTGCTAAATCCAGGTGAGCTTTTAAAGACAGCAGAGGGAGCTGGAGCACAGCAAGCATTTAATAATAAATAATAAATAATAATTAATAAATAAGATAAATAATGTGGAAAAATCAGCACTCCCCAATCTGACACAATCGATGTTTTTTCACCAAAAAGTTTGGGGTTTAGGGAAAATTCATCAGCTCCAAATTATCCCTTCACTCCTAATATCAGCTTTTTCTTTTATTTATTTACTCATTTTTTTAATTGATTTCCTTTTTTTCTTTTGTACCTCAGGTAAAAGTTCTGTATCACAGGGTGATGAACGAAATATCCTCGCTGAAAAATCTCTGGATAAAAGCTCTGAGCATCCCAACAAAAACCCTAAAAATCCCAGCAAAAACCCTAAAAATCCCAGCAGAGGGAGAGGATGGTGAGAGCACAGAGGCAGAACAGCAGGTAGAGCTCAGCAAGAATTATAAATGGAATAAATGAAATTTGTATATGGGATAATAAATTTATACCTGGAACAACAAACTGAATTTATAAGTGGATTAAAAAAATGAATTTATACGTGGAGTAATAATTGGAATTTATCCGTGGATAAGAACTTGAATTCTCTTGTGGAAATTTTAGGCACAGCCAAGTAAAATGTCACTTTTAGTACAGCAGATATTGAATATTTTATAAGCTGCAAAACAATTAATTCGTCCATAAACAAGAGGTGACACCCAAAAACTGCAAGGGATCAGAGCAAAATCACAAAAAACTGACACGAGAAAACCATGAAAGAAAAGTCAAAGTTCAAATCATGTTTGCGACATTTCTATCGGCTGGGAGGAGGTGAAATTGGGACAATATTGGGATAAAATATTAATATAATATATATTCCATATAATATAATCCTATAAAATATTGGGATGGGAATATTGGGACAATAACCCCTGGAAAAGTCTTTGGAGTTGCTGTACATTTATTAAGTTTGGGACAATCTGCTGTGGATCTAAAAAATTTCAGTTTTTTAAACAAAAGGCAACGAATGCCTTTTTATTACATTTATTATATTACAACATTTATTATGCCTATTTGATTAATTATAAAATGCTATTTCTGACAGACATGCAGCAGCCTCTGTGTGCTCTGTGCTGTTGCAGGTTCCTCTCCCTGGCTCACCACGGGGCTTTGGGAACCCTCAATCCAGATTTTTTGGGCTCTCAAATCACCCATGGGAGCTCATCCCACAAAAACTGATCCCATTGCTCCAGGCTGTGCTCCACGAGCTGGAGGAAAACAGAAAATCCGATTTATCACCTGAATCCCCAGGTAAGAGAGAAGAGAAAGGCATTGCCACTTCCCTTATTTTATTCTTATATTATTGCAACTTGAAATCCAGAATATTCTCCATCTGATAGCTGTAAATCAGATTTTAGATCCATTTTGTTGGAGATCTCCTTGGGATTAATGAGCAAATTAAATTGGTGGAAATTTGCCCCAGGGTGGGCAATCACCTATAAAACTCAGTTTTCCTTGCCAGCCTTCACCAAAGTTAAGGTGAATTTGAAAAAAATAATTAATTTCTTGCAGAAAACACATTTCCCTCCTGTTTCTTGTCCAGGCTACTCCTCAAGGAACGTTTTAAAAGCTCCTGCTGCTCACACAAAGTTGTTAAAAAGTGAAGAAAATCAGAAAATCACTCCAGCTCCCATAACATCCCCTGCCCTGCTCCCCTCCCCTGCACAAAGGATCACCCACATGCAGCAAGAAATGCAGAGAAGGTGAGAAATCCTCGCTGTCCTCTCGTTTTTTGGTCATAAAAATCAATTATTTGCGTTTTTTTTGTTTTTTTTTTTCGTGAGGAAGTTAATCTTAGGAGGATGAAAAGGAGATCCCTGATCTCCAGGTCAGGAGGGAAGCGCTGATGGCAATAATTTCGGGAGAGCAGAGATGTTTTGGGCAGTGTGTGCACATCTGGCTGCAGGTTCCTCTGGGAGAAGCACAGCTGGGAGAGGGCACATCTGGAAATGTCCCTGCTGGCCCAGGAGATGGGAACTGTCTGCTCCTTGTACCAATCATCCCAGGAATGGCACCGAGGAGCCGGGGTAAGGTTGGCAGGGGAGAATTTCCCCTTTCCCCTCCTCAATTCCTTTCCCTTTTCCCACATTACTTCCCAATATTGGAGCAAGGAGCAGCTTATTGGAAAAAGGGGGGGGAAAAAAACCTGATTATGGTAAAGCAAAGCAGAACCTAAATCAGTTTTCTTCTCTCAGGGTTAAGGCACAAGAAGCAGTGGCCTCGTTTCCATTAATTCTTGGGTATTTAATGCCACTGATGGCACTCAAATGAACAAAATTTTTTAAAATCCCATTGATGGGACTTAAAAGAACAAGGATTTTTTAAAATCCCACTGGTGCCACTTAAATGAGCAAGGATTTTTAGAACCCCACTGATGGCACTTAAATGAGCAAAGATTTTAAAATCTCAGTGATGGTGCTTAAAAGAACAAGGATTTAAAAAATCCCACCGATGGCACTCAAATGAACAAAATTTTTTTAAATCCCATTGATGGCACTTAAAAGAACAAGGATTTTTAAAATCCCACTGATGGTACTCAAATGATCAAGGATTTTAAAAACCCCACTGATGGCACTTAAATGAACAAAATTTTTTAAAATCCTATTGATGGGACTTAAAAGAACAAGGATTTTAAAAATCCCATTGGTGGCACTTAACAAAATTGTTTAAAATCTCACTGATGGCACTTAAAAGAACAAGGATTTTTTAAAACCCCACTGATGGCACTTAAATGAACAAAACTTTTAAAAATCCCTCTGATGGCATTTAAACGAAGAGGGATTTTGAATTTCTGGCTGGGTATTTCGAATTTCTGCCTGGGTATTTTGAATTTCCGGCTGGGTATTTCGAAATTCTGGCCGGGTATTTCGATTTTCTGGCCGAGTATTTCGAATTCCTGGCTGGATATTTTGAATTTCTGGCCGGGTATTTTGAATTTCTGGCTGGATATTTCGAATTTCTGGCTGGATATTTCGAATTTCTGGCCGGATATTTCGAATTTCTGCCCGGATATTTCGAATTTCTGGCTGGGTGCAGCCCAGCCGTCCCTCACCTGGCTGCAGGTGCGAATTCCATCACCGCAGGGCTTGGCTGCCTCTCTGCGATCCCTCCTGGAGGAACTCTCCGGTCGCCACAGCCGGGCTGGACGAGCCCTGCTCCGCAAACACCTCCACGAAATCCAACATTGCAGCCCGAGCCCGGGGCTGCCGGAGCCCCAACAGCCCCAACATTTCCTGCAGGAGCTTTCCCGGGAATTGTCCTTTTGTCTGCTCGCTTTGCGGAGCCCGGATCAGCTCCAGCAGGTGAGTTCGAGGCATTTTCTGGTTTTTTTGTTGGTTTTTTGTTTTTTTTTTTTTTTTTTTTTTTTTTTAATGTCACCTGGTTGATGTGCAGGAATGGGTGTCACCCCCAGCGGGTGGGTGCTTTGATAACCACAAATATTCCACAAATTCGAACGTTCCCGGTGTCCCTGGGACTGCGCTGCTGCCGAGCACAGAGCTCTTGGCCGGTGTAGAAAATCCCACTTTTTTTTACAATTTTTTTTTTTTTGGCAGAAACATCCCAGGGAAGTGGAGCCTTTCCCGGATTCTGCGGCTCGGATGCTCTGGGTGTCAGGGATGAAGATTGTGAAGCTGGAGGCTCTGGGACAGAGGTGCCTCTACAGAGTCCTGGATCTCTACAGCCACCTCCAGGTAGAGGCATTTTATTATTTTTGTCACAAAATTCTGAGTGAACAAATTCCCTCTCCTGACCAAAAAATCGACAGAAACCTCCTTTACAAAACCCCGCTCTCCAAACCTTCGTACTAGGCAAAAAAAAACAACCCCAAAAACCCAGATTATTTCTATTTTAAACCAATAATTTTCTCACTCTGCTTACCCTCTGCAGAGCGGGGCTTGCCCAGAAGGTGCGAGCAGGATCCTGAGAGGGTTGAGATGCCAAAATTCAGGTGAAGAAGCGGCTCGGGAGGCTGCAGAGAGCAGAGAGCAGCAGCATGCAACCAGGGCGCTGCATTTCCTGCAGCTGCATCATCGCGAGGGCTCCCTGCTCAAAGGGTTAAACGCGCAGGCAGAGGCTGAGCTGAGGAAAATTCGGGCGCAGTTCAGGCTGGAGATTCAAATCCACACCGAGGAAAAGGTTAAAAGGAAAAGTTGGAACATCGGGGATATAAATTTTTAATCGTGCAGAGGGTGCGGACGTCAATAAAACCCCTCCGGGATTTGTTATTTCTGGAATATTTTATGGTGTTCACAATTATTTCGCTTGTGCTGGCAAAGGGAAAAAGTTGAAAAGCTCCAAAAATTAAAAGTTTTTTTTTTTAAAGTTTGCAAATTTTAAATTCTGTTTATGGAAGTTGATGGTTTCCATTCTTTTCGTCCCCTAGGCATTTCTAATTTTTGAATTATAACATTTCCACATTCCCTCAAGCTTGGAAATCTTTGTTTCCTCCCCAGCTCCAAGCCAAAGAAACAAAAGCCATGCAGGAGAATGCGGGAGAGGAATTTGGGGATTTTGTGACCTTTTCCCTCCTGTCCCAGAGACACCTGAGGCAAACGGTGACTCTGCTCCAGGACTGCCACAGGCTCAGGAACAATGCCCAGAAATGCCAGGAGGAGGGCACAGGCCTGGAACATCTCCTGGCAGAAGTAAAATTCTATTTTTTTTTTTTTTTTTTTTTGGTTCGAATTGTCCTCGTAGAAGTAAAATTCTCTTTTTTTTTATTTTCTTTAAAATTCTCCTGGTAGAAATAAAATTATCTTTTTTTTTCTGTTTCAAATTCTCCTGGTAGAAGTAAAATTCTCTCTTTTTTTTCTTGCTTTCAAATTCTCCTGGTAGAAGTAAAATTTTCTCCTTTTTTTGTTTCAAATTCTCCTGGTAGAAGTAAAATTCTCTTTTTGTTTGGTTAAAATTCTCCTGGTAGAAGTAAAATTCTCTTTTTTTTGCTTTAAAATTCTCCTAGTAGAAATAACATTATCTTTTTGTTTGTTTGTTTCAAATTCTCCTGGTAGAAGTAAAATTCTCTCCTTTTTTGGTTAAAATTCTCCTGGTAGATCTAAAATTCTCTTTTTTTTTCTTTTTTTTTTTTTTTTTTTGGTTTAAAATTCTCTAATTTTGGTTCAGAACCTGGAGCCTGCTGCTACAAAACTTTCCAAACTCTCAGGAATTGTGTCTGTTTGGAGAAATGTTTCTAGAAATGAAGTTCACTCCAAATTAAAATTAATTTTGTTAATTTTAATGCCAAAAACGATTGAAACCATTCTGGGATTTTCTGCTAAAAATCAGACACTTCACATCCACTTTTTAACATAAAGTTATGTAAGGCCCCTTTGAGAATTTTACATTTATTTTCAGCAGTTGTGGGTTTGTTATTTGGGTGTTTATAAACAACAAAAATAAAGAACTGCAAGATGTTTTTTACCAAATTTCCACTGCTGATTTAAAAAAAAAAAAAAAGTTCTTAAAAAAAATTTGTAAAAAACAAATTACCAAATTTCCACTGCTGATTGCAAAAAAAAAGATCTTAAAAAAAAAAAATTGTTAAAAAAAAATTACCAAATTTCCACTGCTTTTTTTTTGTTTTGTTTTGGGTTTTTTTGGTTTTTTGTGGGGTTTTTTTTTTTGTTTTTGGGGTTTTTTTGTGTTTTGTTTTTTGTTTTCAAAACTCTGGCTCTCACACCTATCCCCAATGCATAATATAGAAATTAAGTTAATCAAAGGAGATTTCGATATTCCAGGTGATAATTTCATAATTTACCTTCCAGGATTTATCCATGGATGAGGAGAGCAGGGACATTTTGCAGCTCCTGGGGGATAACACAGAATATTTCTTTTTAGTGCTGGAATTTATAGAAGCTGTGAGATTATTACAGCTGAGAGAAAATCACTATAAGGAAATGATCAAAAGCTTAAAAAGCTGCAAGCAGGAGAAGGTAAAATTCAAAATATTACTTTGCACTCTTATTCAGAAAATAAGAAATAATTGCTATTCTTACTGTGCAAAGGAATTTGTTCTCCAAGTATCAAAATTCCCAAAACAATTCCAACATCTTTGGGTTTGGATTTTTTCTTTTTTTTTTCTTTTTTCATTTACAGTTTATGGATGATGCAAACATCACAACCAAGGAAGTGAAAAAATTCAGAGAGCAGAAAATGAGAAAGCTGAAGGAGCACCTGAAGCAATTCCTGGAAAAGGAAACAACTCTGAATATTTCAAGCAGTTTTGATCCTTTCCAGGTTAGAAAAGGAGCAAATCCTGAATGTTTTTTAATTAAATAATCATCATATGCAGAGAACATAAAATTAATTGGATCATGTTAATAAGATGACTGCATGCTGTCCTGAATGGTGAAATTCACATTTTAAATGTGAATTAATATAATATAATATAATATAATATAATATAATATAATATAATATAATATAATATAATATAATATAATATAATATAATATAATATAATATAATATAATATAATATAATATAATATAATATAATATAATATAATATATATGAAGAAAATGGTTGACAGTGGAGAGCAGGAATGTAAGATTTAAAGAAACTGGAAATAGTAGAAGAGCTTCCAAAGGGAAGTTATGGCCAAAAGGGTGAATTTAGGGGGTTTTGAGGTTTTTTTTTTACTGATTGTGAGGTCTGGACCTGCCTTATCTACAACAGAGAGCTCATCCTTAGAGAGTCTGGGAAATCCCAAAGCTTTTCCAGGCCCTGTTAAATCCTTTTCCTTTTTCCAGGCACTGTTTCATCCTTTTCCTTTTCCTTTTCCTTTTCCTTGCAGGGTTTGATGAGGAAATCTTCCTTGGCAAAGGATTTCCAGCTGGAGGCACAAAGAACGAGATTAGGAGGAGAGAAAAAAGGGAAAATGCAGCAGAATTCCCAGAATTCCCAAATTCCAGGGACACATCCCAAGGCAGAGGATCAGCTCCTGCAGTTCCTGACTAAGAGTAAATCCAGGGATTTCAGTGAGCTGGGATTAATTTTTGATATTGATAAAGTTTTGATTTTGATACCTGAGGATCCCTAATGGGAATGAACAGAGGAGAGATCCCAACACATTCCTACATCGTTAATCCACTCCCAAAAATGAGATATTCAGTAAAAAATTACAGCTTTTAATCCTAAGAGTTCATTTTTTACACTGAGGACTGGATGCTGTGGAAGAGAATCAAAATTAGCTCAGGAAAAAGGAAAGGGCACAAATCCCTCTGGAATTTGGCCAGGTCATGTCTGTAATTTTCCTCTTCAGTGAGCTGGGATTAATTTTTGATATTGATAAAGTTTTGATTTTGATACCTGAGGATCCCTAATGGGAATGAACAGAGGAGAGATCCCAAAACATTTCTACATGTAATTTTTTACTGAATATCTCATTTTTGGGAGTGGTTTAACAGCTTTTAATCCTAAGAGTTCATTTTTTACACTGAGTCCTGGATGCTGTGGAAGAGAATCAAAATTAGCTCAGGAAAAAGGAAAGGGCACAAATCCCTCTGGAATTTGGCCAGGCCATGTCTGTAATTTTCTTCTTCTCACAGGTATCAAGGTGTTGAAGCAGGCAGAGCACCTGATGGCATCCAGGATCACCCTGCTGAACCCCCAGCTCACAGCACCTCCCCTGCATGGTAAAAAAAATTAAAAAAAAAAAAAAAAAAAAAGTGAATTTTGACTTTTTTGGGTTTTTTTTCCTGCCACCGTCTCACCCTGCCTACAAAATCCCCCCACGCATGAAACATTTGCTAGGAAAAATGTGGTGAGAAATGGATTGTTTGAGAAAAGAACATTTCTGCTCTCTCTTCACACAGGGGATGAAATGAAATGTGAAACCTCCTCGTTTCTCCTGGGCCTCCTGCAGGAGGTGAACGATGAGCTCCGAAGGAATGCAGGGGCAGCAGGGCTGCGACAGAGCCAAAGGCTGCAGAAAAGTAAATTTTCATTCATTTCCTTCTCCAAACCAGCCAGAATTGGGTGGAATTGGAAGATTTCTGCTTCGTCCTTGAGGGAGCTGCACAAACACCTCATTTATTCTCTACCAATGAAGGAGAAAGACTCAGCCCCCAAATAATTTGAATTTGCTGCTGATCAGCTCTAATGCCACTTTTCCACACCTTGATTATGAGGAGTTTCTCCAGGAAAAGCAAAGTTTTGGATATTTCCTTCATTATCCTTACAATAATTCAAAATGCATCCACAGGGATTCATTTTGCTTTGAGAAATAGTGAAATAAATGGGAAAATGCAGGTTTTTTTTTTAATCTGCTCGTGTTGCAGTGTTACCTCTTGGACAAGGAAAAATGCAAACAGAGATGAATGAATGAAATTCTCCTGTTCTTGCAGCAGAAATCTGTGCTCAGGAAGGAGAGCTGAGTGCAGTGGATCCTGCAGCCCTTTCTCCCAGGGAGTTTGTGGTGTTCCAGTACGGCCTCTCCATCCTACAATTCCTCACGTTTCACATTCAGGTAAGTGTTTAAAATTTACAAAATTTACCCCAAAACACTCCTCAGCCCACGGGCTACATGAAAATCAATTTACCAAATTAAAATCAATTCGAGGATGCCCAGTGTGCAAACAGCAGGAATTAAATTCCTCTCCTGTTTTCCAGGATCCACATCAGTTCTTACATTTGTTGTTTCTCAACCACACCTCTTAAATTAATCCCTTATTAATTAATCCCTTCCCGCTGCATAATTTTGTGTTAAAATATATTCCCTTTATAATTCAGAATAAGGATTCTGCCATTCTCTCTGCACACCTCTGGGTAAACTCTCCGGGCTGCTTTGTGCAGTATTAAATAAAAAGATAAAAATAAAAATTGTAGTGACCCCACCCAGAGCCTGGAGAACACTTTCATTTACTTAATTAAACAACTGGCAAGAGGAAACGCTCAGGTTTTTTCGAGCAGTCTCCATTTCCATGTGGATTTTTTTTTTTTTTTTTGGCTCTGTGCACTCACCCCAGATCAGAGCTGGATTTACAGGAACTCACATCCCATTAATCCCTGGTGTGCTCGAGGTTCTCACAGGAGCGTTTTCCTTTTTCTTTGCAGGCTCCAGAATTCACCCTGGCTGTGGCCTCCAGCCTCCCCCAGAGCGATGCCCCAGGCAATGCCTTCAGAAATTCCTTTTTTTATCAGGTTTGCCCACCCAGCACCCGTTGTTCTATCCATCAATTGCAGCACTGGGAAGCAAAATGAAAAGCATTAAATATTTTCTGCAAGTGGCAGGATGCTTGATACTTTCTAAGGGGAAAAATAATAATTATATAAGAAATCATCAAATGTTAATAAACTCCAGATATGTGAGCACAAACCTGGCACAGCAACGTTTAAATCCTTATTTAATGGGAGGGTCATACCCAAAGCACATTTAATAAATAAACTCTGATTTTCCAGTTTCTCACATCCAAGTTTTCCCACTTTTTATTTTTACCAAATTATCTCTAGGTCAGCTTTACAGGACTCAGTGGATCAGCATTTTACTTACCATAGCTAAATTACAAACTGCTGTAATTAAATTATAAAATCAGGCTACTCAGTCCCATTTTTAAAGTTTCCTAAAGTTCACAAAACCTAAACCTGCCTAGAGCAGAGAGCACAGGAATGTTTTCAGTTCCCATCACAGATTATTGAATGAAATCCACTGCTCTGAATCCTTGCACTCACCTGGAATTTAAACAAACCCCTGGAAGATTTTCATCAGCTGAGCCAAATCCTGCTGTGCCCTTGTCCCAGATGGGGATATTTAATTTTTTTTTATTTTTTTCTCAGAATTCCAAGAAGAAACTCTTCATCCTGAGGGAGTGCCTGGGCTCTGGGGGAGGATTCCTGCTGGTCCTCGTGCACTGCTGGGCTCATGTCACTGCTGGGGACCTGAGCCACGACTCCAACCCCCTCTTCCTGAGCCTTTTCCACCAGGTACCTCAGCATTTGCTCAATAGAATCACATTCAAATCATCTCTGGTTAAAAAAAAAAAAAATAAAAAAAAAAATCTTATTTTAAAAGGGAAGGGTTAATGCTGCCAGAACTGAGAAAATAAAAACAGGACAACTCCATCCTAACCCTCAGCTGGGAAGAAAATGGGAAAATCCAACAGAAAAAAAAAAAAAGAAACAACACTTTCATCAGCACAAGTCTGGCTCAAAAAACAGAGAAATTAATTGGAAAATAAAGCAGGAATTGGAATTTTCCTCCCTCCTTCCTTCCTTCCCTCCTTTTTTGATGTGATGCAGGTTCTCCAAACCTTTCATAAAGTTTTTTTAATTGCTGGTTTTTTTGTGTTGTTTTTTTTTAATTTCTCTAGGCTCTAAAGGCCTGTCTCAGTGAGATGTTCTCCCTCAGGCTGCAGCTCTCAGCAGCTGCCCCAGGGAATAAATCCCAGGGGATAAATCAGATTCTGCTCCAAGAGGAGCCATTCTCCACAGAGGAAATAAATCTGATCTCCCAACTGCTGGAAGTGAGAGTGAAAAACCTCACAGACGTGGAAGCCTTTGAGAAGGTAACAAGAAAAAAAAAATAAAAATCACCAGACTTGGCTGAAAATCTTCACCATCCCTAATTTTTTAGTTTTTTAGAGTGATAATTAAAGGATTTATAAAACCCAGCTGGTTCCAGATTACTCTGTTAAAGGTTAAAAGAAATTATTTCACTTCATGTAAACCATTAGGTCAGCATAGACAGCAATATCATGAAAAGAGATTTTAAAAATCTACAGAAAGATATTTAAAATTAACATTTATCTGCTCTCTCCACCTCTGTGGTCACAAAGGACCTCTTGCTCCGAGTGAAATCTGAGGAATCACTCAGCAACAAATGGCTGGTGAAGAAAAAAGAGAATTTCCTCCACCCCCTGAGCAGAGGTGGAAGGGAAAGCCTTGGACAGAGGGCACAGTGAGCATCATTTCCTATTATTTGCTATTTAAATTTATTATTTCACTACCTTGTAGAGTGAAATTTATCTTCCTGGTTTGCTCTTGTTAAGATGAAACTTGAATTCTGACATTTCTTTAATTTAAACGTTTAAGTTTAGTTTTCACTTTAATTAAATTTATTTCTTTAATTTTTAAAATCTAATTTTCATTTAAAATTTTAAACGTTTTCCTGGGTTGTTTTTTTTTTTTTTTTTTTTAGCCTTGAAGAGGAAACTGTGGCTTCCTTGTCCCTCTCAGAACTGGAGGACAAAGTGGATGCATTGACTGAGGAGCTGCTGCAGATTGTGGAGGATGAGCAGCAGTTTTTGAGCAGTGAAGGCAATGAAGATCTGCTCTCTTATTACCTTGACATAACCAGCTTGGAGAAGCAGAGTTTGGGAAAACAAATCAAGGCTTTAGAGGAGGAAATAGCCCAGGGCAGGAATTTGTGATGCTCAGAATTGTGTGGTTTGGTTCCTGCTCCTCTCTTTTGGGCACTGGGCTCCAACCCAAAGTAAATCCTCGATTTTTTTTTTTTTTTTTGCTTTTATTCCAGTGGATTTTTCCTCCCCGTGGCCAAGGCTCATTAAATCAGGAGGGAAAGCAGTGCAGTAATTGAAGTGACAAGACTTTGGCTGGAGGAGTTGACATTTCTGGCCCTCTCCAAGTGCTGAGAGGAAATATTGCTGCAAAAAGCCCAGGCTCCGAGTTTCCAGGAACAGGAGCAAAAATCTAGAATCACTCAATTCCTGGTGTGAAATAAATTATTCTTTCAACCAATGCATCACTCCACGAGGTGCTCTGAGGCCTCTGCAGCTGAGAGTTGCAGTTTTCTGATTTTATGACACAGCAAAAACTGCAGAGCCGGTTATTTGGGTTAATTATAGCTGTGCAATTACATTTCAAGTGCAAGAAATATTAAAATTTCCATCATTGAAGCAACTTCTGAATTCGCCTTATTTCAGCTCTGTGCCACCACCCACCCAGGAATTCACTGCCCAAGACCATTCCTGTTTTTAAACCTGGGCAATCAGCCTGTCCTGCTCCCAAATTCCAGAACCAAACCCCAAAACATGAAAAAGTCAATATTTCCCAATCAGTGAAACACCAGCCCAGCCTCCAGTGTAGATAAAAAGCAAGTGAGGGAAGAAAAAAATAATAAAAAAAAAATTAACTCAAAATTCTTTTTTTTTTTTTCCCTCCTATCATGGGGGCACAGCAAAATTTAAATATTTTTGGGAGTCACTAAATACCCCAGACATTTCTGCTGGTGATATTTAGGTCTTGGCTCCTCACAGCTTTGCCAGAAAAAAAGCAAAGTGTCCTTCAAAGCAGCTCGGGGGATGGTTTTTAATCTTCCACCAGAAAACTCCTGAACACCCCTCAAAGCACCACCAGCAGCTGGCTTGGATAACAACAGCAGGTTTATTAATCTAATAATTTATTAATTTACGCATTTCCTCTTTAAATCCACAAAAAGAATCTCACATTACATCTTTATTCTTATGTTAGCATCAATTAAAACTGTTAAAAATCTGTGATAACCCCCCCCCCCCCAAAAAAAAATTAATAAATAATCAGGGATTAGATGAGAAGTGCTCTTTTCATGAGGTTGTGCAGTGCCAGCCTTCACCTCCTCCCAAGATCGGGGCTGTAAAGCAGGGCAGGAGCCCGGGCTCTATTTCTTGGGGTTGATCCAGTGGTACCTGTCCACCGTGACCCCACTCCTGTAGCCCCTGGGCTGGCCAAAGTGGGAGCCCTCGGCCAGGTGCAGCTTCCTGTGCTGGAACTGCCACCAGGGCAGGTGAGGAGCCTGCAGGAGTCACCAAAACGAGCAGAAAAAAAAAAGGGAAATAAAAAGTTAAATAAAAGGGGAAAAGAAGTGGGGAGCAGTGAGGCCGCCCCAGTCCCACCAGGTTCATCCCCAGGGAAGGAATTGTTTGCTCCTGCCAAAGCTCCACCCCACTCACAGCATCTCTGAGGGTGGGAAAAGCCTCTCAAGGACAAGCCCAGCTGTGCCCACATCTGTTAGACCCCTCCAGGGGTGGGCACCAGCCCCTGCAAACAGCTCTCGAGTCTCCAAATAATTCACATACCCGTGTTAAAACAAGCGGTGTAACTGAGGGGTACAACGGCAATTCATCAGTAAGAAACAGGTCCACAGCTTCTTAACTTTGTTTCACAAAGCATGGAAGAGTTTTACATTTAAAACCAGGCTGTACACGCTTTTACAGACAGTGACACCACTGGAAAACCCTCCCAGAGGAAAAAATCAACCCCGAGCCTCCCCTGGAGCAGCTGGAGGCTGTTCCCTCTCATCCTGAGGAGCCTGAGCCCCAGCTCAGAACCTCTTTGGAGAGGTTTTGGGGTGAGAAAATCTCACCTGAGCCAGCTCAGAACCTCTTTGGAGAGGTTTTGGGGTGAGAGGGTCCCCCCAGGGCCCCACCTGGTAGATGCTGTTGGGGTTGCTGACAGTGGGGATGGCTTTGGGCTCCTTGCTGAAGGTTTCCTCGTCCGAGGAGGTTCCCGAGTCATAGTCCAGGGCTGCCTTGGCCACAGCAAGGCTGACGTGCTGGGGCAGCTCGGGGTTCTCCTTCCCATCAAAGCGTGCCACCGTGAAGGGCTGGTTCCTCTCCCCGTACCTGCAACAGGTGAGCGCTGCTGCTCTGGGAGGGGCCGGATCACCCCAAAAAATGCCCAGAGCCTCAGGTGTCAGGGCTGGGAGCAGCTTTAGGCTGACAGAACACCCAGCCCCAGGCTCTGAGCTCACCTGCGGGACACCTGGGAGGGATCCACCCACACCTTCAGCTCCTGGGGCTAGCCCAGCAGGATGGAGCCCACAGGGCTCAGCCTCCTCCCCTGGAGGAGTTGGGATGGAAATTCCAAACTCGGGGTGTGTTCCCCACGTTGGCTTTGCCCAGGGAAACCAACAAAGCTGCCACGGCCGGGGCCACCTGCACTGTCCCCAAGTGGCCCTGGCAGGGTGGCCATGGTGACAGCGAGTACACAAAGCTCCCAGCATGGGCTGACCTGGGGACACTCCGAGCCAGGAGCCCCAGGGGAAAAGATGGGAAAAGATGGGAGCATCCCCAGAGGAATTCTGCCACGGCCTGGGGAAGGGAAAAGCGATTTTTCCACCCATTTTTCTCCCTTCCCATTAAATCATTTTTGTCTCAACTCTGTCCTCATTGTCATTATTTCAAGGTAAGCTGCTTGAGGGTAAGTCCTGAATTATTTCTGGAAATTTTTTACGGCAAAATTGTTTCACTTTTATCATCAGAAAAATAAAAAAAATAATAATTTTCCAGCCAGCCCCAGGCTCTGAGCTCACCTGCAGGACACCTCGAAGGGATCCACCCACACGGTCACCTCCTTGGGCAAGCCCAGCAGGATGGACTCCAGCCCACTGGCCACACAAGCCTGCTCCAGCAGGGGCTCCCGTGCCTGCTGCTTGTTGAGCCTGATGCACCTGGGGAGCAGCAGAGGGCACCTGGAGTTGGGATTTCTCTGCAGCTTTGTGGGTTCTGCTCGTGCACAGCACCCCCAAAATCTCTGTTGGTTGTTCAGCATTTTGGACCTGCTGGTGCAGGTTCTCACTTGCAGCCCCAGCCAGCAGTTCAGCCTCACAAAACTCATTTATCAGCTCTAACAGGGCTTGGCTTTTCATTCTCATCAATACCTGATGAGGTAATTTGCTGCTTGAAGTGTTTAAACAGAACCACCCCAAAAGTCTCTATAAGACCACTTGAATTCTGCAGCCTGGCAGAACCTCGGGACACTTGTCTTAAAATTCCCACCTCAGTTTTCTAATCACACATTTACAGATTAAAAAAAAAAAAAAATTTTCACCAATTAATAATCCTTCCTTCAAGCTCAAGGGGCATCCTGGTGGTTCCCTTTACATTTTGCATTATTTATTTCACTTTGAAGCTCCTTGAGTGCCAGCCCGAGGCTCCAGGTTCTCCCTCTCACCTGAAGCCTTGCCCTCGGGATGGGTTGTCTGGGTACCAGTGATTTTTGTACTTTTCGAACAGGATCGTGGTCAGCTTGGCTGCAAACTTCTCTATTTCCTCCTTGCTCAGCTTGCCCTCCCTCTTCACCAGCTTGGTGACGAAGAAAACCGCAGCAGCAATTTCATCTTTCATCCTGAATTGCAGCACGGGAGGTGCTGGAATAGAGATGGAGAGATTTAATAACGTCAAGGCACTGTCAGGTTCCAAGAATTGATGCTGCAAAACCTGCACAAGCCAGGAGAGACAGAGGCTGGATAAGCCTGACTGCCAAGCAGCAGATTAAATTTAATTTGGGATATTAAAACCAGTTTAATGCATTACTAGAAGGTACTTGCATTAAGCAAGTTAAGAGAGAATATTAAAAAAAGTTTAAAGCGTAATAGTTCTTATTTGTCACATATATCACAAGCAAATCTTACAAAGATATCATTCTTTAATATTAAAAAAAAAAACCAGAACCATCACCTTTTCACAGCAGAGACACTAAAAACTTGAGATAAACTTCACAAACAGCTTAGAGAGGCACCAAGAAAAACAGATAAAAATCCCACAAAGCCCTGGATCAGTCACACAGGGGGAACCCCAGCACCCAAAGGGTCCCTCCCTCTTCCCCTGGCACACTTGGGTCAGGCTTTTGATGGGACAGGAATCACGTGGGGCTGAGGAATGTAAGAATATCCAGGTGTGCAGGAGCTGCAGGTGTGTGATTAATGGTGGATTAATTAACAATGTGTTCCAAAGAGATTCCCGATCTCCTCAGCTTTATTCCAACATCAGCTCCCTCTTTTAGGGTGATTGAATTGATTCTGAATTCTGTTGTGTCCGTCAGTCTACCCCATAAATCCCTGTGGAATATTTAATATTCACCACGAGGAAAACAGCACCAGGCTAATTAATTAATGATTAGAATTGTGCTGGACTGCTTGTGGCAGACTTACCACGATGATTTTCCACATGAACCCTTCACATTTGGCGTTCCTTATTTAGGAAACTGCTTGATTCTGGATTTCTCACATCACTGAGTTTCCTAATTCACATTATCAGCGTGGATTTATATGTTTTTTTTTTCAGGGGTCAGATCCCAGGAAGTGCCGAGACAAAAGAACAAATGGAAGCAAAAAAATAAAAAGCTGAGAGTTCAAAAGTGGCTCTCACAGGGCTGGGGATGGTGAGTCCCATCTCAGCCTGGGGTGAGAGCAGGCAGGGGATGAGAAACACCGAGCCTGGAGGCACAAATTGAGTCCCTAAACCACAAATTCCTGGCTAATTCTGCATTTCATTTCTCTCCACTCACACAGTTCCTTCCTCGTTCTTTAATTTGTGCATCACACAAAAAAATTCTTCCTGCATCACATAAAAATAATAATAATAATAAAAAAAAATAGAAGACCAAGGATTTCAGTACAAATTCTGTTTTTAATAAATGAGTAATAAACCACAAAACAGCCCCATATTAATTCTCTTCCTTTGTGTCACATATCAAATCCCCTCCTCGGCCAGTGGGGACCTTTCCCTTTCCACGAGCACCCAAAAGAAACAGAAATCAGAATTTGAGACAGAGAAGGGATCCTCAGAAAAAGCTTTCAGATTTTTTTTTTTTTTTTTTTTAATTTTCAGCCATAGAACCCCCAGTGCTGTGACCACAGGGGTCCCCTCCCCGTGTGCTGCTGGGGTGACCCAGCAGGATTTTGTTCCCTGAGTCATCCCTTCCTTTTCCACGGAGAGAAGAGAGCAGGGACAGCCTGGCCTGGCATTGCTGGGGAGTGCTGCAGGACAACAGGAAACTGCTGCAGGGAAGAATTTCCACACTGGCTGTGCAGTCTGGGAAGATTCTGACTCTGTCTGCATCCAGAATTAGCTCTGGAACCTTCTGCCAAGCTGCCTCTCCATGCCTGAGGCCTGAGTTTTATTCTGGAGATTCAACTTCCTTTCAAAATGTCATTTTCTGAGCTGAGTGGATTCCCCTTGCAAACTCTCCAGCCACATCAGTTTTTCTATGTTTTTAAAAGTCTGTTCCATGGCGACAGGGCAAAAAAAAAAACCCTAAAAGGAAAAGTTTTCAAGTGACTATAAAGTTTTGATCACATTGATTTTGTTACAGTGTGGTTGAACTGCAGGAGCAGGGAGTGTTCCAAAAATCTGGAGGCAACCACCACAGATCTGTGGGTTTTTAACTGAGCTGACAAAATTGGTGTCCAGGGAGATATCAAAGAGCAAAATTTGCCACTTAAAAATGGTGGGTGATGCACATAATTCTAATTTTTGAAGTCCTTCTCAGTAAGTTTAGTCCACTCAGGGTTTCCTAAACAATCCCAGACACACAGACTGGGATTCCTCTAGGGACGATTTTGTCTTTCTGGCCAAATTCTTGATATTAATCTGATTGCTTTGATTTCAAGATGGTTTTCCTCAATATCAGACTGCAATCTAATAAAAGACACAACCTCTTCCTCTCAACTTAAATTTCTTTTCATTCTTGAGCCCTCCAAGCCAAAGCAGCATTCCCTGGGGTGGAGAATCTGTTCATCATTTCTATCCCTGCCCCATTTCAACCCCAGGAATTCTCCAGGGACCATCCTGCCCCAAATGCCAGCGAGGCTTGGGTCACACAGAGACACAGGGTGGGGGTTTTGAGGCATCTCTGCTAAATGCAGCAGGTGCAGGCAGTCCCTGTGAGTGGGGGAATTCTGTGACAAGGGCTGGAATGCTCAGGGGACACCAGAGGGATCCCTCCTCACCTCCTCTGCCTCATTCCTTGTTCCCAGGGCTAGCACAGGAACTGCAGGTGAGCACAAACAAAGCCCTCACCTGAGAAACCGGCCCTGCAGTGAGGGGATATTTCTTGGGTGATGAGAGGCAGGAGGTCAAATTCTACAAATTCTACACATCAGCAGCAGCAAACACGGGGAGATTTCGGCAAAGTTCTCAGCAATTCACCCACTTGGCTCTGATCATTCAAATTGTGGTTGGTACAGAAGTCCTGTGAAATTTTTTAATTGGTATTTTTAATATCATGCAGGAGTCCAAGCATTATTTTCCTGTTAATGTCACAGAATACCAGAGGGGGGGTTCTGGCACCCCCTTGCAGCGACAAGACAAAGTGGCTGCTTTAATTAATTAGGGAGATTCATCAGGCTCAAATCCTTCCCAGGGCTGCCAGTTGTCACTGACTGCAAGAAAACACAGCCCTGGGTGCCCCATTTGGGGAACAACTGCTGAGGAGGGAAATGTCTGGACCAAAACTGGCACAGCCCGTGCCAAGGAGAGAGGGACATCCACTAAACAGCAGCCAACAAATTGTGCTCCCACTCATTCCCGGCTGCATCCAAACAAAAACTGTTTTCATCCCAGAAAAACCCAGGATGGACAGCCAAGTTCTGGCTGAGAGGAAGCAGGGGATAAATGAGGAGATTTTTGTGCCTTTTGTGAAATGATGTTGCTTTAATCCTTACTAGGAACAGAAAAAAAAAAAAAAAAAAGCCAAATCACTAAAAAATCAGTGCCTGGATATCCATGGGGCTGGTCCAGAGCTCGCTGAACCCTGGGGAAATGTGTCCAAAGCCTCCAGAGGAGCTGAAATCAGGCCCCCAGCTCAGCAGGAGCATTCTTAGCCAGATTAAATGAGCTGTGCCCTGGGTCAGCAGGCAAGCCTAGGCTTGAGCCACCAAGGGACAGAGGCAGGCACAGTTTCTGTAGTAACTGCAGCCCAAAGCAAACAGCTCCCCTCAACACCCCTGAAGGAGTTTGTTTTTTGCAGTTTTCCTGCTTTAAAGGATTGAGTACCCGGAAATAAAGGAACCAAGTGCAGCTTGCCAGTGGTAATCTCCCCTCTGCCAGCCATTTGATTTTTGTGGGTGATGGATGGCAAGCAGCCCCTCCAGGTAAGCAGCTGCAGTTCACGGATATTGATGTAAAAATCAGAAAGCCTGAGAGATTTCCGTGTGGAAAAGTTTCCTCAGTGGCAATCTCCTGAGGGAAAAGCAACTTGCATTTGTTTGGTCACATTCAGAAGCACCAATTCCATGGACCACTAAATCAGAGGGCAGAAGAAACCTCAGAGCTGGAGGTTTCAAACTGAGACACCTGTACTTAAACCATGCAGTCTCTGTAAAAAGAATTATTTTAGACTGGAGCAAACCAGAAGCTGATTCTGATCACTACCACAAAAAATTTAAGGGTTTGAGTATTCCATGTTGTTAGAATTTAATTTAAGATTTTGTGATTTAAGTCATTAAAAAAAACCCCCAGTGGTGTTGATCCAGGATGTTCTAAATTTAAATAACGAAGGAAAGAGTGCAAAGCGACCTGGGTTGATTTTATGGAGTCTAAGAGCTGTTGCCATAACTCTTCAAATTTTCTGGTTTTTTTTTTCTTCTTCTGTTTGTGTGCCTCGATTTTCAGAGCTGAAGAGTTCAAGGGCAAGCAAGGAGAAATGGCTGGGGCGACCCCCCAAAAAAAACAGGGGGTGCAGGAGGTGAAGAAGAGCTGGCAGAGCTCAGGACTCTCATCCCTCTGAGCTGCTCCTCTGCCCTTTGGGGATTCCTGGTGGGAATTCACCCAGCCTGGAGCTGCAGGGACACGAGCTGGGAGTGCCACCAGTGCCACCCGAGCTGGGCTCAGCCTCCTCCCCTGGAGGAGTTGGGATGGAAATTCCAAACTCGGGGTGTGTTCCCCACGTTGGCTTTGCCCAGGGAAACCAACAAAGCTGCCACGGCCGGGGCCACCTGCACTGTCCCCAAGTGGCCCTGGCAGGGTGGCCATGGTGACAGCGAGTACACAAAGCTCCCAGCATGGGCTGACCTGGGGACACTCCGAGCCAGGAGCCCCAGGGGAAAAGATGGGAAAAGATGGGAGCATCCCCAGAGGAATTCTGCCACGGCCTGGGAAAGGGAAAAGCGATTTTTCCACCCATTTTTCTCCCTTCCCATTAAATCATTTTTGTCTCAGCTCTGTCCTCATCAGGATTATTCCAAGGTAAGCTGCTTGAGGGTAAGTCCTGAGTTTTTTATGTTTCATCAAAACCGTTTCATTTTTTTCAGCAGAAAAAAAAATTTCATCAGAAAACGAATTTCATCAGAAAAAAAAAAAAATCTTCACCATTAAAAAAAAATCTTCATCAGAAAAACTCCTCCTTGCAAGCTCACAGATTGTGTCTCACTCCTGTTTTAGCTTGATGATCTATATAAAACAGCTTCATCACGTTATTAATTGCATGCACGTCTATCAGACACGAGACATAATTGATGAGAACTGCTGACACACACTCAGAACAGATCTGTTCCTTTTTTTTTTTTTAGCTGCCTCAAATGAGTGTAAAAATTGGAGCCTGCTGACACCTGACTGACAGCACGATCTGTGCTCCTCTAGTTTTTTAGGGAAACAAAAAAAAAATAAATAAATAAAAAAAAAGCTTTTTGAAATTCAGGGAAATGGTGAAATTCCACCATCCCTGCTGTACTTCATTGTGGAAAACTCCCCATGGAAATGGCCCAAAATCCATGGAAAAGGGCCCAGAGCCAAGCAGGGCCCAGGGACAGGAGCACAAAGAGCTGAGATGCTGCAGGGCTGGCACCATGAGATTCCCATGGAATGTTTTGTCTTGGCCCAAATTTGCAGCTGGATTTGCACTCCCACCTCTGGATACAGCAAGGACTCCGTGCCAAGGTTTTCCTCATCCCCCTTTCCCCTCGTGGTGCTGTATAATAATTTATATTTTAGTGTTTGGTTGTTCTGCCTCTGCACTCTTGAAATGGTCTGTGTGTTGTGTTCACTGCAGTTTTTATTAGCAAGAACTCTTAAAATGTGGTGTAAATACTAAATATTGGTATAAATATTGTATATAAGATATTAAAACTATACAATATATGAATATGAGTATGAATATCAATATGAATAGAAAGAAATAGAAATAGAAATAGAAATAGAAATAGAAATAGAAATAGAAATAGAAATAGAAATGATATAAAATTATGACTATGACTATGTCTATGAAAATATCAATATCAATGTAAATAGAAATAGAAATAGAAATAGAAATAGAAATAGAAATAGAAATAGAAAGGAATTTAGCAGAATAAGGGTGATATGACCAATATTTTCCATTCTTGCCAATTCCTTATTCCTTTAAGAGTATTTGAGGAGGTGGAGAATATGAATGGAATTATTGGAAGTTCTTTCTTTGCTTGCAGGTTTGAGTTCCATGACTCCAGGAGAAGTTCTTGGTTTGCAGGCAGTGTAGTTAGCTGATTGTATCCAGAATTCCACAATCACTAATTCCACTGCCATCAAAACAAGGCACAGAATTCCCCACTCCAACCTCAGCCTGGAAACTCCCAATTTCCTCATTCCTACTGTGATTTATTTCAATTTTCCTTCCAGAATTTTACAGCAGTGTGTGGTACATGTTGGTCGTGTGAAGTGAAATCTTGTCTTTTTTGAAGTTGAAAATCCTCAGGAATTTTCCTGGACCAGGAATATTGTCTGGTATTTCAATGATTCATTTACTGTATATTTAATTTTTAATACACACAGACTGGCCTATGGATTTTTTTAGGCTGCATCCTTCAGCTTATCTGCCAGATATCAATAATTTTCATTTGTTTTTCATGTTTTATTAAGCAAGGTAAGCGAAGGCAGTTTTGAGCAATGATTAAATATTAAATGCACTGTGGATATAAACTGGTTTTGTTCTTTTTTTTTTTCTCTGACCACTTAGCTTAACGAAGAATTTTAATTAGAGAAAAGAATGAATAATGGTTTTTGGAAGAAAAAGAAGAGGTGAAAGGCTCTGCCATCAGCCTGGTTGCCAGGCAGTGTAGTTAGCTGATTGCCCAAAGCAACAATCACTAGCCACACAGCCAGGTAAAGGGGTCTGGAATGCCAGGATGAGGAATTTGGAAACAGGAATCAAACCCACAGGAATTGTGAGGACACAAGGCAGAGGCACCAACGGACAGGACAGTGAAATAAAACAAGGGTTGGGTTCCTGCCAAGGACATTTCCCCGGTGATTCCCCTCCTTTACAACTCATTTCCGCTAAAAAACATCAGGAGAAAATGGAATTTTGAGGTTTTTTTCTCTTCTCCAGATTTGCAGGGTTTGATTCCCGTTCTGACTGGGCTCATCTCAGCCTTACTGAGGCCTCTGTTCTCACATTTCCCTCATTTTATTCTTATTGAATAAAGGAAATCAAGGCCCCTGGTGGCAGCTCTTTCTCATCCTTGGAGAAGCTGGACTGGAGTGGAAATGACCTGAAAGAAGATGGAAACTTCTGCTGGAACCCCAATTACTGACCTGATTAATTAATGTTCCCCCACCATCACAAATAAAGCAAACTCAGACAAACCATTCAACACAAAAATTGCATTTTCAGCCTGACTCTGCAATTATCTTTTTTTTTCTAATTTGAGTAAAGCACTCCCCCTTTTTTTTTTTTTTTTTTTTTTTTTTTTTTTTTTTTTTTTTTTAATTTGGGTAAAGCACTCTCCATTTTTAGTGGGAAGTTGGGTTTGGGAGCCAGGCCAGGCAGAGCAATCTGCAGGTGCTGAGCTCTGCAGGCTTTTCCTGCAAGTCAGCAATCCCCCTTTGCCCATCCATCATCCCAAAAGGAATTTCCTCCATCACCATCCATTAGTCTGCTCTGAATTCTGCCTGCAGCCAGCAACAGTTCACTGAGGCTCTCATTCTTTTTAATTTTTTATTTTTTTATTATTATTATTTTTTTTTAATCAGTTGGATTTGATGGGTTTGGAGGGGTTTTCCAAGCAGAGATGAAAGCCAGGATTTGCAGCTTTGGGCAGCAGGCAGCCATAAAGATTCATTTCATAGAGTAAATGGCTTTTTATTTCACAAATCTAGGACATGCTAAAAGCATCCCAGAAGTCGAAGAAAATTCAAATTAATGCAGTGGACAGAATAAGAATAATGTTCAGGTTATTATCAGTCACAGATATTGCTTGGTGTTCAAATCCAGGTTTCAGATTTGATTCAGACATGAACAAATCTGAAGGAGAAAAGCTTGGAAATGGAATAATTCTGGGAAGAGAATGTGAGTTTATCCAAGAAATTCCTAAAGCAAAGAGGATCCTGCAGCCTGGGGAACTCTGAAATTCCAGGCCAGGCCCAGCAGGTAAATGAAGTTTAATCGAGCTAAAAAAGCTTCTTAAGGACAATTTTCTATCTCAAAACCACAAGAAATAAGGCAGTGAGTCTAAATTTCTCAGTTTAACATGAAAGGAATCTTTACAGACTGGCCATTGTGTTTTGGTTTTTTAATTTTTATTTATTATTTTTTTTCCATTGCTGCCTCCAAGTTTTCACCCACTGAAACACAAAATTAATTTTATAACCAAGTTATCAAAGTGGCCACTCTGCTCCCTAAAAAAGCTCTCAGAAACTGGATTTGAGCAATAAAAGAAGAATTCTATTTGGAGATTTTTATTATTATCAGCAGTGAAATGTAGATTTACTGATTTATAATGGTTTGGCCTGGCCCAGCCGGATGTTTATCAGGAGAATAAAATCCAAGAACAAGAGGTCTGGATTCTATTAAGGCTTTTCTTTCCTTCTGCTCTAATTCCCAGGATACAAAGCAGAGATAAATGATTCGAAGTTTAAGAACCACATTTCTGAATTAATACAATTTAATTCCTCAATTGCACGGAGTAGCACTGAAATATTAAAGCTGATAAATGCAGTGATTGGAGAAATAACCTGGAAAACAAGATTTCCAAAGGTACTTTCAGCAATGACGTCTTCATTTTAGACATAAAAGTCTCCTTTTTTTCCTTCCTCCTTATTTAAGCTTTTAAGTTGGTTCCTATTAAGCACTTCCTCTCCTCAAAGTTTATTAAAATGCTGAACCAAGTCTGTCTGCTCGGCCCAAAGTCTGGTTTTTATTTCCCTCAGTCTAAATCCTCAGATTCTATTTAGGGGGAAAAGATGTCCTGGATGATACTATTATTATTATTATTATTATTATTATTATTATTATTATTATTATTATTATTACTATTATTATTATTACTATTATTATTGCTATTACTATTGTTATTTCTATTTTTATTACTATTATTACAACTACTACTACTGCAATAACTGCTCAGTTTTATCCTGTACTATTATTAAAAGGTTTAGAAATTAAAAGGCTGCTGTTTTTCTACACTTTTCTCCTTTATTTTCTGTCTATTTCCCATTTATTTCTCAATAATGGTTAAGAGAAGGAAGTGGAAGCTTCAGCACTTTTCAGAAGATTTTAATTTTGCTTTAATTCTGGCTGGGATTCAGAAAGTCAGGGAACAGCGTGGTTGTTAGAGGTATTTTTATTTTTCTGAAAAAGCCAGGAAACATCAGAGCCTGTTCCTGTTTCCCAGACGTGACACACGCTCAGAGCCAGCAGCGTTCCAACACTTCCCTCTGGAATTCCTGATTCTGCCGGGCTGTTCTCGGGGCATTTTAAAGAATTTTTTTTTTTCTCCCTTTAAAATATCAATTTCAGGAACAGCTTCTCCACTTGACCTCCCAAGAGCGGCTCAAGGATTTAAGTTTTCTGCACAATCATCGATGTCCCGTTTTAAAGCATCGATCCCGGTTATTTTGAACAGATTCACTTTGCTGCTCGGCCGCTTTTCCTGGGAAAATCCCTTGGAGCCAGGGCTGGATGGGGAGAAACTGCAGGGAAAAAGTGCGGAGCAGCATCCCAGGAAATCATCCCGATGATCCGTGCGGGAATCACAATTCCCGTGCTGAGTTTTCCCTTCCCAGGCTCTTCCCTCAAAGAATTTTAACAGCACGAGCTAAAAAAGCCCAGATTTTGGAGTCGATCCCGGGATTTTTCACTTCAAGTTGGATTTGGTGATCCTTGCTGTGATCCTTTCCAACTGACAGTGTTTAGATTTGGAAAAATTGGGATTGGGATGGAATAAAGCAGCTCAGCGTGGCAGGCAGGGAACAATAAAGCTCATCCCGCTTCTGCACTGCAAATCCAGATATGGGAAAGCGCAGGAAAAAAAAAAAAACCTTCCCCCAAAAAAACCCAAAAAAACTTCCAGCGTGGGGATGGACCCGCCCGTGGGTGGCTCCTGGTGGGCGGGGGGATGGGATGGGGATAAAAAACGGGATCGGGGAGGGGGGACACGGGCAGAGGGATGCGGGATCCGGGGAGGAGGAGGAGGAGGAGGAGGATGATGATGATGATGGGGAGAGCGCTCAGCCCCGGAGCGCTGCGGGGTGGGCGCTGAGCCGAGCCCGGAGGAGGAGGAAGAGGAGGAAGAGGAGGAGGAGGAAGGGAAGGAAGGGAGGAAGGAGGAGCTGGTGGCTGTCCCGTGCTGTCCCCGGAGCGATGCTGGCGGCAGCAGCGCTGTGCGCGGCCGCGCTGGGCTGCGCGGCGGGGGCGCGGCTGCTCAGCGGTAAGAGGGGCTCGGCATCGCTCGGCATCTTTTTTTGGGATCTTTTTGGGATCTCTTGGGATCGCTCGGGATCTTTTGGGATCGCTCGGTGTCGCAGTCAGTGAGTCAGGAGTGTCTCTGAGTTCTTCAGAGAGGAATCAGAGGGCGGGGATGGAATTAAAGCCCTTGGGTGGATTGAAGTGTGGTAAGGCGCTCACACACAGGGGTATAAGTTTAAATTTTAGTATAAGTAAGTAGAATGGGGTTTAAGTGCTTTTTTAGTGAGTAAAAAGTCTTAGATACCCGTGTAGAATTTCGAGTTCTAGTGAAGGTTGGAAAATATAGTCTTAGATGCTCGGGGTTCCGTGGAGGCTCCAAGAACATCATTTTAGACATAATAAAGCTATAGCGGGAATATCGCTTACATTTTTCAGATAGAACAAAATAGACCACACGCGTACTTTATACGTAGCCTGGCGTGCTAAGAAACCAGAATTCTAACAGGTTAAAAAGTGGCGATCCGAGTTTGTGCCTCAGCTTGTTGGGAAGTTTCTATACAGGAATGTGCACTGGGGAGAGCTGGTGCTTTCTGCCATCGCTTTTTACCATTTCCTTTTTGCCATTTCCTTTTTGCCATTGCTTTTGCTTTGCTTCTGCTTCTATTTGGGACTTTATACCAAAGCTTAGCATGGACTTTAGTGCCTGTGACTTTTGCCTTGAGACCGATGCGCTTCCGCAATAAACAACTTTATAACAACTCTGAGCCGCTTGGCTCATTAAAGAAAACAACCCGGCAATCTCAGAGCAGGTTGAACGTCACAGCTCGGGATCGCTGAGAATCGCTTGGGATCGCTGGGAGATTGTGTTGGGATCCTCCCTATCCCGGGGAAATCCCGCCAGCCTCGCCTCTGTCGCTGGGAGGGTCGGGATGCGCTGTCGCGACATGGGCAGGGATGCTCTTGCTCGGCGGTGGCGCCGGGGGAAAGTTGGGTTTGGTCGTTCCCAACTTTTCCTGTTGATTTTCCTGCCCTGGGGAGCTCGCTGGGCTTTGGGGCAGATCCCGAGCGAGCAGATAAGGGGGAAGGAAATACAAGGAATCCTTTCAGCCTTGCTCAGAGCAGAAACCGAGCTCGGGACACGAACGAGCGCTGAAGTCCAGCCAGGAATCGACTCCAATCTGCTTTTCCTTAGCTGAAAGTAATGGCAAGTTTGGCTGGCAAGGCAGAGACTTTCTTCCTCTTTTTTTTTTTTTTTTTTTTTTTTTTTAAGGAGGACGAGATGTGTTTGTGTATCAGCAAAGAGCCTGAGTGCAGTTTTTGTGACTCTGTTTCTAGAGAGTTTTTTAATTTTTAATGAAACTCTGCTGTCTGTGTTTTCCTTTTGCCTCTCCCAACAGCAGTGGACGTTTCCCTCAGAAGAGGTAAGGGGCTTTGTCTTTTTCTCTGAAATTCTCAAATTCCCAAGGGAAATACAGGCTATGCTAGAAATGTATTTTTAATAATGCTGTGAATAGTAAAAATCCTGCTCCTATTGTAATCCCTCTGTAAAATATTAGCAAACTCCATTTCTGGCTATTTAACTGCTGAAAAATTCCAGTGTGAAAGGTGTTTAAACTCCTAGCAGTGATCAACATAAAAGGATAAAGCAAAGCCAGCAAATATCCCATGGCATTCTAAACCCATATCGGGTTTATAATGACCTGTCTTTGTATTATCCCATTTGTTCCAAGCACACCACAAACGTTACTGAAATGTTGTAAAAACATGTAGGTTAGCAGATTGTGCCTGCAAAAGAAATATTTACTGAGCAAAACAAAACTGTTTGTTTCCACAGTCTAAATATTGGGACTGCTCTGCTGAAAAAAAAAACACACGAGTGCATCATTTTGGATGATGTGTCTTTTCACTTTGATCTTCCCTCAGAACCAAAATAAGCTCTGCTGCTTCTTCAATGAGGCTTGTGCTTCTTCTTGGCTTGTGACAGCCTGAAAACAGACATTGTTTACTCCCTGGGCAGGCAGAAACATTGCAGAGCACAGAGCAGAGCTGGAAATTGGGCTGTGGGAACTCATCTTGTGATCCTCGGGGCAGACACTGGCAAATGAAAGGGTTTGAGGTTGGATGTAAAGAAGAAATTCTTCCCTGTGAGGGCGGTGCCAGAGAAGTTGTGGATGTGCCATGCCTGGAAGTGTCCAAGGCCAGGTTGGACTGGGCTCAGTGGGAGCTGATCCCATGGGAGGGTGCAATGAAAAGGTTTTAAGGTCCTTTCCAACCCCAAATAACCTGGGACTCTGTGGCACTGAAATATCCACCAAGCTATTCCATAAACCCCAAAAGAGAAATTCTTGCTGTCTCTGCTTGTACAAGGAAACCTCTAATTCTGACCATTTAACTCCTCATTAATCATGTTAATGATTAATGCTGATAAAGTTAAATGATCAAATTATTGAAATGATGAAGATAATCATAATTTTAAAAAGCCTCCTTGAACCCTTGCAAGGGAACTTTGCTTTTTAAAAGGCTGCATGTATCATCTTGCTCTGGCACGGTGTTTTCTTTGGGAAGAACTCCCAGGATCTGCAAATCCCAGAAAATTGAGGGAGCTGAGAAGAGCAGGACACGAAAGGACCAACCTAAACTTGGAGATGCCATTTGTAGCACAAGAGGCTTTTACCTGTGTTGTGTTTTCCGTATAAACTCATCCAAACTGATGTTTTAACCTTCATTTTGGTCCTGTTTAGCGACGCTTTTCTCTCCCTCCCCGCAGGGCAGACGGTTTGCAGGCGTGGGACGCAGAAACCCTGCTATAAAATCGTTTATTTCCACGATGCCTCCCGCAGGAGCAGCTATGAGGAGGCTGAGCTGGCGTGCAGGGCTGATGGGGGACATTTAGTGAGCATCGAGAGCCCAGCAGAGCAGAGATTGATTGAATCGTTCATCAGGAGCCTCCTGGCTGCTGATGGGGACTTCTGGATAGGGCTCAGGAGGAGGAAGGAGGAGGAGGACAACAGCACAGAGTGTCACAGCTTCTACTCGTGGTCAGATGGGAGCTCATCCAAATTTCGGTGGGTACCTGGGAGTGGCACTGTGGGACTGTGCAGCGCCTTCAGGAATTCAGGATTTTGTGCCAGATGTCATTTGTGTTCCTTCTGCACTCGTCCCATCCCAGTGAACAAATCACCCTCCTGGTGTTGTCCATAGGAGTGTCTGCTTCAGGTTAAATTGATGATTTTTGGGGGCTAAAAGTGGGGGAAAGAACAAGTGGTGTGGCCTTAAAAATCTCTGATTAGGCAGCGACGAATGACCTGAAGGTTCCTGCACTGCAGATCCCCTGATGTCCTGAAAAATAAAAAATGTTATTCCTTTACTGAGGAAATAACATCTTTTCCTGTAAGACAGCAAAATATCAGAGCTGCAGGATTTATTGCAGACATGCAAATAAATCTTCACAGCAGTTTTTAGATTTCTGCCTCCTTGTCTTAAGGAACCACAGGATTTGTTATAATTAGATTATAAAAGCAACAACTTTGACACCAATTGTATCAGACGTGTAAAAACACCTTGGAATTGTGACCTTTTTGCTCTGGGAGCCCATAAGGCATTTCAACCACTCAGAAATGAACAAATAAAAACTGTTTTTAGAATGATTTGATGTCTGAAAGTCTCTCCCATGGTTCAGATATTGGGGGTGGATAATGGGAATGTGCTGCTAAGAAACAGGCCCAGCTTTGCTGCCTTCCATTGGTGAGACACAGTTATTTATGCTGAATGATAAAGCCAAGGAAAACACCAGGGGAGGAAGGAAGTGAGGGAGGAATAATAAAAAGAAATAAAGCATCGGAATGATTGGAAAAAGACTGCTCGAAATGGGTGTTCACCCCTGCTGAATACCTCGGGATATCTGGAATTATTTATGGTCCATGCATCAGCTCACAGCAAATTCTTGGCAGGCAGAGCATTGCTCGTTCCAGGATCAGTGGGGATTGAACAATTGGCAAAATCAGGAGACTTTTAGAGGTGTTTTCTGAGTTACATAAAATATCTTTTCATTACCAGTGATATTACAGTGCTGCCTCCTTCCTGTGCACTGCTTGGAAAAGCGGCACAGGTGTCTGGTGGTGAGGTTTATTCTTAGAAAACAAAAAAAAATTGAGGTTTATTCTTAGAAAACAACCAAAAAAAAATTATCTGCAAAGCTGCGTTGGTGCATTTCTGACAGAGGAAGCCAGGTTTTACTTCTGGTTTGGTTTATTTTTTTTTTACATTAAATAGTTGCCAAAATTTTGCAGGTGCTGAGACCGAGACAGCAAAAATGATCATTTTGCACAGGCCTAAAATTGTGTGGAGAAACCTTTGCAAGGCTCAGTGAAAGCTCAGGAGAATTTGCACTTTCTCTACACAATTGCAGCTCATTTTGAGCTACTTTCATTTTCAAGAAAGAACCTTGTCTACGAGAAAATAGTGAATTCTAAACCCACATTCTTAAAGATGTACCCAGGGACCAGAACTGAATCCTTGTTCCTGGTTTATTCCATGTTCACTCCTAACATCGCCACTACATTTAAAACCCCAATTTATTAAAAAATAAATCTAAAAATCTGTTAATTGTACTAGCTGAAAGCTTTTGGAAATGCTGGCTGGGACAGGAAGGAGGGAAGGGTGTTTGTGAGGAGCTCGCCGATATTTATTGAACACCTTGCTCGCAGAGCCGAAAATCAGAATTAAAAAACCCAAACAACTGCATTTTACCATTCTCCCCAGTGTAAATGCAGGGTGTGCCATAACCCCTTTAACTCTACTTTTTTTTCCCTTATCTAAGCAGCTGGAAAGTGCCCCTGAGCTGTTTTTTTTTTAATTTTTTTTTTCCCCAGGAATTGGTACGTGGACGAGCCGTCGTGCGGGGGCGAGGTGTGCGTGGTGCTCTACCACCAACCCTCTGCCCCAGCCGGAGTGGGGGGCCCCTACATGTTCCAGTGGAACGATGACAGATGCACCATGAAGAACAACTTCATCTGCAAATATTCCCTGGGTAATGAGTGCCTGTGGGATTTAAAACTCAATCCCCCCCAGTTGGGGGAAGGAGCAGGGCAGTGGTTGATAGGGAAAGTTGTTGGAACCTTGGAAATGGAGAATTTTAGATTTTCTGTGCTGACCCCTCCCCCCAGGAAAACACTGAGGCTGTGCAGAAGGCATCCAAAATTGAATGGTAGAACTAGGAGCACGAGTCTGAATAAATAGTTTGAATAAAAGTGTGTGACATCACAAGGTGCAAAACATAAAATTTGAGGTTTTAAAATATAGTAATAGGTAGAAAGCAAGATGGAGGTTTTGAGGTGGAGGTTTTGTCCTTTTTCTTCACCTTCTTCTTCATGGGTTTGGGTGATTTTATGTAATTGGGTAGAAAATTCTGCATTGCTGATCATGGGTGGTTGGTTATTGGGTTAAAAGTAAAAATAATTTAGGTGTCCACTCTTAATTGGACAGTTTGGCCTTAAAAGGCCTTGTAGAGAGAGATCCAGCTCCATTTTTAGCTTGTTAGCTTGAAGTGCTGTAGCACTCACTGTAACATAGATAAAAATTAATAAACATCTGAGTTCCAACAAGAAATACCATTCTCTTGAGCATTTAATCCCAATAATTCTGGCAGAAAAAGAAGATAAAACACCATAGAAAGCCTTCCTCAGCTTTGCTGGTGGGACTGGGAGAACTTTAAATTTATGTAACAAATGGTAAAAAAATCCCAGTGTCTCCTATCTGTAGCTGCTTGTGGTTTACTTCAGTTCCCTGGGGGTTTTTAGGAAGGGTTTGAGGTCACAGGTTCAGGGAGAGCACTGAAGAACAGTGCTCAGGTTGGAAATTCTGCATTTCTCTTGTCTTTCAGAAAAGCCAACAAAAGCTCCAACAGACAATTCCCGAAGAGGTGAGTTGGACATATTTGTTTGGGATTTTATTTTATTTTTTTTTTAAATAATTGCTGACTTGCAGTGGAAATACTCTGACATCCATTGTCAAACACACCCAAAAACCATCCTGAGCAAGAATCTCCCCTGCAGTTTGCACTTGCCCTGTGCTGTTCCATGCTGGGAAAATCTTGCTGCTGGTGATGCAGAATTTGGTGATGCTGCAGGGATTGAAGTACCAGAGTTCCCCCAGTTCACCTCACACATCTTTGCAGCTCTCAGCCTCTTCAATCTCCTCTCAGCCTGGCTTTTTATTATTTCCAAAAAAATATTTGCAGTATTACTGAAGCTGCTTCTTTCCAGCTGTGGCAACAGAGCCCTGGAAGGCAGAATTCCCAGAGGAACGCCGCAGGAAAGGTGCCAATGGAACAGCTGTGGGAGCCAAAGGTGAGCTGTGCTCTCAAAACCTCATCCCAAGGCTTGGACTCAAAATGTGGAAACCGAATATAGAAAACAGCTGAAAAAAAATAATAATAATAAAAAAAAAACAACAAGCAAACATCTCTCAAGTATTTCCCAGGACAAAATAAGGAGGCTGCTCTGGAGGTAAAAAATATTCAAAATCCAAAGGTGTACGAAGTATTTTGGGTGTGAAAAAGCTGCTTTTATCAAATCACTTCTGAGCAGGCTCAGCTGTGAATGTTCTGTTTGTATGTCTGTGATTAATTATGAAAAACTTGCAGTTTCTTCTTATGACCCTGATTCATTTTTACCCCCAGAACCTGTTCAGAGCCTTGCCTACATCTTGATTTCCATCATTCCTGTGCTGCTTCTCCTGCTGGCCCTCACAGGCATCTCCTGCTTTTGGCTGTTCCTGAAGAGGTGAGTGGCATTTTTGTGTTGGGAATTAACCCTGACACCTCGGCCTGTTTACAGCTGATTTCACCATCCTGTTTAAAAGCCCTGGACAGGAGAGTTTGCAGCCAAAGAAAAGCTGAAAAAATGGTGTTGGTGCTCCAGGCTGAGTTAATCGTGAAGTAAAATTCTAAGTAAATCACATTATATCCTTTCCTTGCATTCACAGACACGGCAGGCAGGAAATAATGTCACCAAGATTACCATTTCGATGTGTTAACCCTTCTACTTTTCTTATTAAAGCTTTGAATCATCAGAAGTTCCCCTTCAAAAGCGAAAAATGCAGCAGTGGAAACAAAAGACAACAATTTGGAGCAAATAATGTTTACCAATGTCCTGTCCTTGCTTTCCCTGCGTGCACAGCAGCTCAGGGGGGGGAATCCTGTGGGATTTTGGGTGTGTCAGGAGAAGTTTTGCTGTCCCTGGATTTGAGCTGGCAGCCCAGAGTGTCCCTGTCCTGCCATGGGATTTTCCAGGAGTGCAGCCGGGAATGGCTGGAATTGGGAACGTGCTCGTCACCGAGCTCCTGTCAGAGTTCTGCTGTTGGTTTGTGCTTTCCTCTGTGCCAAAGCATTTCCTGGCTTTCCCCTTTCTCCCTCCTAAGGAGACAGGAGCTGGTGGATGTGACCCCGAAGGGTGACAGTGCCTGGCTGCCACCCCCCAGGAGGGACAGCCCCGAGCTGGACATTTACAGAGTGATCAGCAAGCAATCTGAAGCTGACCTGGCTGGGGCCAGGCCTGGCACAAAAAATTCCTCCTTCCGTGCCCAGGAAGGGCTGGAGAGTCCCTGCAGGGACCCCGAGGACACCTCCAGCCCCGGCTTGGTGACACTGGCCAGCACAGAGAGTGGCTTTGTCACCAATGACATCTACGAGCTCTGCGGGCACCACGTGGGAAGGAGCAAGGAGTCCACCTGGGTGGACAATGAGATTTATGGATATTGAGGAAATGGACCCGAAAAAAAAAAAACCCACTGGAATTTGGATTTTAAGTCTCAACAGGAGTTTGCTTCCCTCTCTATGCACTTGTTCAATAATGGTATGTGTGGTGCTTGTCCTGGTTTTGCATTGTCCCCTCATTCTTCCATTTTCTGAAAGAATTGGGGTTTTTAAAGATCCAAACTGAAAAGAATGTACAGATTTTGCTTTGCACCAGGAATGGCTCGTTAATAGCCTCGATTCCTTTTTGTACCAAAGATATACCTTGAAGCTGAAGGACAATCCAAAATCCTTATTTATTTATAGACCTCCACCTCCTCCTCCAAGGTGCTCAAAGTTACCTGAAATGTGTGATGGAGCCCTGCTTCCAACAGGACGTGGGGAATGAATCCCTCGGTTTGCTTTGCTTGTGTAACTTTCACTGTGCCTATTAAATTTCTTTAACTCAACTCACGAGTTTTCTCATTTTTACTCCTCCAATTCTCTCCCTCATTCTGCTGGAAGGGACAGAGACCAAGCAGAGACCAAGGAACACAAATATTTCACACCTTCTGTTCTGCAGGTGATTTTCTGCCTCCAGGAGAGCAACGCTGCTGCAGAACAAGGCTATGAAGCACCTAAAATGTGTTTTAGATGTCTAAAAGTTCGCTGTTCTCCATTGCATGTAAATAAATAAATAGGAAAATGAAAAAAAAAAAATCAATTCATAAGCTGGGAGGAAACAAAAGTTTGGCAAAAAGCTGCTTTAAATGTGGCTGAAATAACAAGAGAACCGAGTGCAGGCATAGCCATGAATCTGTTCTGCCAAAACAGGCAGGAAGAAGTTTTTTACATCTCTGAGCTGCTGCTGACTGCTGCAAACACTGAAATATTTCAGTTGTCCCAGCTGCTTCTCACTTCCTAAATGTCCCAGGTGCTGTGGCTGTGGCTCTGCAGTGTCACAGCGGCTGCTCCTCCACCAGGACGTGCTGCAAATTGAGCCCTGAAAGGAGAAATCCATTTAAAAAATAAACAGTCTTCTAATTATTTTGCAAACAGCATCGAGTGGGCAGCGATTTCTCCTGAAAGGCAAAATCCTGATACAGGAGAGTGCTCAGGGCTGGGCACTCAATATCTGGAGTTTCTAATGCAGTAATTAATGCAAATCAAGGGAAAGTCCGTCCAATCTTGGATTCTTGGTCTCATTATTTTTGATTTTGGCAGCTCTTAAGCATCTTTAAGGCACCGAAAAACATGAAAATGAGGGGGGAAACTTGTCAGATGCTGGAGTTTAGCTCTGCAAATCCAGATTTTGGCAGCCAAGCGTGCGGTCCGACCCCTCGGGCTGCCCGTGGGGCTGGGGCAGTGATCTGAGTGTACCGAGGCGAGGGAAATTTTGATAAATTCCGCTGTTTGACACCTCCTTTGGGGCATCCCAGCTGCGGGAGCGGCGACCACACGAGGGCATGTGCGCTCCACGTTCGTGTCCTGGAAAAATCAGCGCCGGGATCCGGGAGGAATTTGAATCCTTTTTCCTTGGAGCACAGCAAAAACCATCAGCTGCGGAAATCTGCCCTGCAAAAGGATGTTTTTTTGTGGGTGCAACTCCTCCCGCAGCGTTTCTAAGCCGTGTTTTTGTGAGCTGAGCTTTCCGGCTTTGTGGTGGGGTTTTTTGTTGGTTTTTGGTTTTTTTTTTTTTTTTTTTTTTTTTTTTTTTTTTTTTTTTTTTTTTTTGGTTTTTTTTTTTGCAGAAGTTTTCTCTTCCAAGCATCAAAATCTGGCTCCATCGTTCATTTTGCACCGGGCTGAGGCTTGAAAGCGGGCAGGAAGCAAAGAAATGTTTCAAGGCTAAAAATCTTCATTTGGAATGACGTGACTGAGAAGGAGTATTAGGTAACATTTTGTAGGGGAAAAAAAAAAAAAAAAGTAACTTCTGACACAGCCGAGTTTGGATGGGAAGAAAAGGTGAAAGAGGAGTGAAATTTGGCAAGTGGCAGCTCGGGATGACACCATTTGCTATTCAAAGAGGATTCTGGAAGGCTCGCTCACGTACCCATCAATCACTGAAAAGGGTGGATGTCTGACTAACCCGAGCCATCAGTTACTCACTGCCAGAACTTCTGCAGGGGATAAATAGAGCAGCAACAGCTCCCTTATTCTCCATGGCAGCCCGAGCCAGCAGCGTCATCCCAAAATGTCACTCCTTGGAGGAATCTCATCAGCAGTGAAGGACAAGCATTAATTTCTGCACAGAGACCTTCAGTTCCCTCTGCAGAACAGTCATCGCTGCTTGACACGGAACAAAAGTAACTTTTCTCAAGGATGAGGCAGCTTTACGTGTACAACCTGTTTAAAAAGGGAAAGAACGACACAACTTTGCTCCTTGCTTCCTTCCACTCTTTTTTTTTTTTTTTTTTTTTTTTTTTTTTTTTGAGCTGTGTCCACCCTGTGTGCTCACAGAGCTCTGTGGCTGTTGCTGATTCAACAGGCACGTGTTGTGCCATCAGCTTTGGGACAGGCCTTGTTTAGTCAGGGGAATTCAGCAAAGATTCCAGGGGTGATTCCTGGCTCCCAAATGTCAGACAGGTACCAGTCCTCCAGCCTGAGATGGAGCAGGGGAGAGGGAGGGACATGGAATTTTAATATGTAAGTGCACACCTAAAGCAGAATCAGTGGACTTAGCATTCAAAAGGAAATCCAGCAGAAAGGATCTTAATTTTTTTTTGCACATTCTCAGTTCTGAAGGTCCTCAGACCATTTCAGGTCACAGGGCCCAACAGAGCTTCCAAATCTGCCTTTCCAGATGTGAAACAAATTTTTAAAAAAGAATAATTCACTGAAAAAGGACCTGCAAAAATCATCCTGTCCATCTGCATTGTGTGATCTGGAGTAACCTGAGCCCACTGAAAACTGCTCAGTGCCAGGGAGGGCGATTTCCATCAGGAAACTGCATTTGGGACATGCAGAGTCTGATCCAGCCCCAGAACCCGGGGGTCCTGTGTGTGGTCCAGGGCTGGAGACACATCTGGGGCTGGACAGAAACCTGGGGCTGGAGACACATCTGGGGTTAGACAGACACATCTGGGGCTGCCTCATTGCTCTTCATCCAAAAACGAGCTGGGCATGTTTATCTTGGGGAAGGCTCAGAGGATGGCACCAAGGCATGTAAACATCTCCAGGGGGTCAGAGGATGGTGCCAGGCTCTGTTCAGTGTGACAGGGCGAGGAGCAGCGGCCAGAGACTAAAAACAAATCAAGTTCCACCCCAACATGAGCCAGAACCTTCTCCCCTGCAGGGTGACAGCGCTGCCCAGGGGCTGCAGACACCCCAAAGCCCCCTGTGCCACCTGCCCCAGGTGACCTCCCTGAGCTGGGCGATGCCAGCGCCGGGACTGGTGGCACTGGCGGTGTCCCCGTACGGGTCCCACGGTGTCCCCCAGGTTTGGTGGCAGTGTCCCCCGGGTGTGCTGGCGATGTCCCTCGGGTCCGGCGGCGCTGTCCCCGAGATCTGGTGGCAATGTCCCCCGAGATCTGGCGGCAGTGTCCCAGCGCGGGTCCCGCAGTGTCCCCCGTTCCCCTGTCGCTGTCCCCCCGTTCTGCCGTCCCTCTCCCCCGTTCCCCTGTCTCCATTCCCCTGTCGCTGTCCCCCGGTTCCGCTGTGCATGTCCCCCGTTCCCCTGTTGCTGTCTTCCCGTTCTGCTGTCCCTGTCCCCCCATTCCCCTGTGGCTGCCCCCGCTCCCCTGTCGCTATCCCCGTTCCCCTGTCTTTGCCCCCCCTTTCCCCTGTCGCTTTCCCTGTTCCCCTGTCCCCATTCCCCTGTCGCTGTCCCCGTGCCCGCTGTCGCTGTCCCGTTCTACTGTCCCCGTCCCCCTGCCTCGTTCCCCTATCCCTGTCCCCTGTCCCCTGTCCCCTGTCCCCGTCCCCGTCCCCCGTTCCCCTATCCCTGTCCCCGTCCCCCTGTCCCCTGTCCCCGTCCCCTGTCCCCTGTCCCCTGTCCCCTGTCCCCTGTCCCCGTCCCCTGTCCCCTGTCCACTGTCCCCTGTCCCCTGTCCCCTGTCCCCTGTCCCCTGTCCCCGTCCCCCGTCCCCTGTCCACTGTCCCCTGTCCCCTGTCCCCTGTCCCCTGTCCCCGTCCCCTGTCCCCGTCCCCAGTCCCCTGTCCACTGTCCCCTGTCCCCTGTCCCCCGTCCCCTGTCCCCGTCCCCCGTTCCCCTATCCCTGTCCCCGTTCCCCTATCCCTGTTCCCCTATCTATGTCCCCTGTCCCCGTCCCCTGTCCCCCGTCCCCTATCCCCTGTCCCCGTCCCCCGTGCCCCGTCCCCGTCCCCGTGCCCCATCCCGGCCGCTGGCCCGGGGCGGGCCGTGTCTCTCGGTTTCCATGGCGAGGCCCCTCCCGCGGTGACGCGCGCGGTGACGCCGGTGCTGGCGGAGGGGGCGGCGCGGCCCCGGGGGCGCCGCGCGGAGCCGAGAGCCGGAGCCGCCGCCGCCCCCCGAGCCCAGCATGGTGATGGCCGAGCCCCGGCGGCCCCCGGCGCTGCTGCCCCGCGGGCTCGGGCCCGTCCGCGTCGGCTTCTACGACATCGAGGGCACGCTGGGCAAGGGCAACTTCGCCGTGGTGAAGCTGGCGAGGCACCGCATCACCCGCAGCGAGGTGGGCACGGCGCGGGGGGCGCGCCCGGCGGGGGGCGGCGGGGCCGCGGGGCCGGGGCTGCCGAGCGAGCTCCGCGACGCTTTTGTCCCTTCCGGCACCTCCCGCGGGGACGCGCGGCCGCGCTGGGGGGGACCCGGAGCAGCCCCGAGTCCGGGGAATGGAGAGAGGAGGGGGGAGCGGTTTGTGCTGGCATCCTGCTGGGGAAGGGCAGGAGGCCGTGGGGGGATGCCCGAGGATGTCACCCGCTGGATGTCACCCCCCCCCCCCCCCCCCCCCCGGGATGGCAGCTTAAAGGTGCCACCCCCAGGGTGGTGGCATCGCTGCCAGGATGGCACCCCCAGGGTGGTGGCATCGCTCACCCCGAGGATGCTCCGGTGCTGCTGGAGCTGCACTTTCTGCTCGCAGGGAAGGGTCGGGGCTTGTGCTGTGCCCGCCGTCATTCCCTGGGTGTTCGAGGCTTTCCTGAGCTGGGCACTGCTGGGTTATCTGTTCCAGCACAGGAACTTGTGTGTGTGTGTGTGTGTGTGTGTGTGCTGAATTCTTCAGCACAGCATCCTGCAAGTTCACCAAATCCAAACCATTTTTAGCCTCTTTGTTTAACCGCCCCCGTGGATTACCCGCTGATTATTGTTAGTACCTGCTGCTTCACCCTACAACAAAAAATGATTGTCAGTCTGCCTGGGGAAAAATGTAGTCGTGTTCACTTTAAAAGGAAAAAAAAAAAAAAAAAAAAGAAAAAAAAAAAAAGGAGGTATCTGATGAGAGTAATGGCTCTGAAGGATCAGCTTCCTCTTGTGTGTTGTTTTAGGTAGTTTTAGTTGCTACACCTAGAGGTGAGCTTTTTGTAAACCTCGCTTCTGGTCGCTTTCATTGTTGACTGAAGAAGCAGCTCTGAAACTGGCAAAAGTCATTCAAATCCTGTCCCAAGCGCACGCTGCAAAGGCCTGCAGTTCTTCACCACCCCGGGCTCGTGTGGGAAATTCATTCCTTGCAGGAATGGGGAAAAAAATGCCCTGAAATCTGGAGCTCAGCTAAGGCTGGTGCTCACAGGGCTCTGGGCACGCTGTGATTGATGAGCTTTGCATCGCAGAGATTGAAAAAGAAACTTCTCCTCTTGCCTTGTTTCTCAAGTTCATAATAAACTCGATTCTTTCTGAGCCCTTCCTTGCTCTTGCTGAGCAGCCAAGCAGTGCCAGTGTTCCCTTTCCAAGTTTGGTGCCATGTGCCAGAATTGCAAATGCTTCACTTGGAGATACTCAGTTGTCATTCAGTCCTCATTCCTTTGGCAGGCTTTGTGATGGAGATGAAAACTTTAATCTTCTTTTTTTATTGTCGTTTTAGAAAGCGTGTTTGTTTAGCCTTGTTCAAAATAACAAAGGTTACAGAAAACACTGAGCTTAAAAGCTCCCTGATTCCTGGATGATTCTTTCATCTGTGTCCTAAGGAATTGTAGAATTCTGTTGGTCTTGAATTTTATTTTTTTTTTAACCAGCTTTTCTGTCCAGCCCCGCAGCCTTTTTATCTTCTGGGGGTTTTTTACAGCAAATTTGCCTGTGCTGGAGGTTTTTTGTCAAGGTCTTTGATTTTTTGAGTCAGCTCTGGCTTCTGCAGTGAGAGATGCAAGAGCGTTTTTGTGGAACTGAATTGCTGAGTTGGTCGCTGGAAGTATTTACACAATCTTTGAGGAAGGGGAACCCTGTTAAGATCACTTCTGGTGATGTCAGAGGAAATTAATTCCAGCCAAATACTCTTTGGAATAAGCACTTCCAGTTTGGAGCACTCACCTGATCGTTGGATCCCTGAGCACACAAAGTGAAATCCTGCTTGTTAATGACTCCAGGCTGAAGGGTTTTCATATTTCAGGCTTGTTCTAAACTGTTGCTTCAGTTCCAGTGGAGGAATATTCAGGTTTTAGGTCCTGGGGATGTTGTGCTGGTGCACCCTCAGGTCTGTGCTGCAGGAGGATGCTCTGATGCTGCTGAGACTTGCTCAAAAAACTTATTTTAAAAGGACTCCTTGGCAAAGTTTCTCCTGAATCTCCTGATTTGAACCCTTCTAGCACTGGCATTTTGAAATAATTTTGACCTTTAAAATACTTGCTTTCTTTAACACAACTCTGCCTAGCCAATAATCATCAAATTAAGAAAGGTGAGCTCTTATTACCTTGAATGCAGCACTCATGGACTGTGTACAATCCATCCTTTTTGTGGAAAGGCTGCAGATGAGAAGATAAAATTGTTAGCAGAGGTGAGAATGGAATGAAAACAAAGTGAAGCAGGAGAACAACACAGGGTGTGTGCAAACAAAATCAGAAAATCCTAACTTGAATTAATGCAACCCTGAAATTCGAAACAACCAGACAGAGGCGTGAAAGTTGGGAAAAATGGGGAGGATTAATAAAGATACGTTATACCTTTATCTAAAATACATAGAATATATATATATATAAATAAAATATAATAGAGGACTAGAGGTGCTGCCTGACCCATTTTTTTTCTGCCAATCCACCCAGGGGGGGCTGAACCCGACCTTTGCTTGCCTTGTTTGGGTGTTTGGTGCCATTTGAGTGGAGGCCACGTGGCTTTTTCCTGCCACGCTCCTTTCTTGATCCTGCTGCCCAGAAATCCTGTGATCCCAGGGCAGCTCTTGCTAATGAGGCGTGGAAATGAGCAGAGATTTTCCTGGGGAGGAGGAGAGGAGAGAACAGAAATAATTGGGAGCGTGAAGTTGGAAAAGGTGGAGATTTGCTTCCGGTGAAATAGGATGGGAATGTAATAAGGGAAAGGTTTGGGATGGGTGTGAAATTAGGAAAAGGTTTGGGATGGGTGTGAAATTAGGAATAGGTTTGGGATGGGTGTGAAATTAGGAATAGGTTTGGAATAGGTGGAGGTGCTGCTTGGAAAAAGCAGGAATTTGGGAACTCACCCTTAAAACCCCTTAATTACCCTTCCCTAAGGATTAATCCCCTGCAGAGGAACTCTGCTCGCTGCTCCCCAGGTGAAAATAAAACCTGCATGTCCCTGTGGATCCCAGATGTGCTTTCACCTGGCTGCTGGTACAGGGAACTTGTATTTCTCTCTGGAAAAAATAATGAAAAATAACCCTCCAGCCCCTGATTTGATCTGTGGCACCAGTTCAGGTGTGCTCAGGTATTTGCAAGGTGAATAAAAACAGCAGCTCCCTGTGCTGCACAACAAAACAGGGAGTTTTTTCCAGACTGCAGGAAGTTGTGTTTGTTCATTTTAATGCATTTTATCTATTTTAAGAATGTTCTGGGTTAACAAATCTGAATTTCTGTAACCTGCAGGGACAGAGCTCCGTTTGAATGTGAACTTGTAGCAGGAGGTTGTGGTGTGGTTTTGTTTGTTTTTGGTTCTTTATGTTTGGGTGTTTGCTTTTTGCCTTTGTTTTTTTCCTTTCAAGAATTAAACGAATAAAACAAAAACAATGAAAACTTACAGTTGGAGTAGCTGAGGAGCAGAAGAACTTTCATCTTTTCATGACAAGCATTTCATCCTCACTCCTTGGCAGTGGCAATTCCCAGATGTCAGGGCAGGATTGAGCAAACTCCACTTCCCTGGGCCTTCAGTGCAGGAGGGAAGGAAATCAGTGCAGTTCTTGTATTTTTAAATGAGGAGAAACCATGAAAGCTGCAAAGATCTCTTGGAATGTAACTCCTAAAACAGCAAAAACTGGTGGCAGGGGGAGATCAGGGAGGGCAGAGGATTCCCTTTTGCTTTTCCCTGTCAGGTGAAGGATGTGCTGACATTATGTATTGAAATTTGGGATTTTTTTTATTTTATTTTTTTTTTTTTGGTTGTTTGTTTCGAGCTGTTGCCAGTAGTTGTTGGCAAGCTGCATGTTTAGGAACAAAACACACTTTTGAGATAGGAAACTGCTCTGTGGCTTGAAGGAGCTTCTCCACCTCTAAGAATTACATCCCTTTTCCTGTCATCAAGACACAGCTGAGCTCATGGACAAAAAGGAGCTGCTGAATTCCCTGTTCCTCCTTACATCCTTGGGAAGACTTTGCTGGATTTTAAGTATTTTCAAGTGGTTCTTCTCTGAAATCATCCCTGGTCCTGGCAAGATGAAGATGCAGAATGAGCTGAGGTGTTTAATCTGCATTGGAGTGGAGGAGCAGAGGTGGCAGCTGCTGCTGTGCTGCCTGTCCTGGAATATTTCTATTTTATGGACCTATTTAATACACACTCGAAGATCTACCAGGCTTGCAAAGGGCAAGGGGGTTTTTCCTTCAAGTAGGTTTTTATTTTCTGTGCTCAACAGCAACTTTTTAATAGCCCCATGGTTTGATGGTTTGATGCAGTGTGGTGAGCTAAAAATCCATTTAAACTGGAAATGCAGCTCGTTCTCCATTAGTTTTAGCTCAGGATATTCTTGGTCTGTGCTCAGAACTGTTTGCAGTCGCTGTGGTTGCACAGCAGGAATGTGTTGGTGATGGTTGTCCATGGAATGGTGCAGCTCAGGGAATCTGCTCTGGGGTTTTTGGGGCTGCAGCAGCACCAAATTCATCTTTTAACTCGGGAACAGAGGCAGCAGGTGCTCTGCTCATTCCATACTGCTCCAGCACCATTTGTTGTCCAGCATATCCAAAGTCACATAAAGCAGAATTTTTGGAGCCCCCAAGTTCAGTGTCAAGTGAATCAACAAAGTTTATAATTTTATCGTGTTGTCAGGGTTATCTGTGATAATGGTGAAGGAGTTTCTGTGGCAGCATTCATCCAAACCCTTACATCCAAATCTTTACATCCAAATCTTTACATCCAAACCCTTACATCCAAATCTTTACATCCAAATCCTTACATCCAAATCCTTACATCCAAACCCTTACATCCAAATCTTTACATCCAAACCCCTACATCCAATTTCTTATATCCAGTTCCTGACATCCAAACCCTTACATCCAAATCTTTACATCCAAATCCTTACATCCAAATCCTTACATCCAAATCCTTACATCCAAATCTTTACATCCAAATCTTTACATCCAAACCCTTACATCCAATTCCTTATATCCAATTCCTTATATCCAGATCTTTACATCCAATCTTTACATTCAAACCCTTAAATCCAAACTCTTATATTCAAACCCTTAAATCCAAATCCTTACATCCCAATCCTTATATCCAAACCCTTCTATCCAAACCCTTAAATCCAAATCCTTGCATCCAAACCCTTATATCCCAACCCTTATATTACATCCAAATCCTTGCATCCAGATCCTTAAATCCAAACCCTTAAATGCAAACCCTTAAATCCAAATCTTTACATCCAAACCCTTCTATCCAAACCCTTCTATCCAAACCCTTCTATCCAAGTGCTGTTTGTCACTTTGGGAATGTTTATATGGAATCACTCTGTGTTTCTGTGGAGCATGAACCTCCCGTGCCCTGACCCACATCTGCACTCCCATTTTATTTGTATTTATCAAAACTCTGGAAAGGGGATTTTCCTGGAGGCACTCTGCTCCAAATTTGGGACTTGGTTTCCTTGCAGGAGGTTTTGGTTTCAGTGTTTCAGCACTCTTGGAGGGTTGTTTTATTTTAGATGTGTGAGATAGGAAACTTCTGGAAAAGGAAGAAAGGAGGAAACTTTGGGACATGATTCACTGTTCTTGGCCAGCAAGGGCAGTGAGAGTTACACGAGGATCTGCAGCCATGATCCCAAATTTATATGACCCATTCCTTTTTTAAATTCCTTTATTAATGTTTCTTTTTTCCTCTAATCGTGTTTTCCTGGTTGGTGCTCAGGAAGGAAGAGCTGCTCGAGGATTTTAACCGTGTAAAGATACCAAAAATGCACGTTTTTTTATTTCTATAAAATTATTTTTTAGGGACTGACATGATTAGAGAAACCACAAAAGTGCAGCAGGAACTTGTTCTTAAAGAACTGGAGTGTAAGGAAAAGACCAAACGAGTTATCCAGGGGTTTCTTGGGAAAACTTCTGTTATCTGGGAAACCAAAGTTTAAAAATTGATGGAATTTTTGTGGCTGTTGGAAGCTGGGAGCTGCAGAGACCTGGAGTTTTTCTTTTTTTTTTATCTCTCAGCCTGGAGATGCCTTGAGTGGGAAATGAATTCCCATTTTCTGCTGGGAATATCAAATTGCTCCAGATCAATCCTTTCACTGGGCTGAAAATAAGGAAGCAGGGAGCTCCACTCCCTGAAATCTGGAGGTCACCACATCATGGGCAGATGTGGAAAGGAAGGGAGGACAGCCCTGATTGCTGAGAGACATAAAAATAATTGGAGAAAAAGGAGAAATATGACACAAGCCTTGTTTTTAATAAATATTGTGATGGTTTTGACACTTGACAACTTTCTAGGGAAGAAGTTTTTCCCTAAGCTGAGAAATCCTAAAAAAAAAAAAAAAACCAAACAACAAGCAGGAGTTATTTGATGAGCTCAAATTAGGGGAGGCTGAAAGGGTTTGTGTGGTGGTTTTTTACCCCAAAAGCTGCATCAATGATTATTTGCATCCTTTATTATCCAGTTTTATACTTGAGATAATAAATTTTGATAGAAGGAACAGGAATCAAATCAGGAGGTTTGCAAACAGGAGGAGCAGCAGGTGATCCACACTGGATTTTCATTGTTCAGAGCAGTCTCTTTATAATTTAAAACACAGAAACTTTCAAAGTTCAAAAACCTGGATTTTTTTTCTTTCTTTTTTTTCTTGGGCATCACAGTTCCCTTAAGTTTCTCAGCTCCATTTTTTGAAGAATTTCCAGCACGACCCTGGAGTGAACTGATGGTTCATGCTGGAAGTTCTGTAGGATGTGAAATTCTTTTGGTTATTTTTAATAACTGTATACACCAGAATTGCTATAAATTTGTGTTAGGTTTTGATAAACCTGTTTTGTTCGAAATTTTGGATGTTTAAAAAAAAAAATCCCACACCTCTGTTTTGGAAAAAAAAAGAACAACCAAAAAAAACCCAATTTTTTGTTTGTTTTGGATAACTCAGCTCTGTAAAATCACATCCTTCACCTTCAAAACAACCCCAAATTTACACAAATTTGAGAATTTATTCACTCACAACAAAATCTAGCATTTTTCACCCTTTGCATGTGCAGGGGCTGAATTTTCATTTTTTTTTAATTTTTTTTTTCTTGGTTTCAATTTTAAATATCTTCTGTTGGAGCTTTTTAACATCTGGAGTTATTTTTTTTCCCTTTTGCATTTATTGGCTAAAAAACAAGGTCAGCAGGGTCAGGATGTGTTTAATGAATTAATTGAGATGTGTTTCCAAGGTTTGCCTGATAACTTTTATCTGTAAATTTTTATTTTTTTTTCTGATGGGATGAACTGCAGATACCCTTTTATAAAAGCAGCTGAATTAATTAAACACAACTGCATGGATCCCCAAAGCTTTGGATTATTTGTGTGGAGCCAACAGCTTTTCTCTTCAAATATCATTTTGTGGGACTCAGATTTGTCACCTTGACTCCAGAAATGGGCACCACTGAGATTTTTTAAAAGATTTTGGTCACTGCAAATTGCTGATTTAAGAGCACCTGAAACACTGGGCTCCCTCACCTGTCCTGTGCCTTCCATTCCATGGAAAATCTGCTTTTTCTCATGGAAAACCTGCTTTTTCTCCTGGAAAATCTGCTTTTTCTCACTGAAAAATCTGCTTTTTCTCCCATGCTGATGTAGCTGAGAGCCCTGCAGCCCCTTGGAGGGACCCCTGACCCTTTTTAATGCTGCCCTGCTGGATTTTTCACTCTGGATTTTATATTTCAGAACTCCCCAAAAAAATCCTCCAGTCACCTGGGGCTGCATTATTCCATTTCTAACGAGGGTGAACTCACCAGGAGCACTTTGGGGAAAGTTTTTCAACCTTTTTTTATTTATTTTTTTTTTTATTTTATTTTTTTTTTTGGCTGTCGGGCTGCAGGTGGCAATAAAAATCATTGACAAATCTCAGCTGGACGCTGTGAATCTGGAGAAGATCTACAGGGAGGTGCAGATCATGAAAATGCTCGACCACCCACACATCATCAAACTCTACCAGGTTGGTTTAGAGGGGCTTTTCCCCCCCTTTTTTTTTTCCCCCTTTTTCCCCCCCTTCTTCCCCCCTTTTTTTCCCTTTTTTCCCCCCTTTTTTCCGCCTTTTCTCCCCCTTTTTTCTTCCTTTTCCCCCTTTTTCTCCCCCTTTTTCCCCCCTTTTTCCCTCTTTTTCCCCCTTTTCCCCCACTTTTTCTCCACTTTTTTCCTCTTTTTTCCCCCTTTTCCCCCTTTTCCCCCTTTTTCCCACTTTTTCCCCCTTTTTCCCCCCTTTTTTCCCCCTTTTTTCTTCCTTTTTTCTTCCTTTTTCCCCCTTTTCCCCCTTTTTTCCCCTTTTTTCTCCCTTTTTCTCCCCCTTTTTCCCCCCTTTTTTCCCCCTTTCCCCCCTTTTTTCTTCCTTTTTCCCCCTTTTTCCCCCTTTCTTCCCCCTTTTTCCCCCTTTTTTCCCCTTTTTCCCTTTTCTCCCCTTTTCCCCCCCTTATCTCCCCTTTTTTCCTCCTTTTCTCCCCCTTTTTCCCCTTTCCCCCTTTTTCTATTCTCTCATTTCTGCTAAATAAAGATGAAGATCCCATCTAAATATTGAATATTGAAATAAAATCTGAAGATGAGCAGGATCACTTTGATGGGGAGGGTGATGGTTATAAAAAAAAAAAAACAAAAAAGCATTGGAGAAATGAGTTTTATTTTTAAAATAAATTCTTTTCCAATCATCTCCCTGGTTTGCTGTTATTTGTCAGCAGCCTCTTGGGACATTCAGGCCTGTTAATAAATAAAATATAAAATCAAATTCACAAAGGCCTTGCTGAGCTGTTTCTCTGGGATTATTCAAATAAACCCAAAATGTGTTCAAATTGTTGTCCTCAAGTCTGACACGACTTTTTGAAGTGGAGGATTTTTCACTTTCATTGAAGCTTTTGATGATTTTATTTGCACACATTGCAGGATTGTGACAACTCCACGTGCCACCAGGAGGAGAGAACCATAAAAATCAGGATCAATTTGGGTGATTTTTGGGGTTTTTTTTAAATTTTTTTTTGCTCTTTCCACAAGCCCTCACTTGTGATTTCTGCATCCACAGGTGATGGAGACCAAAAGCATGCTGTACCTCGTGACAGAATTTGCCAAAAATGGGGAAATTTTTGGTAAGCAGGAGAATATTTCCATGTTCAGCAGTTTAATGCACTCACTGTGTGAATAAAGATATTTTGGGTGTGTTATTAGAGATTTCATATTTCTATTGAATAATTCTATTTCATATTTCTCTTTAATATTTCTATTTAATATTTCATATTTAATATTTCTATTTCATATCTTTATTTAATATTTATATTTCATATTTCTATTTAATATTTCTATTTCTATTTCCCATTTCTATTTCCTATTTCATATTTATATTTCATATTTATATTTCTATTTCCTATTTCTATTTCCTATTTCTAGTTCCTATTTCTATTTCCCATTTCTATTTCCTATTTGTATTTCATATTTCATATTTCCTATTTCTATTTCATATTTGTATTTCTATTTCCTATTTCTATTTCCTATTTCTAACTCTGCTGAGTTAACTTGGAGTTTAAAATTCAATTTTCTCTGTTCCAATTGGTTCCCACTGCCTCTTGTCCTTTGTCTTGGGACAAAATTCCTGCTCCTTTGGCTGTGAATCTTAAATCCCTTCTGGCTTTTATTTAAAATAAAATTGAAAATAATAACTTGAAATAATTTATAATAATAATAAAATCGAGATAATAAATAATAAAATTGAAAAAAAATAATAAAATTGAAAAAAAAAACCAAAACACCAAACCCAGCTGTAGAAAGGTGTAGCCTGTGACACCAGGCTGAGATAAATTAATCAAATTAATTTCTTTATTTATTAATTTATTAATTGATTTATGCTCAGGGGGGTAAAACCCAGCTGTGCCTAGAAAATCTGGATCATTGAAAAATAAAATTAATCCCTGCCTATAAAATCTGGATCATTGATGAGATTGATCAGTGTCTATAAAATCTGTATCATTGATAAATAAGATTAATCCCTGCCTATAAACTCTGTATCCTGTGTATAATAATGTATAAAATCTGTATATTCTAAAATCATTTGTGGGATGCTCAGGACAGCTCTGAGCCCATCCCAAGCTGATTTTCTGATTTATTTTTATTTTTTTTTGTGCTCCTGAAGAGCAGGGCTGGACTTGCCTGTGGGAGCTGCTCCTGTCACACTCCCAGAGCTGCTGCTCCCCTTTTTTTTTTTTTTTTTTTTTTTGTTTGTTTGTTTGTTTTTCTTCCTGAGGATAAATGAAGTTTTGGTTTTTACAATGTAATCAAAGATGAAAACAAAATGTTCTCTGTGCCTGTGACGCAGTGAGGATGAGACAGAGGTCAGCATGGGCACCTTTGGGACACTTGTTTTATTTCCAGAAATTAAAAAAAAAAAAAAAAAAATGACTTTTATCCATCACACATCCACTGCTGAGAGAGAAGTATGATGTGAAACTTGAATTATCCAGGATGGTGAAGTAAATTATTCCAAGTATTCCCCATGAATTGTTGTAAAAATATTGTGAAAATACTGACCAGGAGCAGAAAGAGTTTCCTCTTTTTTTCCTTTTTTTTTTTTTTTTGGAGGGTTGAGTGGGAGAAGAACAGGCTGAAAACTAATTTGAATTCCCTTGTGCTAATTATTTGGGAGAAATTAAATTTCAGAGTTGTTGCTTGCTGCCCAAATTTAAACCTGAGTTGTTTGATTTATGATGATTGGAGTTTCCAGAATGTGAAATTATTGCTCAGGTGGCCATAAAAGAAGGAGCAGAGAAAAATTCCCTTATTTTTTCCAATTTTTCAGAGGATTGGCTGGGAGAACAAGAAACTAAAGATTATTTGAGTTCCTTTGTGCCAATTACTGGGGAGAAACCACTTTAGTTTCATGATATTTAATTACTGTCCAGCCTGATTTAAACCTGATTTTTTGGGAGTTCTGCTGCTTTTGTTTCCCAGATTACCATGAGCTCTGTAATGAAAATATGGTGAAAATCCAGGTAGCTATAAAAGAGAGAATAGAGAAAAAATCCCTTATTTTTTCCAATTTTTCACAGGGTTGGCTGGAAGAACAAAATCTAGAAACTGATTTGAGTTCTTTTGTGCCAATTATTGGGGAGAAACCACTTTAGTTTCATGATTTTTACTTACTGTCCAGCTTGATTTACACCTGATTTGTGCTGATTTTATTAATTTATTTTATTTTTATATATATATATTTATTTTTTTTTTCAGATTACCTGGCCAGCCACGGGCGCCTGAGTGAAGCCGAGGCACGGCGCAAGTTCTGGCAGATCCTGTCAGCAGTGGAATATTGCCACGGCAGGAAAATCGTGCACAGGGACCTCAAAGCTGAGAATCTCCTGCTGGATAACAACATGAACATCAAAATAGCAGGTAATCCGTGCAGCAGCATTTTTATTTTTATGTATTTTTATTTTTCTTTTTTTTTTTTTTTTTTTTAAATAAAATTCCCCTCCGGTGATTCGTGCTGCCTGGGATTCCTTCGTGGTTTTGCACGTGGATGTTTTGTCAAAGTCCATCCAAATTTCCAGTATTAACTTCCAGGAAAAAAAAAATTTAGGCTTACAGACGTTTTTGTGGGTGTCTTTAAATCTGCCAGATGTTCAGGTTAAAACAGAGTTAATCAAATAACTTCTTTCAACATTTAAAAACAAAAAAAAAATTCCTTCAAACTGGAAGCTTATTGATTTTTTTTTTCCTTCCTTTTTGCATGCATGATTTCACTTTAATTATAAATTTAGACACAGCAGATGTTGCAAGCAATAGAAATCATTTTCATTACAATTCCACGGATCCTGCCATGCTGACTTTAGCCCAGAGAGGCTGGAAATGGGGAAAATAGAAAATATCTTGATTTAGGGACTGTTGAACTTCAGCCTTCAGTAATAGGGGAGTGCTGGAAGGAGTGGAGGAAGGAGAAGGAATTTCCCTTTCTCAGGGTGAGAAAGGTGAAATAATAAAACATTTCTGATCATTCCTGGATTATTTCACCTTTTCATTTCCCTCCTGGCATTTCTGGAGTGGTGAAAGGGTCGTGGTGCCTTGTAGAACTGTGATCAGCTCTGCCATTTGTGGGGTGTTTTTCCTTTCCTCATTTCTGCTTTCATACTTGAATTCACCTCCAGCAGCTCCTGGCAGTCAGAGCACCTGGAGAATTCTGGCTGGGAGATCATTTATTCACCAGGCCACTTTATACTGAATAAATCCTAAATACAGTCTGAGAGCTGCCAGTCACCCCCTTGCTCTGAGGAACTGAGCTGAAAAAAGGGAATTTCTGTGCTCTTGTTAATGGGTGATTCCTTCCCCTGCCTTCCCTGCCACATTTTTGCCCTGTGATCCCTCTCCACATCTGTGTGCAGATGTGATGCTCAGAGTTTCCCAGAGCTCCTCAGGGCTCTCAGCTCCTGCATCCAGAGCTTTTCCTGCCCTGGATGTGCCAAACACTGCAGGGCTGCAAATCCCCTGTGGAAAACTCCCAAACCTTTCCCTCCAGAGCATCCCAGCAGAGCCCTGAGCTCTTCTGTCCTGGGGGGAGTTTTGGAGCTGGAGCTCTGCAGGGACTCCAGGAATAAACGGCAGTGATGGAAATTCCAGCAGCTCTGCCCTGCCCCAACCTCTCTCCTGCTCCACTTCTCCAGTGCAGAAAGTTAATTACAGGTGGGCTGTATGCAAATGAGCTCATTAATTGGTTCTTCTGTGGATTTCAATCAGGCTTTATCAGGACAGGAGTTCCCCGGGTCCAGCCTGGCTGCTGAAGGAGCTGGGGGAGAGTTCAGGCTGCTGGAAACTTTGTAGTGATTTGTGCCCGGTCAGTTGTTGGATTTTTTTTCACTGCAAAGGAGGCAGATGATGAATTCCACAGCGTTTATCTGGGATTTCTGGAGTTATCTGGTGCTGTGCAGATCCTGGGAACAGCCTCTTCCAGTCCTTCATCTTCTTCATGGCTCAGTTATCAGGCTGGGCAAGGACAGAGGACAGCCAGGATCCCAGCTCTGATAGCTGGGATTTTCCTCTGATTTCACTTAATGTAGGAATTGTGAAAAAAACCCCAGCACAATAACTGATGGATTATTTTGATAAAGCTCTTCTTAACTTCCAGTTCATTCTGCTGCTTCCAAGACTTTTATTGAAGCTTTTTACTCTTCAAGAATACAATTTTTAGTCAAATACATGCCCCAAGTTACCTCTGTATTTCAGCCACCAGGAGAATAAACCAACATTCAAAAATGTTCCAAAACCTGTGGGTTCATAAGATTGCCACCTTTGATGCTTGAGGCTGAAATCCAAAAGTTTTGTGTTCTGAAAGGACAGGGACAGGCAGAATTCATGGGATCTTTTGTCTCATTAACTGGACAACAAACAGGATGAGGAAAGAACTTGAGTTTCTTTTCTAGAAGATAGAAGGGAGCCAAGCCCTCAAATTTTAGTATAAGTAGCAAAACTGAAGGTATTTAAAGAGATAAAATATTGAGAAGAGGGGAGGTGAGGAATTCCATGGCAGGTTTAATGTGGAATTTGTACTTAGCACTAGCAAGGCAAACCTGCCATGGAATTCCTCACCTTCCCCCTTCTCAATATTTTATTTCTTTAATACCTTCAGTTTTGTTACTTTTTCCCTGCCTGGGAAAAACCAGGCAGGTTTAATGTGGAATTTGTGCACTAGCAAGGCAAACCTGCCTGGTTTTCCCCACAGCCAAGGAGCTGGATTGGTCACATCTTTGGAATCCAAATTTGAATTTGCTGCTTTTTTGAGGGAATTTCAGCTTCCTGTGCTCTCACTGAGCACAACCTTTGCTGTGCAGCAAGAAATCCAAATCCAGCTTGGAATGGGGGCCCAGCTCCCCTGCTTTTGTCCTTGCAGCCCCAGGTTTTTGGGTGATGTTTGCAGCAGCCCAGGTAGGCACAGGCTGTTATTTTGAAGGAGGCTGGAGCTGCTGCTGGCCAGGGAAATGTGCATTGACGTCAGGAGAGGCTGCTCAGAGCTCAGCCCCTGAAATGGGTCAGGTTTGTTGCTGCCTTGCCTTTATCAGCACCTCTGTGCCCATTTATCTGCCAGGCTCACATTTCTGCTGCCAACAAAAGCTCCCTGTGGCTTCTCTGCGAGGCAGGCAGATTGAGTTGTGCTGGTAATTGCAGCAGAATGGATTAATTATAGCTCTGGAGCTGCTTCTTGGAGGGTTCTGGAGGTGCAAGTGAGAGGCTCTGCTGTCCTGCTGGATGCTCAGCACAAGTTGCAGCAGCTCTGGCAGGGAGCTCCCATTTCTCAGATTGCAAATGGGGCTGAAATCTCTCAGCCTGTTTCCATTTTTACCGGGGAAAAAAAAAAAAAAAAAAAAAAAAAAAAAACCAAAAAAAAAAAAAGATTCCATTGCCGTGATGTGAGCTCCAAAAAATTATACCTTCGAAATTCAAGATTATTCTAAAGGGGGTAATGAGATTGAGAAACCAAATACCACAACTGTGCAGAGCCAATATTTGCAGATTGCACAAACACTGAGTTTATTCAACTGAACACAATGCTGCAAATGATGGGCTTTATTTTTGGGGGTTTTTTTGTTGTTGTTTTTTTTTTTTTTTTTAACGTGCAGATTCAGGGAAATGTTAAGAAGATCACTCCATTATATAATCTCAGTCCTCTGGTAATGAGCCCAATTTGAGTCCTTTTACAATTCTGTGGCTGGCATATGTTCGTTTGGGGTTTGTTTTTTTTTTTTTTTTTTTAAGAGGGCTGGCACATTTTTGCCTCGAACATCAATGATGTTTCCTCTGGAATGAGACATTTTTGGGGTAAAAATGACCACTTTGGATCCAGAATGGCTGTGGCAGATGAGCAGTGGCAAAAGAGGAGCAAGGTGGAAAGGGGAGCATGAGAGACTCGTGGTTGTTTTGTGCTTAACTGAATCCTGGCCACTCCAAAAAATGGGACAACTCAACTGACAGTGCAATAATTAAAAAATTGAGGAAGCCCCATGGACCAAGCATCCAGGATCCTGACTAAATCCTGATTTTTTTAAAAATTTTTTTAAGAGTTTTCATGGATGCTATCCATGCTGGAGTGCTTACCAATAGTTTCTCAGCCATTTGTGTGGGAAGAATAATGGAAACAAAAAGGGGAAACAAAAAGACCACAAGAAGTTGTGCACCCTAACAAACAACCCTCATCTCCCCCACCCAGGGAATTATTTTGTCCAACAACAGAAGAGAATTGGATTTTTTTAAAGCTAAGAGCCAGTTGCTGACATGCAGAGCACTGGTTTTAATTCCTGTATTACATGAACAAGCCCAGTGGCAGTCAGGAGGTGCCTGGCAGTGCTTTGTGCTGAAATTCAGAACTGGATTGGCCATTGGTCAGAAAAGGGGAAGAAATGAAAGTTTGCGAAGTGCAGAATCGAGAAATCATTTTCCAGGTGTAGGAGACAAATCTGAGCCCAGGCCCGGGGACTGCTGAGGAATTCCCACTCCTTGGCTGCTCCTGCTGTAGCAATTCACAGCCTCTCATTCATGAATTTCCTAATCAAGCTCAATCGTCTGTGCTGTCACAAGACCATCAGAGCCAGCCAAGAGCTGCTCTTCACCCAGCTCAGCGCTGCAGGTTCTGCAATTCTCGTGCACAGAGAGGGAGCAGCTCCAGGATGTCCTCGCTCCTTTTAGTGACCACAAATAAAACCATTTTGTGTTATGAAATTCATCATCCGAAGATAATAACAACATAAAACCTGAGGCTTCTCTTTTATTGGCTCTGCTCTTTTTGCTGCTCAGATTCCTTCATGTTTCTTCAAAGAGCTGACTTTAAATCCCAGTCTGGGCAAGCAAAGAATTTCACTTTTTTTTTTTTTTTTATTTTTAAGGATTTGAAATCCTTGTGCTCCCAAGCAGGTCATGCTTTCTTCAGCTGTGCTTACAAATAAATGTCCTTGTACTTGTGAATCTGATACGAAGATTTATGAGGGTGGCACCCGAGTGAGAGCTGCAGCTCAGAGATAAAAACCTGATGTTTATCTGCAGCACTAGGAGGATGTTGAAAACCTGACAAACGCGAGATAAGTGAGGGGAGAAATCAGATTTAACGACACCTACACGGAGTGGCAGAATGCTTCTGTGGAGAGCAGAAATGGCTCCGTGTCTCCCAGAGCATTGTCACGGTTGCCAAGCCAATTCCGTGTGAAGAGAAGGGAATAATGATTTAAAAAAAAAAAAAAAAAATATTCACAACAGCAGTCTGGCTGTGATGGGGGGGAAAAAAGAGAAAAGGGGCAAAGGTGCCTCAGCGATGGGAGTGTTTGGGGAAGGTTCTGTTGCTCCGTCCTGTGTCATTCCAGCTGCAGGTGTTGCAGAGGTGCAGGGGATGGTGCAGGGAGGGCAGCAGGGATGCTCTGCCCCGCTCCGTGCCCCTCTTCCCGCAGAGATTCGGAACCTGAGCCGGCCTTGGCCGCTGGTGACGTCCCTGGCGGTGTTGAAAGCGTGGCTGGCCGGCAGGGCCGAGCTGGGAGCTGACCTTCAGAGCAGCCCTGGCACCCGGCCCGGCTCCCTTTGATGCTGCCCGGCTCCCAAAAGTTCACCCTGCAGGGTGCCAGGTGTGCTGACCCCGCTGCCGTGCAGAGCTCGGGGTGGGGGGGATTTGGGGTTCTGCACGTCCCAGGGATTGCAGGCAGTGGGAGATGTTCATTGGCAGCTCCAAAATCCTCTGCGCTGCCTTTCTGGGGCATCTTGCAGGTGGAATTGCATGGAAGGAGCTGGAGCTCCTGCCAGGAAAGCAGCCCCAGTCCTTTCCCACAGAGCAGCTCCAGCTCTGCTGCTCTGAAACAACTCCAGGGTCACTTTTAAACGAGTTCTTGTGAAATTTCTCTCGCTCTGAGGGTTCCCTGATGGTTTTGTGGCTCCTCTGAGCAGCACAGATGAGGTGAATGGGATGGTTCAGCAGAGCCCGTGATAACCACGGCGTTTATCAGCTCTGCAGGGTGCTCAGCACTGCCAGCATCCCTGGGACACTGGATCAACAGCCCTTTGTCACCACTGTCACACATCCCTGGGACACTGGATCAACAGCCTGAGCCCTGTTTGTCACCACTGTCACACATCCCTGGGACACTGGATCAACACCCTGAGCTCTGTTTGTCACCTCTGTCACTGCCCAGCTCGAGGGGACAAGCCCCAGCCCTTTGTAATCACGTTGCCTTTGCTTCTCAGCCCTGAATTATAAAAATTCTGATTAATATCAGACCACAGCTGAAGCCATAAAAAGCACCATAGAAAAGAATTTTTTTATTTGTGGGCTGGTAATTGCTGGTCCCAGTAGCAGTGTCCTTCCCAGCACAAGTTTCCCATGCCTGTTGCTCTTGGCTCAGCTCCTTCCTCCCCAGCTCCAAAGATTTGTCAAAATTTGTTTTGTATTCAAGGCTTGAAAGCACCTAAGGAAAACGCAGGAAATCTCAGATTATCTCTTGGCAAGTCAATAATCTCATTTATCTGCCGTGGCTGTCAGTTTGTTGAATTTTAATGATGGTTGTTTACAAGTTTACTCAAAACTCCTCCAGGCTGTGAAGGTTTTTGCAATGTTTTAATAATTCCACAATATGAAAACAGCAAGAGGAAATCCAGCATCCCAAAATTTTCAGTGGGAGTCCCCACAAAAGGATTTGGGATGGAATCACCGTGGGGTATACTTGTCATTATTAAAATTACCATTAAAATTATTGTGCAGTGGAAGCTTGGAGTGACTTTTCCTTTCGTTTTTTTTTTTTCCACAGATTTTGGCTTTGGGAATTTCTATAAGAGCGGGGAGCCCCTGACAACGTGGTGTGGGAGCCCCCCCTACGCAGCCCCAGAGGTGTTTGAAGGGCAGCAGTACGAGGGACCCCAGCTGGACATCTGGGTACCACTGTCCTTCTAATGTCACCTGTCCTTTTAATGCCACTGTCCTCCTTTTAATGCCACTGTCCTCCCTCTAATGTCACTGTCCTTCTTCTAATGCCACTGTCCTTTTAATGTCACTGTCCCTCTAATGTCACTGTCCTTCTAATGTCATTGTCCTTCTAATGTCACTGTCCTTCTTCTAATGTCACTGTCCCTTTAATGTCACTGTCCCTCTAGTGCCACTGTCCCTCTAATGTCACCTGTCCCTCTGATGTCACCTGTCCTTTTAATACCACTCTCCTTTTAATGCCACTGTCCTTCCTTCTAATGCCACTGTCCCTCTAGTGCCACTGTCCTTCTTCTAATGCCACTGTCCCTTTAATGCCACTGTCCCTTTAATGCCACTGTCCTTCTTCTAATGCACTCCAGGCAGCCTGTGGGATCTGGAACCAATATTAGATTGTTCTGAGGCTGCAGATGTGCAATATTGGATTTTTCTTAACCTGCAGATCTGAAATATTTGATTTTTCTGAAGCTGCAGATTTGGGATATTTGATTTTTCTGGAGCGTCAGATCTGAAATATTTGATTTTTCTGAAGCTGCAGATCTGGAATGTTTGATTTTTCTTACCATGCAGACCTGGAATATTTGATTTTTTTTAACCTGCTGATCTGGAATATTTGATTTTTCTTAACCTGCAGATCTGGAATCTCTATTTTCTTTTAACCTGCAAATCTGGAATCTTTAATTTTTCTGAAGCTGCAGATCTGAAATCTGATTTTCTTTTAGGCTGCAGATCTGGAATATTTGATTTTTCTGAAGCTGCAGATCTGGAATATTTGATTTTTCTTAACCTGCAGATCTGGAATCTCTATTTTCTTTTAACCTGCAGATCAGGAATATTTGATTTTTCTTAACCTGCTGATCTGGAATATTTGATTTTCTTTTAAGCTTTTAATCTTTATTTCTTGGATGCCACAAAAACCTTTAACACAGTGTGGAACTGTGCAGGTTCTGCTAAATGTGCACAGCAGGTGGATCTTAGAGAGGAACAAACTCCTCCAGAAGCTCCCTGGCTGGATGAGTAAAATTTGCTTTTTTTTTTTTTTTTTTTTTAATGATTTAATTTTTTTTTTGCCAGCATCACCCTGGCACTGACAGGCAGCTCATCAAAAGTCACCTTTGGGCTGCTCAATTAATTTCAGTTAATCTAAATCACCTCCACAAATCAAATCTTTGTGACGTTTGCAATAAAATAAATTAGAAATGTGCTTTTACATGCATTTATCTGGCCATGTGCTGGCTCTGTGTACACAAGCAGCTGATAAATATTGGTGTGACAAAGGCTCCAGCCTTCCTGGACCTTTGGGAATTGGTAAACACAGAGCAGACGTCAGCCAGGGCGTCAGAAGGGAATCCCTGAACTTTGGTAAATATTCCTGAAATGTAAAAAGTTCCCAAATCATTAACAGGATCTGCCTGCCCACAGAAAAAGGTGTTGATATTTAAAATAAAATCATCTTCGCTTTTGACTTCAGGATTCTGTGAAGGTGCTCACCAGATCAGTTTTTGGCAAGGTTTTCTTTTAAAAATCTCCATTTAATTGTAAAATCTCGGTGTTTTTACCAAGTTTTGAGGTCAACACCTGCTTTTTTTCCTCCCCTGGGAGCCCCAGTGCTGTGCCAGGCTGGTGTGGTTCTCTCACTGTTATTTTTTTTGGCAGAATGAAGAACATTCCCACTGGCAGTGCCAATTCACTGCATCCTTCCAGGGAAAGGCAATTGGAGCAGAGCTCTTGCCCATCATTTCCCTTTTTGCTCACATTAAATAATCCCCTGACCTGTCTGGTGATGAAACTCATCTGGTGATGAAACTTTTTTTTTCAGGATTTAAATGGAAAATATCCCAGTTTTTCACTTTGTCTGAGGGTTGCTTTTGTTTGTTGCCGAGATTAACAAAAATATCCCAAATTCTCAGCTGCAGTTGGGGTTCACTTCATCTAAATTCCCTTTTTCTGCAGGAAGGAATTCTTTTTGTGGCAGGGCTTGGCTTGCACCCTCAGAGACATTGCTGGGAGTTTGGAACTGAGCTGAAAATTCCCTTTTTTTTTTTTTTTTTTATTTCCCCCACAGAGCATGGGGGTGGTGCTCTACGTCCTGGTGTGTGGAGCTCTGCCCTTTGATGGACCCACCCTGCCCATCCTGAGGCAGAGAGTGCTGGAGGGGAGGTTCAGGATCCCTTATTTCATGTCAGAAGGTAACACTGGGGTGCTTTTCCTCATCTGGTGTGGTTTGAATAAATTCTGGCATAAATCAGGAGGTGGGCAGGGGGAATGGCACCGCTGGCCGTGAAGAATTCGGGGTTTTTTTCTCATCTTTAATGTGATTTTAGCATCACTGCTGCAGCTCTGGGCTGGTAGATCACTGAACAAATTTATAATTCTTAATTTTTCCAACAGAGTGTGAGCACCTGATCAGGAGGATGTTGGTGCTGGACCCATCCAAACGTTTGAGCATTGCTCAGATCAAGGAGCACAAGTGGATGCTGGTGGAGGTTCCTGCCCAGAGGCCAGTGCTGTACCCAGCAGGGCAGGAGAACGAGCCCTCCCTGGGGGACTACAACGAGCAGGTGCTGAGGCTGATGCACAGCCTGGGCATAGACCAGCAGAAAACCCTGGAGGTAAAACTCAGGTGGGGGTGAAACACTGAAATGGGGGTGAAATACACTGAAATTGGGGTGGAATACACTGAAATTGGGGTGAAACACACTGAAATGGGGGTGAAATACACTGAAATGGGGGTGAAATACATGAAATTGGGGTGAAACACACTGAAATGGGGGTGAAATACACTAAAATGGGGGTGAAATACACTGAAATGGGGGTGAAATACACAAATGGTGAAATACACTGAAATTGGGGTGAAATACACTGAAATGGTGAAATACACTGAAATGGTGAAATACACTGAAATTGGGGTGAAACACACTGAAATGGGGGTGGAATACACTGAAATGGGGGTGGAATACATGAAATTGGGGTAAAACAATGAAATAGGGGTAAAACCTCAAATGGGGGTAAAACCCCTGAAATAGGGGTAAAATACTTTGAAATGGGGGTAAAACACCTCAGTGGGGGTAAAACACTCCTGAGTGGGGTTGAATAAATCATTAACTTGGCAGCTGGAGAGAGATGAGGGGAAATTAGAAAATAATCATTCCCTCTAGGATGGAGCTCAGTGCCTTTGCAGGTTCAGAATGAAATCTGTGAGTGTCCCATCCATCTAGGGGCTCACCACAACCTAGAATTAATATTTTCCTGTCCCTGCCACTCTGCTTTGAGCCCTTCTAGCTCAGAATGAAATCTGTGAGTGTCCCATCCATCTAGGAGCTCACCATGACCTGGAAATTGATATTTTCCTGTCCCTGCCACTCTGCTTTGAGCCCTTGTAGCTCAGAATGAAATCTCTGAGTGTCCCATCCAGCGGGGACCTCACCACAATCTAGAAATTGATATTTTCCTGTCCCTGCCACTCTGCCTTGAGCCCTTCTAGCTCAGAATGAAATCTCTGAGTGTCCCATCCATCTAGGAGCTCACCATGACCTAGAAATTGATATTTTCCTGTCCCTTCCACTCTGCTTTGAGCCCTTTAGCTCAGAGCATCATCCCCTAAACCCTCCCCAAACTCCTCTTTTTCCTCTCAGAGCCCAAACCCCAGCAGCCCTCTGCCCGCTGCCACACCTTGCCGTGCTTTTTTTTTTCTCTTCTCAGTCCCTGCAGAACAAGAGCTACAACCACTTCGCTGCCATCTATTACCTGCTGGTGGAGAGGCTGAAGTCTCACCGGAGCAGTTTCCCGGTGGAGCAGCGCGTGGACGCTCGGCAGCGCCGGCCCAGCACCATCGCCGAGCAGAGCATGGCCAAGGTCAGCGCCCTGCTGCAGCCCTGAGCCCTCCGGCCCCAGCCGGGGCAGCCCAGCATCGCCCCCGCCCTCCCTCCCACCCGCACGCCCTCGCTCTTGGGGGGTGGTTTCGTCCCGAAGCCTGAAATGCAAATAATGGGTTTGGTTTTGGTGAGGGTCTCGTTTTTAATCTCAATTCCAGGCTGATCTCCCATTCAAAGTCCTGTGCTTCTCCTAACTGGAAGAATTTGGGTTTGGCTTTAGTAAGGATCTCATTTTAATCTCAATTTCAGGCTCATCTCCCATTGAAAGTCCTGTGCTTCTTCTAACTGGAAGAATTTGGGTTTGGCTTTAGTAAGGATCTCATTTTAATCTCAATTTCAGGCTCATCTCCCATTGAAAGTCCTGTGCTTCTTCTAACTGGAACAATTTGGGTTTGGCTTTATTGGGGATCTCATTTTTAAGCTCAGTTCCCAACTCATCTCCCATTGAAAGTCCTATGCTTCTTCTTCTAGATGGAAGAATTTGGGTTTGGTTTTAGTGAGGGTCTCATTTTTAATCTCAATTCCCAGCCCATCTCCCATTCAAAGTCCTGTGCTTCTTCCAACTGGAAGAATTTGGGTTTGGTTTTAGCAAGGATCTCATTTTAATCTCAATTCCCAGCCCATCTCCCATTCAAAGTCCTGTGCTTCTAACTGGAAGAATTTAAGTTTGGTTTTAGTGAAGATCTCATTTTAATCTCAATTCCCAGCTCATCTCCCATTGAAAGTCCTGTGCTTATTCTAACTGGAAGAATTTGGGTTTGGTTTTATTGAGGATCTCATTTTTAACCTCAATTTCCAGGTTGTCTCCCATTGATAGGGAGGTCCTGTGCTTCTTCTCCTAATTGGAAGAATTTAGGTTTGGCTTTTTTGGGAATCTCATTTTTAAGCTCAGCTCCCAACACATCTCCCATTGAAAGTCCCGTTCTTCTCCTAGAACTGGAAGACTCATTTTTGAGAGTTTCAAGGTTTTTTGTGGGTGAAAAAGTTAAAGAAGCAGCAGTTCTGGAGCCTGTGCAGCACTGGGAGTGTCTTTAATGGGGTCACCAAAGGAGCTGTTGAGTTTATGGAGGCTAAAATCATCCAGGCTCTGCTTGGTGGTGTAAATCAGGCACTCTTTGGGGACCTGTGGAAAATAAAATGGATTTATCCCCTGCTGTTCCCTGTGAAATGGCAAAGAATAGGGAAGAGGTGCCCCAAAAAACCCATTTGTGATGAATTTACCAGTGCAGAATCTGGAGTAGCTGATAACAATGTCATTATCTTGAGCCACTTCAGGGCTGAAATCTCAGAGCTTTGTTCCTAAATGATGTCATTTCTTTCAAGATTTCCACCCCTTTTCCCCTGCCGTGGCCCAGTTTCCTGCAGAGCCTCTGTGTGCACAGAGCCAGGGGGAGGATGGATTGCTCTGAGTCCTGAGGATGTCAGCTTTGTTTATCCAGAGCAGTTCTGGGTGCTCATTCCATCCCTTCCATGACACTTTAAATCCCCTGAATACCCTGATTGATCCAGGCTCAGCTTTTCCCTGCTCATTTTCTCCACAAGGAGCAGTTTATCCTGCCTTATTCCAATAATTCTGAGATGATGATTATTATTTTTTTATACGTTTTCTCTTCTTTCATTAAGACACCCAAGCATTGTGCAGCTTTTTGATTTCTGTGGGTGCATCACTGGAAGCATGAGAGGTTTGGCCTGAGATGACTCAGATTTCTCCTGGTCTCAAGGAAATATTCCCTCAAATTCCAGCCTCCTGGGTGCTGTGTGCTGCTCTCTGCCCAAATTCCACCTCCACTTCCGAGAGAAATCCCAACCAAGCTGCTCCTTTTTTTTTTTTTCCTTGCTTCAGGCAGCCTTTGGGATATTTGGATTCTGCTGAAGTGAAACTCAGCTTCAGGTACAAAACCACCAGGTCCAGGAGCAGCGTGGCAAAGATTAAACCCAGCTTTAAGCTTGGTTCTAGTGACAGAAAGTCACAGCTTTGCAGAGAAAAATGATCAATTTTAAGATGTATTAGAAGCAGGTGGAGCCAGATGAACAAGAAGGGATAAAAAAACCTCTGGGAGGTTCTTTGGGCTGAATTTCTGCATTTTGGAGCCACATTCCCACTTTTTTCTGCAGTTACAAGCTCTCAGTTGTCCCAAGGATAATTTGTTTTCACACGTGGTGGCACCACAGCTCCTGGCTGAGGCTGATTCTTTCCTTTTGGCACTCCAGGAAAAAAAGGTTCAAAAACCAGGGAGAAATATCTCAGTTTCCTTAATTTTTAGGAAATCTCCTAAAAAATAAAAATTGAAACCATTCCTGAGCCTCCTGGTAGCAGTCAGGGGGTTTGTACTGAATATAAAAAGGAATTTTAGAGAACCAGGAGGTTCTTTAAACTCTGTCTGTGCTGCTGGGAATAAGTCAGCTTCAATAAGTACTGGGCTTAATGACATTTAGGGTTGGCCTGGGTGTTTTGGGGGATGGTAATTTAATTTTTTTTTTTTCAGATCTTAAAGGCTAAGAATGTTCTTCATCCCGAACCAAGAAATAAATCTTCCACTTCTGCTTTGGCACTGGCCTGCACATTGTTTCATCTGTGACTTTGCATGTTGCTCCCTACCTAGATCCCGTTGCAGTTTTGAGTTGTAAATTCTGTTTTTCAGGCCCAAGCTGTGGTCCCCTCGGTGAACCTGCATTCCCCAAATCCCAGGTTGCTGCAGTCCCCAGGGCTGCCCCCAACCTCGGCAGCTGAAACCTTTTCCTTCCCCTCCTCGAGCTGCCAGGGAGAGGCAGCTTTTATGGAGGAGGAGAGGGTTGAGACACCAAAGGTACAGCTTCAAATCACCCCAGTATTTGGGGTTTTTTTTTGTTTTTTTTTTTCCCATAAATCATTCCAGCTATAAAATATTGTTGTCTTTTAAAAGCACAGCAGTGCTTCTTGAAATTTAACTGTTTAACTTGTAGGTATTCTCTTTCCCTGTGACTTTTTTCATCATTCCTTTGCTTATGTTCCATTTTGGGAAAGGGGGGAAAAAAAAAAAAAAAGTGAGTTTCTTTCCCTTGTTCTTCTAAAATATATTCTCAAGAAGACTAAAATATATTTTCTCTGAAGACTCCTCCTCCACACAAAGGGGTTGAGTGTCCAAAAGGTCCAAAAGGAGCTGCAGCCTGCTCTGGAGTCAGCAATTAGAAGGGGAAATAGCTTAAAATAATTACATTTATGAAGTATGTGACTCTCATAAAACTCGTGTTGTTTTCTCTCGTGTTGCACCACGTTATAACTCGAATTTCAGAATATTTATCCTGCCTGGTGCCAGCTGGGGTTTGATTTCCTGCCTGCCACTTTGAAGGGTTTATTGCTCCCTGGTTTGTTCCCAGCACCAAGAGTGTGGCCCTGCTTCTCCTTGGGTGGTCTCTGGCAGCTGGAAAGCACAAACCAGTTCAAAGGAACTCCAAAAAAAAAAATGAACATTTCAACATTTATTTTGCCATCCCCCTTTTGCTTTGTAAGCTGCACTTTGGCCAGGTGACAGCAGTGAGGTGTCAAGGCTGAGCTCACTTGGGAATATTCGGAATTTTTGTAGCATTTAAAAAACTTCCAGGCTCTGATCCCAGGAAAAACTGCAGGGAGCCAATGTGGGATTGGCTGTGCCAGAGCAGTGCCAGGAATCTGAGAGGGAAAATCCCAGATGGGAAGGAAGGTGTGCAGGAAATTCAATTTAGGGGTAAAATCCACTCAGTCAAAGCAGAGGCAGAGTTTTCCCATGCAGGAATTATCATTTTCCTGCTGTTGAAATGATTGATTTATTTATTTATTGATAATTTATTTATAGCAGTTTCTTGCTATTTTCCTACCATATAGTTCTGCCTCAAGCCTTTGCTCTTTTCCTTTTCAAAACACCAAAGAAGTTGGAGGAGAATTCAGGAATGGCTCACATAAAATGGCTTTGCATGAAATCAGCACCAGCTTTTGTGGTGAAGGATTGAGATTTTTCCATCTGTGTTTTACCCAGTTTGATCCTATTGGTGCAGCAGGACAGAAATATTTATAAATAAATAAATAATAGAAATATAAAGATATATAATTACAGGACAGAACCTTGAAAAGCTGCAGGACACAGAAATATTTATAAATAAATTAATAAGTAAATAAATAAATAATAGAAATATAAAGATATATAATGACAGGACAGAACCTTAAAAAGCTGCAGGACAGGGAAATATTTATAAATAAATAAAGAATAGAAATCTAAATCTATAAAAATAATATTAATATGAATGAAGTAATGCTAATGATTATAATGAGATATTGTTAGAAATAAATGAAAATATAGAAAGAAATATATAAATAAATATAAAATAAAAATCTAGAAATATATATAAATATAGAAATAAATGAAAATATATTAATAGTATTTTGCCTAAAACCCAAATAATTTCATATGGTAAAGAGTTAATTATTATACAGAAAGATCCATGGCAAACTGGCTTGGAGAATAAGAATTAAATTAAAATTAAATTAAAATCTTAGGAGCAGTTTAGGCTGGGGAGGTGCCTTAAAACTTGTGATTCAGAGCTGTGGGAGCTGCTCAGGGTTTTATCAGGCTGGGTAAATCCAAGGAGGGAGATCCCACAGCTTCTCCAGGCACCCTGTGTTTGCAGGGGAACAACATTTATCAAGGGGACTTGTGCAGGGAAAAACTGCATTTATGGAGTCATTCCTGAGCCCTGCAAGGCTGGAATACAAGGCTGGGTTTTTTGGTTTTGTTTTGGTTTTTTTCCTGGTGTTTATCTGAGTGTGATAAATGAGCACAGTGGGTATAGGAAGGGGGGGAAGAGCAGTATTGGACATTCCATAAATATTTTATACTTGTGGCCAAGCTGGCAAAGGTTTTGATAACTCAAAAAAAAACCCAAAAACCCTAAAAAAAACCAACAAACCCAAAAACCTAGCCCTGAGCACAGCATATACAGTGGGAATAAGAATATTTAGTTTTAGGGAACTGAGTGTTAAGGGAGCGTAAATAGGAAATAAAGAATTGTACATGACAAACCTTACTTAACTCAGCAGAGTTAAAAATCCCAACTGCCTTCAGGCCAGGCATTCCCTGCTTTGGGGGGTGATTGTTTGGGCACAGGACAAAGGTGGGCAAAGGACAAAGGTGGGCACAGAATAAAGGTGGGCACAGAACAAAGGTGGGCTCACAACAGCTGGGTTCAAAACAAAGCTGGGCTCAAGCAAAGGTGTCCCCTGTGCCCCCAGGTGAATGGCTGCCTGCTGGACCCCGTGCCCCCCGTGGTGATGAGGAAGGGATGCCAGTCCCTGCCCTCCAGCATGATGGAAACCTCCATTGATGAAGGCATCGAGACAGAAGGGGAGGCAGAGGAGGACCCAGCCCAGGCCTTTGCTGCCCTGCAGGCAGCTCGAGGGGGGAAGAGGAGGCACACCCTGGCTGAGGTCACCAACCAGCTGGTGATGGTGCCAGGCTCAGGTACAGAGCTCAGCTCAAATCTCCTTTTGATGGTGCCAGGCTCAGGTACAGAGCTCAGCTCAAATCTCATTTTCTCCCTCAGCACTCAGTCTGATCAGCTGCTGATGGAAAACGTGAGGTTTTATGAATAAGGACTAAAAGTTTGTATTTGCCTTAAAGGACAAAAGGAAAAAAACACAAAATACCCCAAAATCTGCTGTTGAGACATTATAAAACCAGAGCAGCAAGTTGGCAGGTGATTAAACTCATGTACAACCCCAGGAGTAACAGAAATCTGGCAAAGTTGGCTGCTTTGTCAACTGAGTGTCCCCAAATCTTTGATCCCCTAAAGATGAGCTGGCAGAGCTGGTGAGGAAATAAAACCCTCGGGACTCCAGCACCAGTGAGGTGACCAAGCCTTTCAGGCCACAGTTTAGTCAGGATTATCTGTGGGCAAAAAAGAAAAGCCCTAAACACTTTCCAGACAAGCCAGTGAACATCTGCAGAATGTCTGACTGCTGCAAAGACCAGCAGCAAATCCCCATTATTGTACTGCAAGTTTTACTTGACAATCCCTTTGTCAAAATTGATTTTTTTGGCTGTTCACCCTAAGATAGCTGCTGTTGACAGGAGCAGCTCGAGTCAGGGCACTGATTCCCACTTTTATCCTGTTTTGTTTTTGTTTTTTATCCCAGGGAAAGTCTATTCCTTGGATGAGAACTCCTCGCTGGGCAGCATCGACTCCGAGTACGACATGGGCTCCGTCCAGAGGGATCTGAAATTCCTGGGAGAGGCTCCTTCCTTGAAGGAGATGGTGCTGAGCAGCCAGCAGGCCCCGGGGGTGACCTCCCCATTCCTGGGGCTCAGACCTGCCAACCCAGCCATGCAAGCCCTGAGCTCCCAAAAACGAGAGGCTCACAACCGCTCCCCCGTCAGCTTCCGCGAGGGACGCAGAGCCTCCGACACCTCGCTCACCCAAGGTACCCCCAGCTGCAGGAATTGCTCTCTTCACTGCCCATCACCTGGCCCAGTAATCTCATCTCATGGTATTGGCAGCCAGGAAATGCCCCCTGTGCTCAGCAGTGGTTCAGTTGTCGCCCAGTTTGCTAAATCAGAAAAATCAGATTATTCTGATAAGGGGTTTTTGTTCATCTCCTCTCCAGGAGTTGTACTGGAGGTTATTACTGTTAACAAGTTGGTTTCTTTTTTTTTCATCTCCTCTGCAGGAATTGTACTGGAGATTATTACTCTCAGATTATTCTGACAAGGTTTTGGTTTTTTTTGTTCATCTCTTCTCTATTAATTGTACTGGAGATTATTGCTGTTAGATTATTCTGACAGGAGTTTTTTTTGCTCATCTTCTCACCAGGAATTCTACTGTCAGATTATTCTGACAAGGGATTTTTTGTTCATCTCCTCTCCAGGAATTGTGCTGGAGATTTTTACTCTCAGATTATTCTGACAAGGTTTTTTTTTTTGTTCATCTCTTCTCTGTTAATTGTACTGGAGATTATTACTGTTAGATTATTCTGACAAGGGTTTTTTTGTTCATCTCCTCTCCAGGAATTGTAGCATTTAGGCAGCACCTCCAGAACCTGGCACGAACCAAAGGAATCCTGGAGCTGAACAAAGTCCAGCTGCTGTATGAACAAATGGGATCAGAGGAAGAACCTTCTCTGACATCAGCTGCCAGCCAGCTGCAGGACCTCATCAACAGCCCTGCACAGGTACTTACAGCAGGAATGGGATGCTTTGGGACAATCAGGAGAGGATGAGGTGGTGTGGAGAGCTGAGGAGAGCTGATTTATAGAGAAATTCCCTGTTCCCCTTTCTGCCTTAGACTGGAGTATTTGCAGCCTTTGCCCATCTCGTGGTGTCAGGGAGTGGCTGTGTCAGCTTTCCAAACCCAGCAGCCATGGGCTGGCAATCTGAAGGATGTTTTGGGTTTAGCAAAGGCCAAGATCACCTTTCCTTGGTGGAGGTACAATTGCAAGAAGCACTCACAGCCTGGTTTGCAGAAATGTGAAAGAGCTCCCAGGGAGTTGTTTCGAGACAGCAACCATGGAACCTCAGGCAGGGAAAATCCTTGAAGAAAGGGTTAAGGGAGCCTTTTCTGGATGTGCAGCTTGTTCCTCTTCCTCCTGCAGGAGGAAGGCTCCCAGCAGCAGCAGCAGCAGCAGCAGGGTGCTCACCCCCCGTTGTTATCCCGAAGGCAGAGCTTGGAGACTCAGTACCTGAAACATCGGCTCCAGGTACCCCTTCCCTTCCCTTCCCTTCCCTTCCCTTCCCTTCCCTTCCCTTCCCTTCCCTTCCCTTCCCTTCCCTTCCCTTCCCTTCCCTTCCCTTCCCTTCCCTTCCCTTCCCTTCCCTTCCCTTCCCTTCCCTTCCCTTCCCTTCCCTTCCCTTCCCTTCCCTTCCCTCCCCAGGCTCAGCACAGCAGCTCTGGGCCCCAGGAAAAGCTCTCAGAGGGTAAATGAGCAGAGAACAGCTGAACTGGGAGCTGCTCTGTGTTTGTCTGGTGTCAGGCACTGACCCTGATTATGCCAAAAGTGCATTCTTGCTGTTCTCAGCCTGGCAGTGTTTAATAACTGCTGCTGAGCACAGGTTACTGCTGGAGAATCCCATCGAGGTTCTGCATCAGCAGCACTTCTTAACCCCCTGGACCTTGCTCTTCCACACCCCCTTTATTTCAAACCCATTTTCATTGACCTTTAGTTTATAAAAAACTGGCTTTCCATGGATTTTTATGGCACAATCTCTCCTGCAAAAATACTGTCCAAGGGTTAGAAGCCAGGGGGGATTTGGGGTTTAGAGAGTGGGCAGTTAGAGGGGTAGAAAACTTTTCTCTTGTTTTCTAGGCTAATTCATTAAATCAAAAGCCATTTAACCCAGCTCTGCTCTCCCTGCAGAAGCCCACTCTGCTCTCCAAAGCTCAGAACACTTGTCAGCTCTACTGCAAAGAGCTGCCCCGGAGTCTGGAGCAGCAGCTCCAGGAGCACAGGTGAGAATCCCCCAAACTACACAGAAAAATTATTGTCAAGAGTAATGGAACTGGAACTCTCTTTGGCCATTTAGAAATGATCTGAGAAAGGAAAGCTTCACTTCAAAACTTCTTTTAAAAGCGAGAACAAGTCCTGCCATGTATTTACAAATTTCTCTGCCTGCTCTTCAGCTCCCAAATTCCCCAGAGCAGTGAAGAGCAGGCTTTAAAATACAAACACAGTGCATCTCATTCTTAACAAACTGAATTAAACAATGCATGGGGTTAGCTTAAAAAATTGATATCAGAGGAGATCAGTGATATCACTGAAAGGTGATAACTGTGATGTGCTGCAGAAATTAATGAGCAGGATTGCCCGGGGTGCTGGGAGCTGTGTGGGTGCTCCAAATGACCAGAAATAATTATTTTTTCTGTCCCTGGCTGCAGGCTGCACCAGAAGAGGCTGTTCCTGCAGAAGCAGTCCCAGCTGCAGGCCTACTTTAACCAGATGCAGATAGCTGAGAGCTCGTACCCCAGGGCCAGCCCTCTGCCCCTGCCCTGCCCGGAGGAGCTGCAGCCCCAGCAGCAGCAACAGCAACAGCAGCAGCAGCAGCAGCCCCAGCAGCAGCAGCAGCAGCAGCAGCAGCAGCAGCAGCAGCAGCAGCCAGCCCAGTTCAGCCTGCAGCAGCCCCTGAGCCCTGTGCTGGAGCCCTCCTCGGGGCAGCTGCACTTTGAGCCTTTCCTCAGGCACTTCCCCAAGGTGCAGCTGGAGCCCCCCAGCCCGTCCAGGCTGTCCCCCCCGGGCCAGGGCCAGCCAGCACAGCCCCTGCCCTTCCCTTTCCAGACTTGTGAGCTGCCCCGTGCCGAGCAGTGCCAGCTCCCCCAGGGCACTGCAGAGAGCCAGAGCAGCTCAGCAGAGGCACAGCCCAGCTACGACTCCCTGCCCCTGCCACAGCTGCCAGGACTCTTCGATTGTGAGATGATGGAGGCTGTGGATCCCCAGCACGGTGGCTACGTCCTGGTGAATTAGCAAATGAGCACCCAGGAAGGACAAATGGAGAAGCATGTGAATTTTTGGTTGGTTTTTTTTTTTTTTTTTTTTTTTTTTTCCTACCCCTGCCCCTTGGGAATTCATGGTAGTTTTTTCGACCCTTGAATTGAGAGGGGAACTAAAAATTCACCTGGCTGGAAGAAAAGAAGAAAGGGAAAAAAAAAAACAAACCAGGAGGTGTTTTGCCCCCCCAGTGGCAGGGGCTGGAGAACAGGGAGTGCAGCTTCATCCCACAAAGTCTGCATAGAAGGAGGCAAAAAAGGTGAATTGCAGAGGAAGGAAACAGCCCCTTCAAAAAAAAATTGGAGGAGTTTCTCAGCATCCATCCAGCATCCACTTGGAGAGAGGAGAGTGAGTGCACACTCCTCATACTTCTTGGCAATAAAAGCAATAGTTTTCATTGAAATTCAGGGTGGATTTGGGTCTGCACTGATGGCAACTGAAATCCTCTGGAGAGCAGGAGCACGAGGTGGAATTCAAGGGAAGTTGCACTCTGCTTGAGCTCCTGGTCTGGAACTACTCCTGAGCATCTCAGGCAGCCTCCACTTGCCCCTGCTGGCACCTCAGCAGGATTTCCCCAGCCTGCCCAGGAGCTCTTCACTGTGTGCTGAAGGAATCTGGAGCAAGGGACACCTTGACTTTGTCAAAAGAAACCTGGGACTGTGTGGAGAGACCTCTGGGTGGGGATCTGGAGGATCAAGGATGAGAGACAGAAGGTAAGAGAGCCATGAGAAAGCAAGAGCTGCAGGCAGTGGCATTAAAAAAAAAAAAATCCACCTGTGTGGCTTTTAAAATCACCCCCTTTTGCAAGAGGGCTCTGTCCTGGAGAAGTTCTGCTCACTGGAAAGGATCCACCTGTCCCTGGGTTGCATTTAAAAAAAAAAAACAAGCAAACAAAACTGTGTTTTGAATTTGCAGTATGTGTTGCTGGTGGTTTCTTGAGCTTTGTATATTTGGACAATTATTTAGGGTTTTAGAACTTTAAGGATAAAAAAAAAAAAACAATGAGCTTACAAAAAGTAAAAAAAACACCCCTGTGAAGTGATAGTGCTGTGCCTTTTTCAGTTCTTTATCAGCCTATATGCTTTTTTCTGAAGAAAGTAGACAATGCCCCATTTATATCCCTGCAGTGGCCAAAGTCCCTTCAGAGCACACGTCCCACCATGTGGGACATGTTTAACTTTCTTAGTGTTTGACTGGCTCGTGTATATAGGACACTGAAAGTATCACAGCAATATTTCAGCATCAAACTGTTGATGTGTCAAGCATTTCAAGGAATGCTCCAGCTCCACCAGGAGCTGTGTCTGCAGAACTTTCTGAAATCCAAGTCATGGGAGGGGAGGTGGCTCAGGGAGCTGCAGGAAGCTGAGATCTCCACTTTGGGGTTTGTCTCTGAGCCTGGAGTGGCCAGTGGCCCTTTGCTGAGCAAACATTAAGCACAATTGCAGCTTCATCAAAGCACAAGGAGCAAGAGGAGCTGTGCTGATCACCCCAGAGCTTGCTGCAGGTTTGGCCTTTGATTCTGCACCTCCCACGAGTGCAGGGAGGTGGATGATCAGCATTTACAGCAATAAGAGCACACTGAAGCAGGGGACAGGAGGAGTTCAGCCACTGGGGGTGAGGGGAGCAAGGGTTTAACACTGGTCCCCGTGTGCTCAGCTAGGGACAGCTCCTGTTCTCTGGAGCCTGCTCTGCCACTGGCCCAGCCCAAAACTGCTCAGCCTCTGCCTCTGCTGCCACAGGGATTGTCAGGGCAGCAGCAAGGGAGAGTGTCAGGAGCAGGGACCACGAGATAAAGGTGGCCAAGCAGCTGAGAGAAAAGGGTTTTGTTGTGTGGTTCCCCTTCGAAAGGAAATCTGACACAGTGGAACACCTGGAGGGAAAAAACAAAAACTGAAAAAGTGCGGCAAGAACAGAGCAGGAGCAAAGATGGAAAACAGAATCCTGTCCCTTCACCCCTGCCCTGCAGCAAACCCCAAAGGTTCTGGGATGTTCAGCTTGTCCCAGCACCCCCAGAACTGGGCAGTGACAGCTCCTTGCCCCAGTGCTGCTGCAGGAGCTGGGACACTGCCAGGACAACAACCACTTCCTTCCCCATCCAGCTCCAGGGTCCTGCACGTTACAGGACTCAAAAGATAAAAATAATTCCCTTCTGGAGTTCTGCAGTTCATTTATATCAGGATGTGCCAACCAGTCTGAGCTCCTCTGAGCTTTGCAGGGCTGGGCAGGGGGAAGCTGCAGTATTTTTTAATGTAGTTTAGACTGACTCTTTCCCCTCAGCCAAAAGCATATTTAACATTTCATGTAATTTCCTTTAAGCCAATTAGGACTAAAAGGCTTCTGAAGCCTTCTCATACAGAGAGGATCCATTGGGCACCACTTCCTTCTCCTTTGAAGTGGCTTTTTTTGTTCCAATCTATTCTGTTCTAACATTAGAGAACTGTGTACACTACTGTTAGAGTAATTATTAGCTTTATTATCTTGTACTACAGCCTCCTTTGAAGAGACTTTGGTGTGATGTATATGGGGTACAAATTTCATACGGAGAAAAGTGCAATATGTGTGTGTGTGGTATGTTCTTTAATGTATTTTTTTAAGGATTTAGAGGGTTTAGTCTCTGCTTTGGGAATAAATGCACTAGTTTTGTGAGCTCCAGTTGGGCAAGTTCATCTGTAGTATTTACATGCAACTGATCTGCTGGACTCTGTAAAGCAGTCACGGTGTATTAATACAAAATAAAGAATATGTGCATTTCATTTTTTAAATTTCTAGTGAGCTAAAGCAGCGCCTGCCACTCTTGTCTTCATTAGGGTCAAGTTATTTTCTCTCAGAGGCACAAAATAATCGATGTCTGCTGCAAACACTGCATTTTCAGGCCAGCTCAGAGCCTGGAAATGGTGGCATCCCTGCCACAGTGATGCCACACCGTGACAGGGTGACAGCAGGGTGACAGCAGAGGGAACCAGCCCTGGGAAATCCAACGGGGGCTTTAAAACTGGGACTGGACTGAGTCTGGAAAATCCAAAAGGGAAGGCTTAAAACCATGTCTGAATTCAGTGTACACGACCCTGCTGCCCTGAACAGGCTTGGGAAATCCAAAAAGAGCCTTGAAATTGTGCCTGAATTCAGGGCACACAGCTCTGCTGCTGAGCAGGCTTGGGAAATCCAAGGAGAGACTTAAAACCATGTCAGAATTCAATGTACACAGCTCTGCTGCTGAGCTGGTCTAGAAAATCGAAGGAAAGCCTTAAAATTGTGCCTGAATTCAGTGTACACAGCTCTGCTGCTGATCTAGTTTGGAAAATCCAGAAGGAAAGCCTTAAAACCGTGTCAGAATTCAATGTACACAGCTCTGCTGCTGAGCTGGTTTGGACAATCCTGAAATGGAGGAATATGTCAGACTGAATATAAAATACAAAATATATAAAATATAAAATATACAATATAAAATATAAAATACAAAATATAAAATATAAAATATAAAATAACAGCAGGAATGAATTCACCTCTCCTCCCTTTCTCCCTCCACTGCTGGACAAAGTGCAAGCCTGGAAAATGAGGCAGAAATTCTGCAACCCTGACCCTGCTGGGAACGTGGCCAAGCAGGTCAGTGTGGGGAAAGAATTGCAAGTTCAGCCACCAGAGGGTTTTGCTGATTCAGGTGATTTTCTGATGGGGATATTGCATTGGAGGAGAGGTCAGAGGGCAGAGAGCTCCTCTGAAATGTGATGAAAAGAAAACTTCTAATTGGGTGACAGCCCCAGGGCATCAGCTGGGAGTCTGAGGCAAACCCTCAGAGGGATAAGAATCAGGGAAATGAATGGAGAAATAAAAGAAATGTTTCTGCCCCCACTGCTCTGAGGATTCCAGTGCTTGCACCTCGAGGTACAGAGAATAACTCAGTGCCACTGACTGAGGCTTGCAAGGCTAAAGGAATAGGCTCTGTGTGGACTAAACCTGATATTAATCTGATTTTGGACAGGTTATCCTGATTCTCAGTGGTTAAAAATCAGCAGAACAAAAAGTAAATTGTGGAAGAGCCCAGCCACGCAGGCAAACAAAGAAATTCGAGGTTAATCTGAGTGTAAAACCACAAGATTGAGTAGAAACTGAAACCAAGGAAGGAACATCCTCTAATTTAAAAGAAATGGCCCCTGATGAAAAATCATGCCTGTAGCAGAGAATTCCACCCAGTGCTGATAATTTAATAAGCACAGAAAATCTGTGCCTGCTGTTAGAAACCCCAGAAATGTTAGAGAGGACAAGGAGTTAACCCCGAGGGTGAAACAACCTGGCCTGGGGCTTTATTGCCCTCCCTCCCTCCCCTGCAAGGGTTTAAATTGTGACTGAAAAGGTTCCTTGGTTTTCCACACAGATTCCAGGATTCTTGTCAAGGCTTCCCAGGATTTATTCCCCCCCACTCCCCACCCTGTGTGTCTCTCGTTTTTGGCTGCACCAGCCAGGGGTAAGAAATTATGGAACTGGGATTTTGAATAAACCCCTCAAAATAGCAAAAAGTGCAAAGGGGCAGAGCAGAAACCAACCAGACTAAAAGTGATGAATTGACCAAAGAATTCCCAACAGGAGAAACGAACCCAGCTGGTGCCAAAAGATAAAATAAACCCCTTTTTTAGCAATGATTTCTCCTTTCTGAGGCAGAACTAAAGGGAGATAAACTGGTGTAAATCACCCTTCAAAACCAACGTGGAGCCCTCCTGCACACAGGAGCTTTAAATCTTCCTCCTGAGGTTATAAATCCCAGAAATCCCAGAGAGACAGGCCTGGGAGCAGGCTCACTCAGTGAGGAGTTCCATAGCACAAGGGACCAATTTGGGATTTTTTTTTTATTATTTGGGATTTTTTTTTTTTTATTTATTTTTTTTTTTTATTGGGATATTTTTTTTGGCTTCAGCTCCCAGGGCACAGAGATGCATTTCACTTGGCCAAGCTGCAGAAAGCAATTAAGGACCAGGCTGCCTTCCCCTACCAGTGGAGGAGAAAAGTTTCCTGCAGGAGCCAAACTTTTAACAAATCAAACAGTTTGCCAGGGGAGATCTTTGCCAGGGAGGATCTTCTCTTGTTAGAGAAGCAGAAAGGAAATGCTGCACTGAAAGGCAGGGCAGTAAATGTCATTCCTCACTGGGAAAAAAAAAATTATTGAAGATCACAGGAATTGCAGTAATTAAGTGTTTTGATAATTGAAAATAAAGAGAGCAGTGACAAAGCTCCAGGTAATGTTACACACAAGTGGTGCACAGAGCAAAAATCAAAATCCTTTTGGGCAGGGCTCGGGCAAAGTTTCTCAGGACTCCTAAAAAACTGCTGGACACCATCCTTGTTACCTTCCCTCCTGGAGTTCTGTGCAAGCAGGATTTCAATTGGGATTGAATAAATGATGCTGGGGCTTCATTTCAGGATTTCAATTGGGATTGAATAAATGATGCTGGGGCTTCATTTCAGGATTTCAATTGGGATTGAATAAATGATGCTGGGGCTTCATCTCAGGATTTCCATTGGGATTGAATAAATGATGCTGGGGCTTCATCTCAGGATTTCACCTTGGGATTGAATAAATGATGCTGTGGCTTCCCCTTCCCAATCTCCAGCCTTCCCGGAGGCAGATGGGCTGGAACAGACCCCAGTCTGAGAGGAGAAGATGCAAACATGACCTGGCAGTCCCTGGGAGGTTCCCCCATCCTCATCTTTAGGAACACCCACGTGCCTCTGCTGCACAAACAAAAGCTGCCAGTGTGGGAGACTCTGGGGCAAGATTCCAGCGAGGCAGGAGGAACAAACACCAAAAAAAAAAACCAAAAAAAAAAAACCAAGAGAGCAGCAGCATTTTAACAGCTTGTTTGGGAGAGTAAATATTGACTGGTGAAGGGGGAAAATCCAGCTCATCCTCCTTTTTGGTGGCACAGAGGAGGAGCCCCAAGGCAGCAAGAACACGGAACACAAGGAAATCCCTCAGCAAATATTTCTGGAAGGTGGTGCTGGATGATTGAGCTGCACAATGGCTCTGTCCGCCGGCAGGAGAATCCCAGGGGCTGCCTGCAGCCCCCCGAGAGGAGCTACAAACCCCCAGGGAATTCCCGTGGCAGGGAAATGGGTTCTCCACACCCCCGGAGCCAGAACAAAGTGCTCCAGCAGAGCAGGAAACCAAGCCCAGCTCCTCCCGCTGAGGTGCTGGACCCTCCCTGCCCTCTTCTATCAAGGATCTCTCTCAAGAGGCTGCAGGAGTTTGTTTTTGCCTGCACCAGGTTCTCTGAGCTGAATTTGCAGTGCCAGCACCATCAGCGCTCCGGCCAGCTGAGGCAGAAGTGGCCAGAGATATTCAGGGCGTGAAGAACCGAGCACAAGAACGCATCAACAGTTTTTCATCACCCCTCTGGGAGGTGCAGAGTCCACAGAAACACTTCTGTGAACTCACCAGCAAAAAATAACAGAGCCACAGAATATCCTGAATGGAAGGGACCCACGGGGATTGTGGAGCCTGCACGCACACCCCAAAAATCTCAGCCTGTGCATCCCAAAATCCCACCCTGTGCATTGTCCAAATGCTCCTGGAGCCCTGGCAGCCTCGGGATGTGCCCATTCCCTGTGCCCAGCACCCTCTGAGGGAAGAACATTGTCCTGATATCCAAATTAAACCTCCCCTGGCACAGCTCCAGCCCTTCCCCGGTCACAAAAAACGCCCAAATTCACCCCCCTTCCCATGCACAGCCCTTTCCTGCAGTAAGGAGGGCCCTGCATGGGGAAAAGCAGATTTTGGGGGCTGGAACCCAGCTCTGGATCAGCTGACAGGCCCAGCTCAGAGCTGCTGTTGCTGTAAATCATTCATGCACTGAGGCATGTCACACCCCAGGTGACATTGCAGAGGCAGCCCCTTAACCCTGGCACTGAGCTCCCTGAAATCTTCTCTTTCCCTTTCGTTTAAACATTTTAAATACCTCCCTGCCTGAAAACTGTGGAATATGCACCCTGCAGCCAAAATCCCAGCGAGTTTTTATGATGCAGAAAAGGAAAGTAAAAAAGGTCCTGTGGTTTGTTCTGCCTTGTTCTCCTGAGTTTCACAAAATGGATAAATCAGACCACCCATTTCTCTCATGAATTGCTGCTCCCTCTCACCTATTTGGGCCCAAAAAAGTGAATAAGGATTGCACCTGATCCTCCTCAATGATTCCCCTCTCCAGGCCTCTCATTGCTGGGAAGGACAAAGCACAGCCCTGGATTTCCCAGCAGCTCCCACAACTTTTCCTTTCACACTACCAAGGATTGTAAATGTTTGTTAGCAAACTGTGAGACAGAGCCCAGGGAGCCCAACTGAGAGGAAGCAATTAATCATGAATTTTCCATACAGAATGGATTACCTGTCAATAAGTGTCAGCTCTCTGGAGAAAATGAGACCCACAAATAATCCCAATTAGGCAGAGATTGTCCATGGCAGCGGTGGAGACTCCCCCAGGGACATAAAGGGAGGGAGGTTCCCCCTCTCCAGCCGTGCTGCAAAATCACCTGGAACACCTCAAACTGAGCCCCCGGTGCTGCCACACAACAGGGACAGATCGTTGTGGCTGCAGGAGGGAGAAAAGTCAGCACCAGCTCCTTCGGGGCAGCACACGGGAGGCTGCAGCTCCGTCCTGAAATCCTAAATTTTACCTGCAGCGAAAGCCCCAATTCCCAACCCCGTCCCCAGCACTCCCAGCGCTCCAGCCCCGGCTCTTCCCGGTTCTCTGGAGCACGGTGCCCTCTCCCGGGAGCCCGAGGAAGAGCTGGAGCTGCTTTTCCCGGCCAGGATGGGGTTAAACCCGGCGAGGTGCCCAGCAGGGACAGGGGATGGAAAACGCAGCCAGCACTGAGCAGCTGCAGAGGAGAGCTGAAGGATCACAAAACCAGCTGGGATTGCCACCCTGGGCCATGTCTGACCCCCCCAGAGCTGGAATTTGGGGGGCTGGAAGGATGAGCTCAGGTGGGGAGAAGCTCCAACAGCAGGACAGGCAGGTGCTGGCCAGGCAGAGATCCCTGCTCCTTGCCAGCTTTGGAGAGCCAGAGAGAAAATCACGGGTATTTCTAAGCAGACGTGTCTCTAAGGCAGCAGTTCGCAGTCTAATAATAGGGTTTGGGGTGGTTATGGTGGGATTGAGCCAGAGCTGCACGGAGCTGCTGCAAAGCTCCTGTCCCAAGAGCAGATTCCCAGGAGGCTGTGAAGGAGCCAAGCAGCCTGGGAACTGCACTCTTTGCTTTCAGCCTCTGGATTCTCACCCCTGGAGCAGCAGCAGCAGCCCCTGGGACAATTCTCTCTGCACCTGCTGCACAGCATGCCAGCCACGTGGAAAAGCCACCTGTCCCCAAAATCGAGGTGAAACCACGACTCTGCCATGCCCTGACCGGCAGGCAGGTGTCAAAGCAGACCTGGCAGTGTGAATCCACCGCCAACCCCACATCCTGGAGCTGTTTCTTGCTGACTCCAAGTGCTGGAGCTTCCCCAGGCAGCTCCGAGGGGAGGATGAAAAACAGGAAAGGTCAGAACAGCCTCGTCTTTGTGCAGGGGAAGGAGCAGGGCTGGGCTGGGCTGGGCAGCACCTGGCCACGCTGTTGTGAGGCTGGATCATTTCAGAGATCAGCTCCCCACCCTGCTCCTCACTCAGAGCCTTTCCAAGCTGCTCATTTCAACACAGAATTCCTCTGTGCTCACTCCAGGCTGGACAAGGGTTACAGCAATGCCACAAGGACTGGGAGACACCAGAGGAACCCAGAGCAGCTGGGTGGGACAGAGAAGCTTCACCCTTTCTGTGCTAAGGTGTTTGCAGCCCATTTCATCTGTCGTGTTTAACACTCACCCAGAAATTCACCTCCCCAGCAGAACTCACGGAGCTGCAGAATTCTGGAGTCTGAATTCATGGAGCTGCAAAATTCTGGAGTCAGAACTCACGGAGCTGCAGAATTCTGGAGTCTGAATTCATGGCCAGTGAGGGACAGCACTGCCCCTGTGTTTATCCCAGGAACAAACACTTGCTGTGTTTCCTCTGGAAAACATTGATAACTCCCAATTATTGCCGAGTTATCAGCTCCCAACCAGCACTCCAGAACAGGAATCCAAGTGGAAAGAAAGGTGGAGCAGGCACGGTGGTTTGCAATGGGTGTTTACTGCACTGTGTTCACACCAGTCATGAGCAGAGGGCTGGGACAGGGACAGGGACAGGGACAGGGACAGTCACAGCAGAGCACCACGGAGCTGCTGCAATCACTGCTCGAGCTGCATCTGCTGCTTTGCTTGATCCCAGCTCAGGGGTGAGCAAGGGAAGGGGCAACAAGCAGGGCAAGAGTTTAGGTTTGGATTTAGCAGCACCGGAGAGCTCCGTGTAAACGCCACAGAGGGCAGAGCTGGCTGCAGGGAGGGAGGGGGAGATGGTGAACACAGACACAGGACCCTGCTGTCACCTCTGCCCTGCCCAGCCACGCCTTGAAAACCCCAGAGCTCCACAGCTGACACTGGACACCACCCTCAATCTGAATTAGCTGCTGGCCCAGGGTGCAGTGGGATTCTCCATGGTGTGACCATCCCGGCTCCAGGCTGAGCACAAACATTAAAAACCTCCTTAATGCAATGCTGGGATTCAAGAAGCTCCTCCTGTGTTTCTGAGCTTGATCCTACAACTCAGCCCAGCCTTGAGCTCATGCAGCTCCTCCTGCTCTGTCCCAGCAGCATCAGGATGGACCACAGCCTTCCCACCCTGCTGAGACCCCACAGATCCCCAGAGCTTCTCTGGATCCCAAACACCCAAATCTGCTCCCCCAATCCCCCTGCTCAGAGCAACCCAACCACAGTCACACCACGGAGCAGGTGCAGAACTTGCCCTGTGCTCCATCCCATCCCTGTATCCCATCCCTGTATCCCATCCCATCCCCACAGAATTCCAGGCATGGCAGTGAAAGCAGCTCCCTCCATCCAGCTGGTGATGCTGCACATTTAAAAATGGAGATTTAACAAGCACAGCATTGCTCTGAGGCATGTTGGACCCACGTAACACATCCTGGCTATTCTGGGAAACAGAATTGCAAAAGAAAAAAAAAAAAAAAAAGGATTCATCCTTCTCCTCTCCGGATGATTCCAGAACTTTTAAGATGCTGAAGTCTGAATTCAAAGGATCATGAAAAAATCATTATAAATAGCAAACAGACACTTGGCTTCACAGATAACACAAACACTTTGATCCCATTAAACACATAATTGTCTCAGTATGGTTTTTTCTTCCCAAAAGCACAGGTTTATCCCTGGGAATGTCTCCTGGACAGAGCAGCTTTGGCTGCTCCTCTGTGGTGCACGATGTTTCATTCCTTGAGATGCAGTGCATTCCAGTTCATTGTCAGTCAGGTATTTTTCCTCCTTTTCCCTTTGGAAAAGGAAAATTCCTAAGCTTTGTTACCTGAAAAAAAAATTTCCCTGGGTGAAGGACAGCACTGCTTGAGCAGGTGAGAACAGTGGAGGGGTGGGTGGGGGAGAGACAGAGAGAATTTGAGCTGGATTTTCCCAGATGTGCAGAACCTCGTGGTGCCACCCTCGTTTTATTTTCCATTTTTCTCTTCTCTGCTGTAAGAGAGAACACCACAGGGAGCAGCAGGGATAACACACCCATAGGTGACTGCTGGATTTCCCAATGGCTTGAGGCAGAGGCTGCCAGAGGAGCTCAGGGAATCCTCCCAGCACCATCCTTCACACAGGGAGCTCAACGTGCTGCTGTCCAAGAGTGTCAGCAGATGCTCTGGGAGGGTTTTTTTTTTTGGCTGGCCCAGCGCTGTTCTTAGCCTCCCATTTTCCTCCTGGCTTGCTTCCTGCGGGGTTTCAGGATGGTGTAGTTGGTGTAGCTCGTGTGCTGCTCTGACAGCAGCGGGATGTAGAACGCCCGCAGCAGCCTCGAGGACCTGGGAAAGCAGAAAGGAAAAACAAATCGCCCTGAAGTGCCCGATTCTCTGCTCCTTGCTGCCAACACCGCTTTAACCTCGTGCCCGGGGACAGAGGGCAGGGAGGTGCTGGAATTATGGAAAAAAAAAATTAAATCCCAGACACCAGCAACCAGGGGATGTTGGGGTCACACAGCCCTGTCCTTCAGGGCGCTGTGAAGGTGAAAAGCTGCGTTTCACTCCTGGAATCTCCTCTTTTCTATCCCATCTTCCTGGCTGCTTTTTCCCCCACGCCTTTCTGAGGAGCAAAAAGCAGCTTTGATGGGCACTGGCATTCTGAAGTTTGGCTCTTGAGCCGATTTTCTGTGGAAATATTGAATTACAGAGGGCTGGGCAGCTCTAAAACCCACACTCACTGCATGGCCTGCCAGTGCTGGGAGCTGGCATTTCACAGCCTTTCAAAAACTGGACCAGTGGAGCACGGAGGGCTTAATGATGTCTGGGTGAAATTAGCACCTTTGATTGGGTTGCTAATTGCTGGAGCTGCGCTGGCTGAGAGCATTCTGAATGAATAATAGCACAGTCCAGGTTTCAATGTGAAGTGGACAATTAAAATGTCCTTCAGCAGCAGCTCTGAGCTTTGTGAAGCTTCAAGAATTCGAGCAACTCATTGAAATCGGGGCTGAGGCAGAGTTTTGCTTCCTCAGCGCTGCAGCTTCTCTTTTTATGTCTTTAAGATCGACTGGATGGGAAAATACCAAGCCTTGCCAGCCACCAGTGTAACCCCAGCCGCAGAAAGTTTGGAAAAGCAGCAGCACTCAGATTTGGATTGCTCAGGGATGGCACACCGTCGCTGATCACTTCAGCTCCCAGCTCTGCTGCTCTGGACATCCAATTCAAACAGGTTTTTTTTTGTTGTTTTTTTTTTTTTTTTTTCAGCAGAAAGACGAATTGTGTTTTGTTTGCTCGCACTGGAGATCTTTCAAAAACTGCGGCTGAAAAACAAAGGCAGGAACTGCCACTGGGAGCTGCATCTCCCCAGAGGCTCCTGCACAGCCTGGCTGGGATCAGGCAGCTCCTGCACCCCCCTGCTCCCCTCCCGTTCCAGAGACAGGAACCTTCACCTCCTGTCACCTCTGCGTGTCAGCTCAGCCACCCCAGACAGCAGATGGCACATGGAAGGGGCTGGGTGACAGATGACAGCGAATATATTTCATGTTCTATTTGCATTTGCTGCTAAATTTGTCGCCCAGAGATGGAGTGTGGGGAGCCTGAATCAGCACTCAGCTCCCAGCAGCAGGAGCAGGGCCATGATGGCTCCAAGCTGGGGGAGCAGGGTCTGATTTTCCAGGGTTTTTGGGTTCTGAAGGAGGAACTGCTGCAGGACAGAGCAGCTCCCAGTTAGCAGAGCTGGAAGCACAGTGACCCTTGGAGCTAAGCCTGAATTTCAGGAGAAACAACTCAAAAACTGTGCCAGTAGTGCCAGAGGAAGCTGTTGTGGGATGGGAGGAAACCCCAGGTGAAGATGTTCCAGTCCCCCCATCCCAAACTCCCAGATTAACATGGAATGGCAGCACGTGGAATGGCAGTGGTGAGAAATCCCTCCTGAAATGCATTTTGTAACCTGAGTTTGGTGACAGCAGGGCTCAGAGAGAGGCAGGAGAAGGGAGAAGAGCAGGGAATGGCAGGAGGAGGCTGAACTCTGCCACAGGGACAGGTCCCAGTGCCCCAGGGACAGGTCCCAGTGCCACCTGGGCTGTTCCCAGTGCCACCTGGGCTGTTCCCAGTGCCACCTGGGCTGTTCCCAGTGCCTCCCAGACACAAGAAGCTCATGATCAAAGCTCTCTGAAAACCCTTCAACGTTTGCATTTCCTCTGGGGGTTAAATCCTGTACCAACACACACATTTCAGAAGTAATTCAGCTACTTTAAAAACAAAAATATGGAAAACAACTCGAGGCAAACACCATTAAAGAGAACAAGACAGCCTCTTATCAAACCAGGGAAATGCTGTACTCCAACAAGGTGACCCAATCATTCATTTTGCACTGAGAATTTTATTTTTTTTGATGGAAAACCCAAGTGTTTGGTGCAAACAGAAGGCTCAGCCCTGAAGAGCAGGAAAATACGTGCTCCTCAGAGGGGAGCTGGGATATATTTCCCCTTTTTCTGTGCCAGATTCAGAGCGCTCAGCCAATATAGAATTAAATGGACCTTGGCAAAGCAGCTTCCTGAGGAGCATAATTAGCTGGTGGCTCGGAGTGCTCTCTAATTCAATTAGCAGCACCATTTATCAGAGCCAGCTGAGATTTACATTTGCACTCGCTGACGTCAATGGGAGACTCGCAGTGAGCCCCAGAAGCCTCCAGTGCAGCAGCACTGAACTGAGCTGCTGGGGTCATTTATTTCATTTATTTTCACACAACAAGAGCTGCACTTTGGGCTGAGCTGGGGAGGTGCTTGATGGGTTTGGGGTTGGTTGTTTTTTTTTTTTTTGTACCCCTTGCTCTGAGCTGCAAACCTGAAACCTCCACTCAGCTCCAAAGATAAAGCAAGCAAGATAAAGCAGCTCTAAGAACACACAACTGTGCCTTTAAAGCACAAATGCACATTTAAAGGCAAATCCTCTGCACAAGGAGTGCCTTTGATGCCTCAATTGCCTCGTTAATAAAATTCACTGTCCCCTTCCTTCTCCCTTCCCAAATGGAGCAGCAAGTTCTCCTGGAAAATTCAGTTCATGGAAGACCCTGCCAAGGAAAGTTGTGTCAGAGCTCTCTGGGGAGCTGCTCAAACTTTGTCACTCCTTGCCCCTGCTCTTCCCAGCCCCACTCCCTGCAGGGCCCAAGTACCAGGAAGCAATCATGGAAAACAAGAGGACACTGAACTCTGGCTTAGTTTTTCACAGAGGTTTTTGCAGTCTCTGTCCCGGGGTGACACCTTCACGATCAGATCCTTGCACAGCTGAGGGTTCCTGGGTTTGGAGGAATGTAGGAACAACATTCCCAGTTGGACAACCCTGATCCCATTCCCTGCCAGCCTGCAGGAGAGCAAATCCCAAATTGTCACAGAGATTGCTGGCCAGACACACGGGAGGTGTTCAGTGAGCAGCACAAGCACTGCAGAACAGATGCCAGCAGGGATCTCTTCCATGGATTTTCTGGTGCCTAATAAAGGTGTGGCCCTGCCGGCTGCCTCCTCTCATAACATTTTTCAGAGCTCAAACCCCTCTGATGATTTATACCTGTCTTGAATTTGGCTGGGACAAAACAGAGTGAAAAGTCTCGTGGGAGGAGGTGACATCCACCTCATTTCTTTGGAAAGCAACCCCAAAAAACATTGCTTCAGCAGGAAGCTTTATAAAGAAAACATTTATTTCTTTAGAAAAATACTCCCTCTCCTCACAGAGTTTCACCCTCCAAAGCAACTTAGGTCATAAATTTTGCAAGCAGGAGTTAGACAAAGGCTCCACTCTGCTGGAAATTGGATTTCAAGCTGGCATTTGCCCATGGATCTCTCTCTCCTCCCTGTCCACTTTTGCAAACAGAAATCACAGACTGCCAACCCCATCCCTCTCTCTCTTTCCAAAGTGCAAATCCTACCTGGAAGCATCAAGGAATGGTTTGTAGGCAATGGTCACCCACTCTTCTTTGCTGGAGGAGTACCTTGGCTCCCTCGGGGTCTCTGCTGCTGTGTCCAGGTCCACCAGGTAGTGGCATTTGGAGATGTCAACCTGCAGGCACACGGGCATGGCTGGGCTTTATTCCCTGTGCTTTTGGCTGGCTCTGCTCATTCACAGCACTGAAAGGAGGGATGCACTCCCAGCTGCAGGGGAAATGCTTTGTGCAGGACACAGGTAATGTAATTTCAGTGTTTTCAAGCAAAACCTTTGTGGGGCAGTCCAGCAGGAGACCACATTATGAAACCTGCTCCTTCCTGCTGGCAATCCTGTGTCTTATCCTGCCCTGCTCCCTCAAACTCTTCCTTGAGGGATTTCAGTTCACTCTCCCACAAAATTTTACTGCCAACTTCCTTGGCCGTGCTTGAGATCCCTTTTCCGAAGCACCTTTGGGGTTTAATGCAACAATTTAGGCTGAAAACAATTTAATGAGGTGGATAGCAGATGGCTCTGTGGCATCACAACTGAGTGGCAAATGAAATTACACCACAGGAAATGCAGCTGAGGATGCTGAATCCACTTCTTGCTCTGTGTGAGAGGAACATTCCAGGCCCTGGGAGAGGTTCTGGCTCATTAACACAAGGACTCCCAAACCACCAACCCAGTTTTTCTGGAAGTGATGCAGAATCATTCACACAAAGACAACTTGCTGCCTCGAGGACCTCACTTGGCTCATCCTAAATGCTGCCCTAAAAAGGCTGGGACTTCAAATTCCAGGTGCAAGCCACGTTTCCCTTGTCCTTCCACAAGCCCAGTGAAGGCAAGGACAATATTCCTGCTGCTCACAGGGCCACACAGCACCTCTGCATTGATCTGGGCATTTACACAGACCTTGAACTGACAGAAAGGGATGAGCCTCAGTGAACAAAGCTGCGAGGGATTTCTAAATCACATCCTCTCCTCTTCTGCTCCCCTTTCCTTTTCCTCCTCCCACTCTTTCTTTATTTGATGCCACTGCTGTGCCAAGTGGAGGAGAGCTGAACTGGATCCCATCGTGGCTGACAGGAGTGGGAACAGCACAGAGCTGCAGCCCAGGGCACAGCTGCTGCTGCCAGGGGCTCTGCAAGGTGTTCCAAGCCAAGGGAAAGTGCTCCAAACCTCTGAGAGTGCCCCAAAACCTTTCTGTGATGGCAGCTGCTGCTCACAGCTTCTGCTGCTCCTGCCTGGATGTATCTTGGTAAGAAATAATATTCCTTATCTCTTTCTTAGCACTTCCAGAGACAAATGCACCTCCCCAGTGGGGCAAGTGCGAGGTAAGTGCTGCTCAATGTGATTAAGGAATGAGAGATTGCAAAACAAGATCAAATCTCTCTTTCCCCAGTGTCTCATAGCAACAGGAACACTGAGGTTCCCTCTTCCATTTCCAAGCAGAGCAGTAATAGATACTTACACCTGAAACACTCAGATCTCCAGCCATTAATTGGTTTTATCCATGGATCAGATAATCCTCCTGAACCATTTGTTTCCTCCCCTTTAAATGACCGACAGCTTATTGAGATTTATTCCCTCTCAAAGTCCTGTCCAGTTCTTGCTAATTATTATTCTACTTTCTAAAAAAATCGGAATATTCTTGTACTCACTAAATTTGGGGGAAAATCTTGATCTCTTGGTGCAATTAGCAGGTCAAAAGTAAAGAGTTTTATTTCTGATTTCTGAAATCCTAGGCCCTTGAGCTTGCATGAGAAATAATAAAGTTGCAGGGTGACATTAAGGAACAAGCATGAAACAAAAGTGTGTTTTGCTCTATTAGTCACAGGCTGTGTAGCAGCCAGCTGTCTGTGCTAAAAATAAGCCCCAGTTGAAGATTTCATAAATTAAATGCACTGCAGCAGACAGCTCCTCTCAGGTGGGAACACGCCTCCTCCCCATTTCCAGTAACTGCATAATGAGCCTCAAAATAAGAATTTTAACCCAGACTTAGCCAAGATTTAACCTGTTTATAATTTTCAACATGCTAGCTAGCAGTAATTTTGGAACAGGCCTATTTGTGCACTGGTTTTGTTTAGTTCAACCAGGAAATAAATCAGTAATATCAATATACATTATCTTAGCAGATTCCCACTAATGCAATTAAGTTCCAAATTAAGTTCTTCCTCCTCAAGTGAAAATACGATGAATAGTTTTATATTTAAAAAGAAATAAAAGGGGAAAATTTCAATTCCTGCTCAATGACAAATATTTTCTGCGTGGGACTTCAAATTACTCATTCCTGTGATCACATTAACACACTACACTAAACCCAAAACTGCAATAATTAGGAGTTCTTACTTCTGCTGCTTCTTTTATTATCATTCTGTCTTCAAACTGGCAGATGAATGGCAAACCATTCACAAGACTGGGGAGATTTCCAAGAGCTGCAGAGGGACCAATTTTGGTTTGGAACTCCCCAAGACACAGAAAAGGGGAGATTCACACAGAGGCATTTCTTAGAATAAATAAATAATTTATATAATAGAATTTTATAGCTATAATCTATAAATAATTATATATATAGATAAAAATAGTTTTATATATATACAAATACACACATATATAGAAAAAGAATTACATATATAAATAATAGAAAATATAATAAATAATAATAATTTAGATTATCCAGCGAGGTAAGGGGAAGAAAGCAGGAATAAATGCTTACATATCGAGATGGCTCCTCCTTGTTCTGGTCATTCATGTCCGTGGGAATGATCCTGGTGGCCAAGGGCCCCTTGGCAAAGGGTTTGGGCAGCTGGCCCCGAAATTCTGACAGGATGAACTGGAGCTGCCAGCTGCAGAGAAACAGGGAGAACATTTGGAGTGGAGAGCACCAATACCAGAACCAAGGACATCACTCCCATCAGTACCAGAGACTCCCAGGAATTGTGGCCAAAGTTCCAATCAAAAACCTGCAGAATCCTTTTTTTTTTGGATACTTTAACACTGTTTAATGGGTGACAGCAGGGACCCAGGTCCTGAGAAGCTCCCTGGAAGTCCCAAAATCGCCCTTTCTGTGAGGAATTTTTGCTGATGTCCATCCTGAGGCTGCCCTGGTGCAGCTGGAGATTTTGTCCTCTTGTCTTGCTGTTTTCCTGGAGGAAGAGCTGACCCCAGCCTGGTCCACCCTTCCTTCAGGGATGACAGGGCTTGGTTTGGTCACCCCTGAGCCTTCTCTGCTCCAAGCTGAGCAAACCCAGCTCCCTCAGCTGCTGACAAGGATGAGGAACAGTCCCAGACCCCTCACCAGCCTTGCTGCCCCTCTCTGCACACATCTGAGCATCCCAAGGTCCTTCCCAAACTGGACCAGAACTGGACCCAGCACTCAGAACAGGGCAAGACTGAGCTCCCTGCTCCTGCTGGCCACTGCATCCCTGATCCAGGCCAGCACATCCATCCTCACCGTGCCCCTCCTTATCCAGCCCACCAAAGGGCATCTCTCTCCCACGGCAAAACTCACTTGTCTGGCAGGAGGAAGCTGCTGGGGAACCTGTGCCACTCCTTTCCCACACAGACATTGACTGGCCTCCCCTCTGGCACCGTGTGGATGCTGGGGTCAGTGGCAATCCTGTGGAATTCTGGGTACAGGTCCAGAGGCCCGTGGTAGCCTGTGGAAGGCAGGAAATCATATTTTTCTATTTTATTTCTATTTTTTAAAATCGTATTTTAAGGCTAAAGTAAGAGGGGTGTTTAATGAAAGGCTACAGTAATTGTTTCATGCATACATTTTTAACTGGTAACTCACTGAATAAATGAACTGGTCTGTGCTAAGACGTGGTTGATTCAAAGATTCCCCTCTTACCTTTGGTGCCTCTATCAATTTTATTCATGTTCCCCTGTCCTGGCTCTCAATGGCCACTAAAAACCCCCAGAAATACTGATGGGGTGGGAAGGCTCTGATTCCAGGGATGCCCAATCCATCTCCACTAAGGGCTCATGCACCTAATTCCAGTTTTACACAGGAAAATGCTTTTCCAGGTGGGATTATCTGTTTGAAAACTGAAATATTTGCTTTAATACCAGCCAGGTTTTTACATCAGAGTTGTGCTGGTGGAAGGTGAAGAGGATTTTTAATTTTGGTGATCCATATATGGCCGAATGTACAACTAACAATTAATTAATGGTGACCACCAGAACTTATTCCTTCCCCTGCAGCACCAACACCCAAACTTCTCGAGGTCCCTGATTTCTACAAAGCAGCACAACTTGTGCAGGCCCTGAGCCTGTAGCCGTGGGAAGGGGTTTTAACCCTTTAAGTGAGGCAGAAATAAGATGCACAGCTCCATGGGCGTCTGTCACGACAGGAGGAAAGAGCCAAGTTTATTCAGAAACACCCTTGGGTTTATAGCAAGAGTAGACAGAAGACATCCCACTCTCAGGGCCTGGGCACACACCACAACAGGGGTTTGATTTAATTATTAATTCCTTTTTATTTTGACCAAATTATCACCCTGGCAGAAATTCTCCCTGGCCTTGATCTGGCCCAGCTCATGGGCTGGGATCAGAGCTGAGAAGCTCCAGCCTGGAATATTTTCCAGGCTGTAATTTTCTTATTTTCTCACTATGTGTGTCCCACACTGAGCCCAAGAGGCAGGAGAGCAGAGGGTAAATGTGAAACACCAACCTTTGAATAAGGCAACAGATCGTGACAGTGACAAAAGGCCAAAGAGGAGAACAGTGCCCAGGGCCAGCCAGTTGGAGGACACTGTGTAGTGCTCCAGGCGGTAGCGCTGGAAGATGAAGTGGTAACATTTCTCAGGGGGAAGAGATTAAAAAAAAAAAAAAAAAAAAAGTTATTCCAACTCTGATCCGTTCAGCAGAATTCTTATTTTTTACATAAAGGCTTTGCAACAGTGCATCCCCCAGCAGATCTACGGGATTTTTTTAATTCAGAAGCATAAAAATGTACAGAAATTCGTAGGGTTTAGTCGTATTTAAGTGGTAATTTGAGTTGTTTCAAGAAGTTTTCAGCTCTTTTATCTAGGAAGGCCTCTGGACCTAAAGTGCTCTCTCAAGGGTTGCTCCCAGGTGAACCAGGGGCAAGTGAAATCCCTCTCAGCCCTGCACAGACTCACCTGATTTTCCATGCTGGACTGAATTCCTGCCTACCACAAGCTCCATGAGCCAGATTTCCAGAGTGACCTCTGCCTGTTTACCCTGCCTGCACAATCCACAGCTTTGGAGTGGATAAAAGAACACTGAGCACATTCTGCATGCAGCTTTAAACACAAGTCACCCTGAAACTGATAAAAAAAAAATTTGACAAAAGAAAAAAGAGAAATTGGTAAAAGTCCTTTAGGTTTTGGGATTTTTTTTTCCAATTAAAAATCCTTTCTGGGAATAGCCAGGAGGAAATACATCCAGTCCTTGGCTTGGTCCCTCCCTCCTGTTCTGCAGGAGTGGTTATTCACTCCCTACCCTCAGGTTTCTGTTTCTCTTGTCCTGTTTGTATTTTTCTCAAATCCACGTGGTTTGGAAGGGGAGAGTGACAAGTTTGTCCTGTTGGTGGGCAATCAGTTCAAGATTTTCAGCTGGATGCCCACACTGGGCAAAAATGTCATCAAACAGTGGTAAAATATGCAAGAAATGTACATCAAGCTTTCCTAAAGCCCCATTTAAAATAAAAATAAATTAGCATTGCTCTGTGATGCTCTGAGAGCACAGAGGAATTCTCATTCCTCAGAGAATGAAAATGCAGAAAATTGGTGACATTCCAGAGGCAGATCCTGTGTGGAGGAAAGGACTGGGACTCGTGTGGGGATGAATGGAGATGCAGAGTGAGAGCAGCATCCGAGCAAGGGAAGGGTGAGGGACCGAGGGCTGGGCAGGACAGAGGAGGAGCAGCAGGATGAGGCCAAACAGCTGGAACAGGCTCCAGCAGGGACTCCTGGCTGCATTCCTGAGCCTCTGGAACAGCAGGAGATGAATAATTCTGAGCTTTGGGAAGGTTTATATCAGTCTGTGTTAGTGCTTTGCTCTGTGAAGTGGTTCAAGTGATGTTTACTAAACAATCCAGGTTTTGGCTCTTCCAAGTGTTCAAAATGCCATTTCCCAACGTTTAAACGAGATCCCTTTGCCTTTCTTCAACCCAGGGTGGGATTCCTTCTAAAAGACATCAAAATGCATTTCCCACACAGCCACACTCCTGCCCTCAGAGCTGGGCAGCCAAGGAGGCACAATCCCATCAGCAGGTTACTGAACCCTCACAGCATCTCCTGGGTTTTGTGTGGTGCTGGCACTGCAGCATCACAACTCCAGCAATTCCCACTTGGGACTGGAGGACAGCTCAAAGCTGTCATTAAATAAGAGCTGGGAAATATTCTCAGCTATTTGTTAAAAATCGCTGGAATTTACCTGAAGAGCAGAGAGAGCCACAGCACCAGAGAGACAGATGAGGGGATAAATGGGGAAGAGAAATCTCTCCTCCTTGTGGGGCTGGCTGAAGAAAATCAGGATCCAGATGTACATGGGAGCCAGGGTCAGCCAGTAGGGACGGCCCAGGTTCTGAACTGGAAGAAACAAAACCTCAGCAAAGGAGGAAGGCAAGAATTCCTCCTCTTGCACAATCCCCTGGAGACCCAAACACGCCCCGTTCTCTGCTGCTAAAACCCAGGTAACACACCCCAAACAGCCAGCAGGGCATTTTCCTCGGGGGGTTTTTGCAGATTCCTACAATTCTGACGATTCCAACTGCCTTAGGAAGACCAAAAGCAGAAAATAAATGTTACTGCATCCCACAAGACACAAAACCCATCGGGAAGTGCCGGGTCTGAACGGGCAGACAGAGGTGCTGGGTTTCCTGCTGGGCATTGCACACACAAAGATCAGAAAGGGCCTCCCCAGGATCTCCCCTTCCCCTTCCCAATGGGTGTTTAGAGCCTGAAGTTTGCCCACGACAAAAATTCATTGCCTCGTTACAAAAATAACGCCAGGAGAGGCCTCTCAGGCACCTTCTGCTTAACAGAGGAAATAACCGATTCAAAAATAACAACAATTACCCTGAATTTCAGTCACACTGAGGAGGGCTCTGCACTGCCTGACAATTTTCAGTCCCTTTCCTACCCCCTTGCTGCTCCCAACAGCAGAGTTTAGCAATTAAGCCAACGGCATTTCACAGACAATAAGAACAAAGCCCTTGGCAGAGTCGCTCCTGCTGCTAAGTACAAGAACACCAAGTGAACAGCAGGAAATCTTGCATTTACAGGAGCTCCTACTGAGCTTTTGCTGCTTTCTGAGAGTTTGTCACTCACAGCCAAGGAAAAGACATCAGCAAACATCCCTTAACATACATTTTCATCGAGGATTGTGTTACTGTTTGTTGTATTCAGTAAAAAAAAAAAACCAGAGAGAGAGCAGACTGGACTGATGAGTCTGGAGGCTGCTGCTGACCCTGGATGGATTTTCCTTAGGAAAACAGCAGAGAATTTACACTTCCCCTCTGGAGTCACTTACAAGTGTCATGTGCTCAAACTGATGTCATTTCGTTCAAGAAAAAGCCCAGTGTGAAGTAGGGAATATCCTGGTTCCTCCTTTTTTTTTTTTTTAACTCTCAGTACATCCACACCCATGGGGACACTTCCCAGAGCCTGACAGGGCTCAGTCCTGGCAGCTGAAGAACCCACAGTGCACAGAACAGGCCAGCTTCAACCCCAAAAGGTTTTTTCCAGCTGCAGACAAGATGGGAACAACACCAGGTACAGCTTCTTCCCCCTTCAGGATTATTGACTGGGCCATTCCTGATGCATTAATGTCAAAATGAAGGTTAGGAACCACACACCTTGCCAGGCTTGCTTTTTTTTTTTTAACACATTTTTCCTCTTGAGGTGGAGGCAAGAAACAAACCTGAACTGTAACGAGCTCCAGGAACTTTCCTGAACTTTCCTGGAACTTTCCAGGAACTTTCCAGAGGCTTTTGCTGCTCCCAGTGTCACTGCCAGAGCAGGCAAACTCTGCCAGCTGCCCTGCACTCACCACGGAATTTCTGCAGCAGACACTCCATCACACAGGTCAGAGGCAGCACGAGCAGGGCCAGCACAAAAACCACGTTGAAATTCAGAAAGCCATTGATGAAATAGAAGTACCAGGGTTCTGTACCTAAGGGGTGAGAAAAAAAAAGGGGAAAAAAGAGGTTTGAAACACAAGCATGAACGGATGGAACAGCAGCTTTGGTGCTTCTTTGCCTGGCACAGCCCACCAGAATATCTCACATTCACACCTGCCCAAGAAATTTCACTGTCTTCCTGCTCAGAAATTATTTTTCCTCCTCATTTTTTCACTGGGAGTGAAAAATAGTCAGTGTAACATGTGCTGCTCATGAATCCCTGACCACTCCAAGAGGCAGCAGAGTTCTGTGACACAGAGCTCACCCTTGCATTCACCAGGACAGCAAAAGAAACAGAGGTGGAAACCTGTAAAACTGGGAAACTTGACCCCAAATTGATTCTTTCTTTCTTTCTAACTGCAGAGGAGTAACACAAAACCACACAATGTCATCTAATTCTGGAGTGAGGATGTTCACTCTGGGTTGGCAAGAACAGAAAATGTAACAGAAGGGATTAAGAAGGAAAGGAGTTTGTATTCCCACTTCACCCCAACGAAGACTCGGCCACAAAACGCTGGTTTTGGTCCCTCCTTAGACTCAGCATTATTTAAATGTCCCAAATTCAGCCTGTTCTGACACAAACAGGAGCGAGGCAGCTCTGCCTCCACACTTAGGAACTGGCTGCAAGCTCTGGAGGATGTAAACTGAAAGAAACTCCATCCAACTGTCATTTATTTAGACTCTTAATTCGGGATGCTTAAAGCCCTTAACAATAAGGATTGCCAGTTCCTCTCCACACATTTCCCACTCTCTCAGTGTGATTAGCTCAATCAGCCAGTAAATGACACGCGGGGGCTTTAATCACTGCACTGTTGTGACATGTGTCACATGCCACAGCAATTTCCTGCAATCAGAGCCACTCAAATTGGGTCCGTGTTGAAATTAATCAGACAACTGAATAGCAGCAAGGAAAACCCGAAAGCTCTGCAGCTCCTACAGCTAAAAAAAAAAAAAAAAAAAAAAAAAAAGGGAGAAGCTGCACTGGGAATGTCACAAAGATGGCACTGGAGTCACTGCTTGGCCAAGCAGCTTGGGTTTATAGAGGAAACCCGGAGTTATTAGCACTGAAAGCAAACAGCAATTATAGAAACGAGTTCTAAATCTTTCAAGGGCCCAGGGACCATCCTGTCACCTTTCTGGCTGCGGTGGAAAGCAAAGGAAATATCAAATATCACCCTGAATTCACCTCTCCCTGCTCTGGTTTCTGATTTGGCAGCCTGGGAGTCAGGAGTGAAGGACGCTTTATGAAACACAACTCCTCCACAATCCAAATACAGCCCAGATACTTCTAATAAACAGATCAGCTGCTCTGAAGCACAGCTTTAACCAAAAAAAGGCTGCTAGATGACTTTTTTTTTCCAGTGGGACTGAATTGCCCATAAAAAACAAGCACTGGAGCCTCCCTTCCTTCTCCAATGAGGGATTTTCTTCTCTGTGAGAAGCTAAAAAAAAAAAAAAAAGGAAAAAAAAAAAAAAAAAGGAGAATAGTGCACAGCAGGCAAAAAGCACCAGAATGGTGATGCAGCCATTCAGAGGCACTCAGGCTCAAAGGCTCCCAGGGCAAAAGGGTTTTTATTCCTGTTATCCACACGGCTCAGGGTGAACTGAGGCAGAACTGCACCTCAAAAAGGAATGACCCCACTGCATGGCAGAAATCCTGGCCCAGAACATCATCTCTGAAGCAGGGAGGGACACTGAGAACTCTCCCTGCTCAGCGTTAATGGGAATAGCTTCCAGAGCTGGACAGGACATGGAGCTTCCAGATCCACATCCCAGAGCTGGGCAGGTGTGGGATAGAGCAGACAGACCGATGAAAGCAGTGGGAAAAGAAGATCCAGGCAGCTCCTGGCACGGGGATTCCATGGGGAAAAGCAGCTGGAAGCACTGTCAGAGCCTGAGTGAGAAAATGCTTTGAACTCTGAGCTCTGGGGATGGCGCTGGGCGCAATTCTAGAGCTCAAACTCAGAGTGAATCAAACGCAGCCACGCTGCACCTTGACCACAGCAATGGTGAGGGCAGCTCAGGCCAGAGCAGGGGAGGTGGAAAAGTGGTTTTAAGATAAGGAACCCCACCCTGGGCTGAAGCCTGAGTGCAGGAACTGCAGCTGGCAGGCAGTAACTAAGCTGCAATAATTTGGTCATGAGTCACAGCCCTCATTCTGATTCAGTGCTGCTACAATGAACGGTCTGCTCACTGCATTTCATTTATTCTCACTCTGCTCAAGAATCAGGGCTCCACAGAGAAAGGTGTCACATGAACAGCTCCAGCATGTTCCACCCAAGCTGAATAAAGCTTCCCAAAGTGGGACAAAACTTCGGTCACAAATTGTGACTTCTTAGAATATAAGTACACAAAACCACCCCAAGGCCTCTGAACCAGGGATATACTCTTAGCAGCTATTTTTCCTTGGCTGCAGAAACTTAATCACTCCAGGGAAATATTAATTGCACAGTCAGTATTTATGTAGAGGGAGTGTATTGCTAAAGACAGAAGAAAGAAAATTAATTGAACTTGTCTCCAAAATACTGTGGTGCTTACACTGGAGATGATCTGGGTTGGTGACTCTGCCCTCATCATGTGAACGTTGGGAAATCCCAGCTTCCACAGCCAAGAGGGATTGGCCAGCCTTTCATCTCCCCTGGTAGTGTTATTTTTCCCCAGTGTTTTGAAGCTCTCTAAACACACAGCGTTGTCCTGGCCACACTGCATTCAAGAGCCATTCCAGGCAGGCTCTGTACTAGCCCCAGGATGTTGTATGAATGTCACTGTGAATAAAACTCTTCAGGACAGATTGGTCCCTGGAGGCTTCTGGAAACAACTCATGCACCAGTGTGGAAAAGGTCAGGCACAAGCCCCTGCCAAAACCTATCAGAGACAGAGCCTGGAGTTTACTTACAGAAAACTCCCAGCTCCACACTTCAAAACCTTCCTGCAGAGGCCAAGAGCTGTGGCAGAGCAGCTGCTGTCCTGCAGTGCCACAGCACGAGTGACAAATCGCCACTCAGCACCACCCAGAGCAGCCCCTCAACTGAAACAGCAATGCCAGAGAAAGCCTTGGTGCTGCCCAGCAGGGCTGAACCCCTCCTGAACAGCTCCTGTGGCCTCACACAGGGCACAGGGATGCTGCAGGGATCCTCTGCTCTCTGCCAGCCCTTCTGAAGCCCTGCTAGAAATTCATTTCCTGCTGCTCGGCTCTGGAAGTGCAGGATATGGACAGAAAGGAGTATGGATTCAGCACCATTCCTCACTTTCACAAGGTTCTGCAGCCTGGCCGTGAGGAACGGCAGCCAGGAACAAGATTGAAGCTGCCAAACACACACAGGCCACTTGTGCACAGACAGTGAGACATCTCGTGGCAGCTGTGCAGCAGCGGGAAGGGAGCACAAGCAGCAGAGCTCGCAGTGCAGGAAGCGGGCAGTGCATTGCCAGCTCGACAGAGACATCCCGTGTCCACGAGCAGCAGCTGCAGCCTTTGGAGCTGGCAGGCTGCTCCTGCTCCAGGGCACGGCAGAAAAAGCATTGCCCATCAAGGGCCAGGGCAGCCAGAAAACCTCGGGCTCCCTCCCCGGCTCCTTATCCCAAACCCACCGTAGAGATCAGGCCCGTGGGGGGTGAAGACATTGTACAGAACGATGTTGAGAGGTGCCACCACCAGCTTCCCATAGTGATAGCTGTCCACCACCACCAAGGGCACCTGCAAGAAAGCAGATTTTGGTTAAAGTGCAAGCAGCTGGTTTTCCTAATGGAACTCATCCCTTCTATTGCCATCCAGTCCCTGTTTGTGCTGTTGCAGGCACTCACCAAAAACAGGATCAAGGACACCACACACCAGTTCAGGAAACTTTTCCACCTCTTCTTCAGGATCAATAAGTCAAAGGCAATAGGAAGCCTGAAAGAGAGACCAGCTGTCAGCTGGAGATTTTGAGAACCCCACTGCAGCTTCTGCTTCCCCTTCCAAGCAAGACAAGGAACCACCACTTCACTGGCCTCTGCTTCTACTCCACATTCATCAACCAGCTCAGGTTTTCCTCATATTAACGCTGTTCCAAAGTCAAGAAGCCTTTAGCAATGATCCTGGGCTAAACTGGCAGCTCAGTCCCTGCTGGATTTCTCCTCCACCCCATTCTCCCCAGCCAGGTGAAAACCACTTGAAAAAGGGCCAGAAACTCCTCCTTACCCCAGAGCTGCACTGAAGGGCCAGCCCAGCAGGGCTCCAGCAGCCACCCCCAGCACTGCCACCGAGGTCCTGTCCATGTACCAGCCTGTCATGGCAACCACCGTGGTGTACATGCAGAAACTGCTGGGGAGGAAAGCTGCAAGGCAAGGGGAGGAAAGGTGAGCTTCACCCAACACCTGCAGCAAGTGTTTGACACAAGTCCTGCAGTGGCTGGGAAAACAGGTACGACCAGCCAGAGGGGACAGCACACAAAGGCAAACTGCCAAATATCAGCCTCCTTCCTTAGAACTAGAGGTCCAAGGAAGGCAGGCCAAGAGTCTGTTTAAAAGGCACAATAATATTAAAAAAAACCAGGAGGCAGCAGCAGAAACGGGCCTGGAAATTGTCCCACACAGAACAAAATTTCAACCAACGCTTGTTCTGTCATGAGAACACAACAAAGAGCACCCTGGAGATGTGATTTTCCTCTCTCTGGACCTGTCTTTGGTCATTGTTAGTGCCAGTGCCAAGCCAACTCACCTGCAGAAGCACAGAACATCCCCGTGCTCAGCACTAGGAAGGCCAACATCAGCCTGCTCACGTGCAGCCCAAACTTCTTGCACACAGCCCTGGGGAAGCAGCAGAGAAACAGGTACCACAAAACAACCTCAGGGCAAAAACCAGCAAAACCACAAACAATCCACGGAGCAGCCTGAGAGCTCTGAGGTGGGGGATTCCCAACACTCAGCTGCTGGATTTCACACCCTGAGTTACACCAGTGCAAAACTCTGGATAAAGCCTGGCTTCTCCCAGCTGAGCAAATCTCAGGAGCTTGTGGCTGCACTGCTGCACACATCAATCCATCCACAATCCTCACCCCTCACAAAACCCCATCATGCAAAAAAGCCACAGTTCATCTCCTTAAACCAGACCAAAAAAAAAAAAAAAGTCATGCAAGGTAGTGGTTTGAAAATCAGGAATCAAGAGGCATCAGGTAAAAATAAAAACCCAGTTTAGACAAGATAATTGCATGTTAGGGCGACTGATTTTAGTGGATGTAAACAGCACTGGCAGAGAGATTACAGACAGCAGCAATCAATGTGTTCCAGTCAAATTCACTGTGATAAGCAAACACAGCCCCAGCCTCTCCTCAGTCTGCAGCACTCCCACCCTGCTTGCTGCCAGCAGTGAGGAAACGAGTGCAGTCAACAAAATGCTGGAGTAGAGGTGTGGGTGGCAGATCTGGGAGTACAATTTTGTCCTGATTGTGGCATTGTGACCAACATCTCATTGAGTTAAAACAAGAACGTGTATTTTCTCATCTGCACACGAGCTTCAAAGGCTATTTCCCGTGGCAGTAACTGCACATGTCACCCACACTGCTCCCAAACACCCCCTGCACACAGACTCTGACACTCACTTGTAGAAGTAGAGTTCACAAATGCAGCTCAGGAAGGCCAGGAAGCATCGCAGGAAATAGAAGATGAGAACCTAGCAGACACAGCCAGAATGTGAATGAGGCACAGGACACAAAATGGGCTTGTAAAGCATCAGGGGAAACCCACAAACCCTTGGAAATCCTTACAGGGAGGTCAGTGCTTGTCAACAAACCGGAGTTTTATAAACACGGAGTCAATTTCAACACAAACAGCACAGCAGTTTCACACACACTAAAGGCACATTTCCCCCTCACAAAAGCAGCTCCCACGCACATGATTTACCTTGTTGGTTTGCAGAACCCTGGCATGGAACCAGGCTGGCAAGGCATGGAGCCACAGGTAAGCATAGGAGCGGATGGCATAGGCTGGAGAGTACTCCCATGTCTGAAACCCCTTCCCATAAATGAGGTAGTGTGTCTAAACAGAGATCAAAGAAATAAACTAATAAATTAACATGCAGCACACAGAGCAGACAGTTTTCCACTCCCCACCTCTGAATTCCAGAGCACAAAAATTCTCATTGAAACAGAGGGACTGGCACAACGTTTTAAATAAATCCGCATTTACACAAGCCAACTGGAAATTGAAACAGAGAGCACAAGGTCCTAAATAAATGGAGATTTGCACAGGTCGGGTACAAATTCCCAGTCCCAAGGGCAGGAAGGGACTCACTGGTTCCCAGTAGTTAAAGGTCTCATCACAATCCGAGATGTTGCTGAGCAGAGCTGCACAGAACCTGGCCGAGATGAGACACTTGAAAGCTGTTGATCCTTCAGGGGCCCAGACGTGCCCTGCTTTGCTCCCGGATGATCTAATCCAAAGGAGGAGGAGAGAAAAAAAAAAAAAAAAATACAGATATGCAGCAGGAAGCCTCAGCAAGGGGCTCAAAGCTCACAGGGCTGAGTGTGGCGTTAGGGCAGGGGGATCACAAGGATGGGCTATCAGCCCCGCTCACGGCTGGCCCCCAGCGCACAGCAGCACTCAGTGCCCGGGGGATGCCGCAGCACCATGGCCAACCCCGGCTAGCCCCGGTAACCCTGCTAGCCCCGGTAACCCTGCTAGCCCCGCTCCATCCCTGCTAGCCCCGCTCCATCCCTGCTAGCCCCGGTAACCCTGCTAGCCCCGCTCCATCCCTGCTAGCCCCGGTAGCCCGGGCAGCCCCCGCTCCATCGCCGGTAGCCCCGCAGTCCCCGCTGCATTCCCGCTAGCCCCGGTAGCCCCGCAGTCCCTCCTCCATCCCGCGAAGCCCCCGCTCCATCTCCGGTACCCCCGGTAGCTCCGCAGTCCCCGCTCCATCTCCAGTAGCCCCGGTGTCCCCGCTCCATCCCCGGTATCCCCGCAGTCCCCGCTCTATCCCCGGTATCCCCGCAGTCCCCGCTCTATCCCCGGTAGCCCCGCAGTCCCCGCTCTATCCCCGGTAGCCCCGGTAGCCGCGCAGTCCCCGCTCTATCCCCGGTAGCCCCGGTAGCCCCGCAGTCCCCCCTCCATCCCCAGCCGCACTCACTCGCTCCTGGGCTCGTCGTTGCCCGTGGGCTCTGGCCGCCGCCCCGCCGCGTCCCCGCCGCCCGCCCGCGGGCGCTGCCGGGCCCCCTTGGCGGCCATGGCGGCTCCGGGCACGCAGAGCCCGCCCGAGCCCGCGGCCCGGCCCGAGCAGCTGCGACAGCGCCCGCGAAGCCGCCGCCGCCATCACGGGTGTGGGCAGAGCTGCCTCGGGCGGAGACAGAGACCGAGAGAGGCACGGGGACAGGGACAGGGACAGACACAGGGACAGACACAGGGACAGGGACAGACAGAGGGACAGGGAGAGGGACAGACACAGGGACAGGGACAGACACAGGGACCGGGAGAGGGACAGGGACAGGGACAGGGAGAGGGACAGACACAGGGACAGACACAGGGACCGGGACAGACAGAGGGACAGGGACAGACAGAGAGACCGGGACAGAGAGAGGGGCAGAAACCGACATAGGGAGAGGGACAGACGGACTGGGACAGACACAGGGATAGGGACAGACAGGGACTGGGACAGACAGAGGGACCAACAGAGGGACAGGGACCGATAGAGGGACCGTGACAGACAAGGACGGGGACCGACAGAGGGACAAGAGAGATAGACAGGGACCAACAGAAGGACAGGGTCCGGTAGAGGGACAGGGACAGACAGAGGGACAGGGACAGACCGACAGATAGGGACCGACAGAAGGTCAGGGAGAGGGACCGACAGAGACAGGGACGGGCACAGGGATAGGGACAGGGACCGGGACCGATAGGGACAGACAGATGTTCAGGGACAGTGACAGCAACAGGGACCGACACAGGGACAGGGACCGGCAGAGGGACAGGGATAGGGACTGCGACAGGGAGAGCGTTGAGTCCATCACCCACCCGGTTCCTTGCCCCGTGTACTCGGGTCCATCACCCACCTGTATCCATCACCCACCTGTATCCATCACCCACCCGTGTCCATCACCCACCCGGGTCCATCACTCACTCCCCGGTCCCTGTCCCGCACGCCCAGTGTTGGGCAGGAAAGTGAGGGAATGGGGAAGGCACCGACAGAGCTGTTCTTTATTCGGTACCCCCTGCGCTCAGGAGATGGGGAAAGGACAGCACGGGAGGGATGGGGAGGGGCTGGAGCGTGTCCAAGGAAGGGAATGGAGCTGGGAAGGGGCTGGAGAATTCCTGAGGGAGCTGGGAAGGGGCTCAGCTGGAGAAAAGAAGACTCAGGGGGGACCTTGTGGCTCTGCACAACTCCCTGACAGGAGGGGACAGCCGGGGGGATTTGGGATTTCTGACAGGGAACAGGGACAGGAGGAGAGGGAATGGCCTCAGGCTGGGCAGGGGAGGCTCAGGATGGGCACCAGCAGGAATTTGCATTAGTAAAGAGATGGAATCCACCCTCACAGGACCATAGAAAAGAAAGGCTCCACTTCATGGAACGAGGTTTCATTACACACACACTGAACAGGAGAGCACTTGGTCCTCATTAACAGAACTCCCGCACTGAAACGAGCTCAAAGTCCACCCCGCCATGTGACAGGCACTGCAGTGACAGCGTTAGGTCCAACCACGTGCAGGTGACATTCTCCAGGTCAGAAAAAAACTGGCACAGGAGCTGCTGCAGCCCCTGCACACCACAGGAGATGTTCTACCTCAGGGTCACACCCAGGTGTTGCTGTATTTCCTGCCGAAAGTGCAGCTGCATCTCCGCTGCCTCCTGGCAGCCCAAGGCCCTGTCACAGGACTGGAAAGTCACCCTGTAGCACAGGCTCCTCCGTCCTGTCCCTGGCTGCTGGAAATTGTCCCTCAACTGGATGGAAACGACCGTTTCAGCTGACACCCCCCTGGCAAGGGTGTGAAAAGCCACTTCATCAAACTCCTCCCCGTCAGGAACCCAGAAGCTGACATCGTGCACGTAGGAAGGTGGATAGAGGGAGAAACTCTTGAAAAGCCTCAAGTCTCCCTCAGGAAACTGCCTGAGGAAGCGCCTGTCCAGTGTCCAGAGCATCCTCCAGTCGGATATTCCACACAGCAGCATGGCCAGGAGGTCCAGGTTCAGCGAGGCTGACACAACAACCAGCTCATGGCTTTTTAATTCATCGGGAGCTGTCCTGATCACCCCCACACAGGAGCCTGAGGGGTCTGGCTCTGTCCCCACGCACAGGAAATGCTGAATTTCACCAAGCTGCCGTTCCAAAGCAGCAAAGTCATTTAGCTCAGCTCTCAGACTCGTTGCTTCCTGCAGGCTGATGCTGGGTTTGACACCAGAAACGCCCTGGTGAAGAGAATTCATGGTGGTTTGAATGTTATCCACCAACATCTGGATACAGCTGCTCTCTGTGCCCCTGCTAACTGCAAGCACCACGAGCATCTCATGGAAAACAGGCATGGAGTGGGGAGAGATCCGACATTTCCTAAAAACTGGCCCAGAAAGAACCTGAAGTGTCCCTGGGGAAAAAGCTCTTTTTTTTATTATTGCCTGAGCATGAGGCAGGAGGGAAGGCCTAAGATAAAACTGCTTTGGAATTGGGCATCCTTCCTGTACATTCTGATCCGTGTCCTGGCCAAAATGGGAAAACAAAGCTGTGTTTGCCAGTTCCTGAGACATTTCCTCAGTGCTTGGAGCTTCCCCTGGGCTCAGAGAGACCCAGAAGATGTTGGAGTGGCAAACCCCATTGGGGTGACCTTGGTGGAGCAGAGGAAGGCAGGAGCTGATGTTCTGCAGTGGAAAAACTTGGCTGAGCCCTGCACTGAGCTTCTCCTTTATTGTCCTTACTGGATGATTTGAATTCTCTTCGAGGAAACCCCTGTGAAAAATAAAAGTGCAAATTACAGACACCATCTGTGATTTCCTTCCTGTGGCCATAATTTGAGTGCAGCAATTTACCCAAAACATTCTTAAACCAGGAACTACCTGACCAAGCCAGAGGTGTTGCACATTTTCAGGGTAGTGGTGTTTGCCTGCAGGTTACAATCAAGAATTAACTGCAATTCCCTGGTAAAAAAGGATTTCCCAGTCACCATATCCATTTATGTGACCCCACTGCTGTCATTCCCACTGAGAGCAGGAGAGCTGCTACTGCCAAAGAGAAACTAATTCTAAAACTCACCTATTCATTTTATCCACGAGGACTTGTGGCACTTGAAAAGAAACTTTTTGGCTTCCCAGTTGTGTCTTGCAGCTCACGGGTGTGGAACACAGGGGTGCTGTGCTCCGTGTGAAAATGTGGTTCAAAGCACCCTCTACACAGAAGGATTTATCCTGACTCCTGAAAATACACAAAAACAGAGCAAAGTCACTGATAATTTCTGATATTTAATGTGCCCCAAGTAGCCAGGACCAGATGATGGCCCAGCCAGCACCAACCCCCAGTCCTCCTGTCTTTAGGCTGAGATTGATATTTGTTCTGAAAAGGATGCTTTTGACCTTTAAAATCCTCAGAGAGACATTTTTAGAGGGTGCTTTGGCAGGAAGCTCGCATTTTAATCTCGGTTATTCTGCTTAGAGATGAACAGGAACTGCAGCTATTTTAAGGAAAATGAAAAGGAAAATGAAAAGGAAAATGAAAATTAAAAAGGAGTTCCTCTCCAGCCAACAAGATATTAAAAGAATAATCTAGTGCATTTTAAGAGCACAAACATCAGAATTTCAGTTTTGCCACGTGGTGGTTACCTGTAACCCGTGCATTTATATCCATCGATAGTTTCTGCTTTAAAAGGATGAATTTCGCTCAGGATAAACCCAGCTCCGGCTGCCACGGCCACGATTTGCCAACTGTTGTGCCACTCCCTCCTGGGCTGATCCGCAGGAGTCCCTCCCTGCCCATTGCACAGGGCCACGTGGATTTCTCCCTCCTGTGCCAGCACTTCTGTGCAGCTGGAAGGGAAGCCAAGCAACCAGAAAATTCCTGTTAGCACACCCCCAGATCTCCCAGTGCCGGAAAAAAAAACCACCTGGAACATCTGTGCCACGGCTTTATGCTAATTAACACAGAATTATTGCTGGTTTACTCACCTATGGAAAAAGCGGGCAAGGAGCTGCCTGTTCTTCACCACCCCGGCCTTCCTCCCACAGTGAGGGAAGTTGAAATAAATCCGATCAAATTCCCGTTCTCCCGGTAGAAAGTGTTCCTTCAGCTTGGTGCAATCCACGGAGAACAAAACCTCGGCTCCTGCAACAGCAAACGCAGAGCAAGGCTCTGATGGCTGCCAGGGAGGAGAAATTTAAAGAAAAGTGGGAATGCAAACCCTCCAGGGTTCGGTGCTATTTCCCTACTCTCTCATCCTGATCAGATTTCAAAGCATTTAAAGCGTTAAAATTTAAAGATTTACATTTTAAAATATTTTTTTTTTTAAAATTAAAAGATTTGAAGCGTTTCATTTATCCAGCTGGGCCATCCCCAGAGACGTCTGGAGCCTGGGGGCTCTCAAGGGACACAGCATCGGGGCAATGGTGCCACTATGAGTGACACCAGGGTGACAGCGATGCCATTCCGGGTGACACCAGGGTGAGAGGAATGTCGAATTTGTCTGTACAAACGAGCTGTGGATCTGCTGGTAGGTAAAACCAGCACTGAGAGATAAAAGAAACAACGGGAATGATTCCACTGATTGATGAATGGAAAGAGATATTTGCCTTTGCAAACAAACTGTAGGGCTGCTGATAAATGAAATTGGATATTGAAAGATGAAAGAAGCAATGGGAAAAAAATATGAATTATGTAAGAATTAAATTAAAAGGGAGGGTTATACATTAGAGGGGAATCTCAGTATCAGGTGTTGGGGAAGTCTGTGCCTCTCAAGTTCCTCAGCCAATGGGGAAAGAGAGAGGGAAATTGGGATAAAAAGGAGGCTGTGTGCTCCAAAAAAATTGAGAGATCCCAGGGGAATGTCCCATGGCCTCTCCCTTTATTGGAATAAAGCAAAAAGGACTCCTCTGTCTCCTTTTTGGACATAAACCTCTGGTGTTGATGTTTGTGGATTAATTTTCCTGACTAAGGAAAATTAAAAAGCGGTGCCAGAAGGGTGACAGCAAAGGGTCGGCAGCAGCTCCATGCCCATTCCCATCCCATTCCCAGCCCATCCCATTCCCAGCCCATCCCATTCCCAGCCCATCCCCGGTGTCCCCGGTGCGCACCCACCCCTGTCCCGCAGCCGGCGGATGCTCCTCGCCGCTCCCTCTCGCCCGGTCGCCTCCTCCTCGCTCTCGTAGCAAGTGGCCACCACGTGCGTGCCCTGGGCCCCGCACAGCGCCGCGGAGAAGGAGAAGTTGCCCTCTCCGAGCAGCAGGAGCCGGCGGAGCGGTGGCCCCATGGCCCCAGCCGGGACCGGCGCTCGTAGCCCCGGGCGAGCGCTCGCAGCCACCGGCGCCGGTTCGTGACGTGGGACCCGGTCAGCGGCCACTGCTGGTGGCGTCGGGGCCCTGCGGGCACCCCCGGGACATCCTCGGCAACCGCTGAGCCGGCCCGGAGCTGGAAAAGATCCCGGGAAGGACGCGCGGAGACATCCCCGGAGCGGGAGCGATGCGGAATTCGGGGATTCGGGGATTCCGGGAGCTCTCCCGGCCGCCGTGCAACAGGAAATGGGTGTTGCCTTCAAAAAAAAAAAAAAAAAAAAAAAAAAAAAGACTGTTGAAAAGCCGAGGAATCGTAGATTCGCAGAATTGCAGAATGGTTCGGGTTGGAAGGGATTTTAAAGCTGAGCTGGTGCAGGGACGCCTTTCACAGCCCCGGGGCAGGTTGATCCAAGCCCCATCCTCAAACACTTCCAGCCACTTCTCAGCTTCTCTGGGCAACCTCACAGCGTCAAATTTCTTATGAATATCCAATCTAATGCTGCTCTCTGTCGGTTTGAGCAATTCCCCCTTGCCCTGTCACTCCAGGCCTTTGGGAATAATCTCCACCTTTCCTGGGGGCTTCCATCAGGGACTGCAAGGCCACAGTTAGATCACTCTGAAATCTCCTCTCCAGGCTCAGCAATCCCAATTCTCTCAGCCTTTCCTCATAGCAGAGGAGTTCCAGCCCTATAATCAGTTTGGTTATTTGATCCTCTGAACTCATCTTTACCTGCCTTTACCTGTACCTGCAATTCTTATTCTTTGTGCTGCTTGAATTCCCAAAGGGGAGAAGCAGAGACAGAAAGAGAAAAAAAAGAGAACAGAAGCAATGGAAAGGTGCTGGAAGCATCATTTGGTGTCAGATAATTGCAGGTATAATCAAGGTGTAATAAGAAGGTCCTTAATCCCTCAGCAGGGTAAATTAATTACCCTGCCTCACATATATGTGTGGTGCCTTTGAGAAGGAAGGAAATTATGGTCTGTAATATCTACAACAGCCAGGCTTGGGTGTCACCTGCTCCATTGGTGGGCCCAGAGCTGCCCCACAGGGCAGGGACAGTGTGTCAGGACAGGGTTTCACACAGATAATGACAGAGGAAGGTTTGAAATGGGCTAAGCTGAGCTCCCACACAGACCCACTGGCACAACTTGTGAGCTCTGTGCCGGGCACTGCCTCCCTGTGGCCTTGAGAGAATCATTTTGTCTATTTTAAATGATGGCTAAGTGGCCTGGAGAGGTGTTGGGTACTGAGAAAATAGTTACCACACAACCTTCCCATTCTAATTATTACAAAAAAAACCCCTCCAAACTTATATTTAGCCATGCTAAATGTGAGCTTCCAGCACACTCACTGCTTTGGAAACAACCTGCTTCAGATTACAGGGAAACATCAGAGAGTGAATTTTATGTGTGCAGAGCTGGGATGATCTGTTGGATGTGAGGAGCTTCCCGATGGTGTTTGTGCCTGGAGATGACAGAGATGTTTTCTGTCACTCTCCCCGTGCTGGGCTGTGCTCCTGTGTCTCCCCAGAACAGGTATTTCAGGTCACTCAGGGAGTGGTTTTGCATTTCAAGTATTTTTGTCTGGCTGACCTCATGCAGTTTATCCCCAGAGAGCTTTCACTCAAAATTCCCATTTCTGGCTCCTGATTTGAGCCCTGACAAGACCCCTGTGCTGCAAAAAAAATTTCCCTCAGTTGCTCAATTCTTGCTATTTCACATTTGCTTCCTTTCAAGGGTGATTCTTTTAGGATTTCAACAAAAACCTCATTGATTTCCAGGCCACCACCCCCATCTGGAACCTCTTTTGTGCAGCTCTGCTCAGTCCTGCTGCACTCCAGGCCTCCAGGTGGAGAAGGAACAAGAAAGATGCAGGAAAAGCACCAGAAACCCTCAGGAACCAGAGGTGCAGGGATTTCCTTCCAGCACCAAAACCCGTCACACATGAAAGCCATGTGGGAAATGTTCTTCCTGCTTTTTAATCTTTGCTGTTTGTAACCTCTGTGTGTGTCTGGGGTTTGTTCTTGGGTGCTGTGCCTGGCCAGACGAGCCCAATTAACACCTTAGCTGGGAGAGCTAATTAAAACCAGCTAATAGGAAACAGCAGACCTTGGAAATGAGGGGGGATTTGGGGCGTGTGACAGTGACTCTGCATCACAGAGTGCTCATTTTATTTTTCTCACCTACAGCCACAGAAGGATGTCCTGCCTGCTCAGCTGAGTGTACTGTGCTCCCTGCTAATAGAACTTTTCTCTTAGCAGGTATGAGGAACACAGAAAATAGGTCAGGTCATGACTGAGTCTGATGATCTGTGTGACAGATCTGTCCTTTTTGAAGATGGATTTTAGAAATTCGGTTCCAGTCATCCAGACTTCCCTTTCTACCCCTTTGAAGAGAGGTGCTGAGCAGGTGAAGATGCCTGAAAAGGACTTTAGCAGTGGTTTGTATCACACAGCAATGCTGGCATAAATCAGATTATTGCTGTAGACATCAGATCCTGCTCACTGTTTGAAGGGCACTAAGAGCAGAGTTTCAAAGGGATGTGATTTGCATCATCAGAGCAAGATGTTTTCCTTCTCTTTGGGTAGATCTGTGTTTACTGCAGCCCTGCAGTTTTCACCTGGAGCTGCTCTGAACTGCCTGCAGCCCCTGGATGTTTCTCCATTACATGAATCATTCGGGAGATTTAAGATACACTTCCAGCCAGCTGTTATCAAATCCCCACACCTCAGATGGGTTTCAATTGTCATGGGGCTGTTTTACCAGTTCAATCTCCACGGGAGAAACTTTCCTGTTGCTTGTGAAACACTCTGAAATCCTCTGGCAGCGTTGAAAGGAGAGAGAACACAAGGTGTGATGAGCCAAGTGCTTCTGAACACCCAGATAAGCTGTCCTGGACACGCCTGCCACCCAGGAATGACGTTCCCCCTCGCATTTCATCCACCCCAACCCCAAAACAAACCAATCCAATCTGCTTCTCCATGGTTTTATTCGTTAGTAAACTTACTCAGCATAAATAACACGAGCAGCCATTGAGTACAGCCGGCAAAGGTGGAGGAAAGAGCTGCGGAATGGCCCTGCAGGGGTGGCTTTGGGGACAGCAGGGCAGCCCCTATTTCCTCTGGGCGCCTGCGATGGCCGGTTTGTCGTCGCGGGTGATGGGGATGCTGCGCTCGGGGACGTCGCTCTGCTTGCGGGGAGCGCTGACGGTCAGCACCCCGTCCAGCGACAGCGACGACGTGATGGTCAGCGGGTCCACGTCGTCAGGGATCCGATATTTCCTGCTGAACTCCCTGGCGATGAAGCCGTGCTCGTCCTGCTCCAAAAAACGGGGAGAAGGAAAGCGGTTTTTAGTTAGGGATATCCGCCCGCATCCCGCCTTAACCACGGGGGTTTTGTTTAAAGGCTGCTGGGGAGGTGGGGCTCTCAAAGGAAAGATTTCCAGGGAGTTAAAAGGGTTTAAAGGGCAGAGCGAGACAAAGTTTTACACGGAAAGAATGATCAAGTTCTGGAATGGTTTGCCCATGGAGGTGGTGGAGTCACCATCCCTGGATGTGTTTAAAAAAGCCTGGATGTGGCACTCGGTGCCATGGGTTAGTTGAGGTGTTAGGGCTGGGTTGGACTCAGTCTTGAAGGTCTCTTCCAACCTGGTGATTCTGTGAATTCTGTGAATTCTGTGAGTTCTGTGAGTTCTGTGAATCCTGTGAGGCAGTGCCTGGGCTGCAGGTGCCTGCAGGTACACAGAGTTTATAGGGGGAAGCTTTGTGCCCACTCCCTGTCCCCACTTCCCTGAGCTCTGTGCTGGCATTCCCGAGGTGCCAATCCCACCCTCACCTGCCCTGGAGACCCTCAGTGCCTGATCTCATGGCTTGATGAGCTTCTTAGCCAAGGAGAATTCTGGAAATTGTGATGGGATTAGAGACCCCCACCAGCTACAGGGAGCACTGGATTTCCTGACTGACATCCTGTGCTCCCAGGAGCTCCTGGGGGTGGCAATTCCAGGGACAGGGACACAGCTACTTTGGGGACAGGGGATGGGAGACTGGAAAATGCTGTTATATCCATTTCTGCCTGCCCAGTGTCCACACAGGTCTCCAGAGCCAGCAGGGAGAGGGACAGCAGAACACAACTTTTAAAGACTACAAACTGCTAGCTGGGCCTAGGAAAGGTAACATACAGGGCAATGCACTGATTCATTACGTGGCTTGATAATTACAGTTCATTTTTAGCTCATTGGGCTCCTCCCTGCATTCCTGGCCTGTTCCCAGAAAGAAGGGAAGCCCCAAAATTCCCATTTTCCAGTTCAGTTCACAGTTCATGCAATATCAGCAATAAACCTCCACCCTCTTGCTGCCCTGTCTGGGACCAGCTGGGCGGGATTGCACGGAGCACCTTGATTAAAAAAATAAATTACAAATATTTGAGAAGAGCACAGGATCGTTTTGCAGTCACCAGAGGTGAGGGAGCTCACAGTGAGTCCCTCAGTGGGGAAGGTAAAGCAGGGGGTACCTGGCGCTCCTCATGCTTCCCGTGGATCTCAATCATGTCCCCGAGCACCTTCACCTTCAGCTCCTCAGGGGAGAAATGCTTCACATCCAGGTTCACATAAAATTTATCCTTATCCAGTCGCATCTGCAAAAGCCAGGAGGTGACTTCAGAAAAGAGCAAAACCAGGAGGTGGCTTCAGAAAAGAGCAGGTGAGGGTTTCAGCTTAAAAAAGAATGCAGCAGATCAAGATTCAGGCTGGTCTCTGCACACACACGCACTGACCTTTATTTTGGGGTCTGATCTGAGTGGCTCTGTCCCTGGGTTAATGCCCATCACTACAGGACCTGAGATTCTCCACCTGAATTGGTTAAAAGTGACTCCTCATTCAAAGCTGACTCTTTATTATGGCTGCTTCACTGGGCAGCCAGACCCAGGTCGCTGAATCGAGAGGAGCATTATGCAAGGATTAAAACAATACTTTCACTCCTTCTGCTTGGAATAGCTCTTCAAGCTCTTTGTAAATAAGACTGTGGACTTGCAGGACAGGCAAAAGCCTCTTGGCTCAGCCCCTGGAGGGAGAAGGTGCCTGCTCCATGATCCTCTGGGTCCAGGATTGTATTAAAATGCTGCTTTTCTGGGCCCCTTTTCCCAGAGTAGCCATGGGCTCCTGCACTGCCTGACATGAGGATCCCACTGCCCCTGTGCTCTTTGTTTCTCAGGTGGGAGTGGGGTTGAAAGTTTGGCACAGCAGACTGGGAAATTGGGGAAATTGGGGAAATTAGGCTTCCTCCTTTCCTCTGCCAGCTGCTGGGGTGATCTGCCATGCCCACTGAGCTCGGTTTGCCACTGTTCCCATCACTATGGCCAGCCTGGCTCCATCCCAAGCAATGCACAAACACAGCACCTTTTTCCCCAGGCTTTTTCCTTAAAAAAAACCAAAAAACAAACACCTGTGAGCATCTTCCAAGCTCTCAGCTGTCCTGGGCCTGCAGAGCCAGCAGGCTGTGCCCCCAGCAGCCACCAAGAGCCCCAAGAAGCAAGGATTACCTCCGAGAGTCCTGTCTCTAGCCAACTGGGCATCCGAAGGATGGGGGATCTCATCAGGAAGGGGCTGAAGCTGGGGGAAACAGGGAGCAGCTCCGACTCTGGCAGGTGCTCCCCGAAAATCTGGTCAAAGATACGACTCGGTGCCAACCAAGAGAAGAAAGGTCTGCGGATCAGGGGGTTGTGGATGGTGATATCCATTGGAGAGCGCTGGAGGAGCCTGGCAAACAACTGTGCTGCAGTGCCGTGCTGGGAGCGGGGACAGCTTTATACCCGTGCAGCTGGCCTGGCCTTCCACCCCCCCGAGGCCTCTTGAACAGTGGTGTCAGGGATTTTATTGTCCCACTCCTGGGCTGGGCCCTTCGGCGGTGCCCAGTAGCTGTCTGAGGGATTTGAGCGCGCTGCTGAGGAGGAGGGGGAAGGGGAGAGGAAGAAGAGGAGCCCAATGGGGCAGCAAGAAGCCAGAGTGGCCCTGTGCCCGCCCTGCTGCCCACGTGCTGTTTATCCCCAGTCCCTTGGCCCAGGGTGCCAGCTGCTCTGGATGCCAGCGGGATCAATGCAGCTCCTATCTTTGGCTCACGGGCACCAGGACAAGGGGCTGTTGTTCCTGCTGCTGGCACTGGCACCTCGGCTCCCACATCACCCACCAGGGCTGGGCCCATCCCAGCACCAAAGGGAGCCACAAAATCACGGTACGGAAGGTGCCAGGAGGGCTTTGCTGGGATGGTCCTGGCACTGCAGCTCTCACAGCGAGTGTGGGTAAAGGATGGATCTCTCCACCAACACCTCTTGTCTTTTGCCCACTGCAGAGCACATTTTTCTGGAGGGAAGATGCCCACACTGTGACCCCAGAGAGAAGCTGGGCATAGTCACGGTGCTGCAGAGCACCCAGGGGTGCAGAACACCTCTGTCTGCCTCTGCCCCCGCACTCACCTGCTTTCCTGCACCTCTCCTCCTAACAATTCGCACATTTATTTCAATTCCTGCCTCACCCGTGGACCCAAATCACAGGAATGGGCTCAGCCTAGCAACTGTTGAAGGGCAAGAGCTTCTCTGCCTGTGAGAGCTGGCAATTTAAACTCCATTTCTGGCTCAGAGGCACTGCCAGCTCTGCCAGCCCTTTGCAAAAGGCTCTGAGCCTCTTTCTCTCGGCTTGCCTGTAAGAATAGGGAGCAGGATTTGCTCTGTGCAGCAGCCCAGGCCATAAATACCCTCTCCAAGCCCCCATTACATCAACAGCACGGCACCTGCTGTCCCTCACCGCAGGGCTCAAGGAAATCTCTGGTTTCAGGGTATGCAGAGCTCAGCTGGGCACTCCTCCCCTGCTGCAGCACCAGCAGCTCACCAGCCCTGCTCAGTAAAACTGGATTTATGCCAGGTTCAGAGCCCGGGTTAATGGGTGATGTCTGGCACCAGCATTTCTCCATGGCCTTGTGCCAAAGCCCTGGCCAAGGGAAGAGCCTGGGCAGCCAGCAGGCTTCAGGATGGCGAGGTGACAGCAGTGGGACCTGGATCCCTGCTTCACTCCCTGCAGCCCTTCTCCACTACAGGAACAGAAGACTTGAGCTCAGCTTTGGGAAAATCAGGCTCCTCAGGCAGGGAACAGGAGGGGTTTCAGCCCCAAGCTCACAATGGGCAGTGGCTCCATGACAGGACTTGAACAAGCACCAGCCACCCATGGGTGCTTAGGGCCACCAATTCCAGTGTCCCTGAGCCTGCTCCACCGAGCCTCTTGCTTTGGAGCAGCAGAGCCTGGGGTTCCTCCTGCACCCCTGAGTCCAGGCTGTTCTCAGCTGCCCATCCTCCTCCTGCACCCCCTGCTCCAGAAGGGACCCTCAGAGGCCGGGGGGATGTGCAGGGTGTCCCTGAGGTGTCCGTGGGTGCAGGCAGTGCCTGCCCTCCCTGCTGGAATGCAGCGAGGAGCTGCCCTGGCCTGGCGTCCTGGGCTATTTTGGTCCATCTTTTTTATCACACACTCCTCCCTTTGGAATCCACCCAGCTGAAGCCTTGCAGCCTTCACTCGGAGAGGCAGCGAGGGCTGGGAAGGAGGGAAGGAAGGAGGGAAGGAAGGAGGGAAGGAAGGAGGGAAGGAAGGAGGGAAGGAAGGTGCCTGTCCTGGACACGCCATGGCCACCCGCACCGTGCCCCACGCCTACCCCATGAGCTCCGAGTACGAGTTTGCCAACCCCAGCAAGATCTACGACCAGAACTTTGGAGAAGGTAAGGAACGAGGTGGGACCTCCCCACTCTTTGCATCTTTCTCCCCTCTGCTGCAGGAGGGCTGGTGGAATTCCCTCTGGGGAGCTTGAGCTCCAGAGGAGGAAGCTGGAGCTGAGGAATTTGAAGTGGAGGAACCCAGATCAAAAAAGCCAGGGAATAACCAGGGAATAGCCAGGGAATAGCCAGGGAATAGCTAGAAAATTGCCCAGGAAAAGCCAGCGAAAAGCCCGGGAAAAACCAGGGAATAGACAGGGAATAATCAGAGAATAGCCAGGAAATAGTGAGGGTAAAATCAGGGAATAGCCAGGGGAAAAACCAGGGTCTCTCTCTTCATGTCCACTTCTCCATCCATGCCCACTGCTGCCTGTCCCGTCCCTCCCTCATGCCAGCCATGCTCTGGCATTCATGCACATGCTGTGAAAACATGGAGCAAAAACGCTCAGGGGAGGGGGGGGGAAGCTTTTCCAGCCGGGGGATGTGGAGAAAAGCTGAGCTGGGGCGTTCAGCACAAAGCTGGGCAGAGGGGAAGGAATGTGGGCAGCAGCAGAACCATTCAGCACCAGCACAACAGCGTGAAAAGGCAAAAAGCTCCAAGGAAAGCCCTCTGGACAATGGCACACAAAAGGCCTTTAGTTCTTCAGGGCGGTTTCTTCACCATCAGCAGTTTCCATGCCCATCCCTGGCTGTGGGCTCTGCTCTGCAGAGCTCCCAGTGCACCCACCAGGCCCTCCCCGTGCACCCAACATGTAAAGCTGGATGCCAGCCCCGGGCTAGCTGGCACTCAGGGCAGCCCAGTGGCACTCAGTGGCTGGCAGGGATGTGGCTCTGGGTGTGTTTTAGGGGCACAAAGGTGGGAACTGCAGCAAACTCCACCCCTGCTGTGGTGATGTGGCAAAGCCAAGGTGTTCTCCAGGTCCCAAGCTCCTCCTGCCTGCTGCTCCAACCCCATTCCCTGGAAACTCCTCTCACTGAATCTCCTTCCCAGGTGTGTCCCCATCGGAGATTTTAGCCCCTGCCTTGTACCACGGCTACTACATCCGGCCCCGGATCAACAAGCAGCTGGAGAGGGGCACCTCGGAGATCTGCCTGAACGAGCACAAGTTCCAGGTGTTCCTGGACGTCTGCCAGTTCCTGCCCGACGAGCTCCGCGTGCGCACCGTGGACAACCTGCTGGAGGTGGTGGGCCAGCACCCGCAGAAGGCTGATCGCCACGGCTTCATCTCCAGGGAGTTCACCAGGACCTACATCCTCCCCCTGGATGTGGATCCCTTGCTGGTCAGGGCCACCCTGTCCCACGATGGCATCCTGAGCATCGTGGCTCCCCGGACAGGCAAGGAGGTGAAGGCCAGAGTCAACGAGGTGAAGATAACGCAGCAGGAGCAGCCAGTGGGGAAAGAAGAACGGGCTGAGGAAGGAAAAGAGAAGGAAAAATCCTAAAGGCTGCAGATCTGGGAAGGTGGTGGGGGACAGGGATGGGGAATCCACTATGTCAGAGCCCTGCTTCTCACCATCAGTGTTTAGCAGCCACACTTTGCTTCTCAAGGCTGATGGCTGGGAAAAAAAAAAAAAAAAGGGACTTGGAACTGGAAAAAAGAGTGGGACTGAAGTGTGAGTGTGAGTGACTGTAATGCAAGTTTTCTCCTAGGTCAGGTCACCATGCAGGGAGCTCTGGGTCACTCCTGCCCCTAATTGTGTCTCACTGGACTGTGCTCTAGCCCAGAAGGGCACTGGGAAAAGAGAAAAGGGGATCCCAGTGCCTGCCTTCTGAGCTGGTGGCTGAGTTTCGTGGCTGTGGAAGGTGGGAGTTGGTTTGTAAAAGTGCCTGCAGCAATCAGGAGGAGAGAGGAATAAATCTGCCTCTGCTCTTCTCTTGTTTGCCTTGGATTTGTGTTGCTCCTGTGCAGCAGGAGGGATGGACAGTGCCCAGCTGGGGCTGAGCTCACCATGGGGACATGGAGGGACTGTGGCCACCTGTGTGCCTCACCACCCTGGCCCAGCTGCTGTTTTAGGGAGCCCAGAGTGAAGTGACCTCAAGGACAAAAAGGTGAGGAGCGATGAGCCCTTGGAAGGTCCCTGAGCATCTCCAGATCTTCACCTGGAACGAGCCCAAGTGAATTGGGCACAAATTAATGCCCAGCCACAGCCTGTGCCTGCTCAGCCCTTTAGTTACAGGACATCCTTCACACACCGACCTTTGTGAGGGGCCTGAACCCCAAAATACTGAAGGGCAAGGCTCTGCTCAGCCCCCATTGCCTTGCTGGCGCCCCAGCCCTGTCTGTGAGGGCAGGGAGGGGCTGGGTTTGGGCTGTGATGCTACGTGAGCAATGTCCCCGTGGTCTGGTGCTGGGGACAGGGATCGTGTGTGCTGCTGGCAGCTGCTGGCCCGGCGGCCCCGGGGCTCAGCAGGTGACAGTTGCCACCCTTGTGTCATCAGGGCCGGGCCAGGCACACAAAATGCTGTGTCAGGGGCTAAATTTGGGGGTGCCTGGCGTGCCTGGGTGCAGCTCTCCCAGCAGAGGGGAGGGGAGGCTCCGAAATCCTCGGGGATGTAAGGTCCCCCTCTCCCTGTGCCTCTGTCTCCATCCCGCTCTGGGGCCAGGAATGCTCTGCTCAGGAGCCTGCCCAGCACATCCCAACAACAGATCTGGGGCTGAATTTTGTCCCCTGGCAGGCAAAGTGGGATCCAGAGCAGATCCCAGCTATTTGCAGCTCTTTTCTGCTTCCCAGGGCCCTGAGGATCAGCCAGATGAGGAACAGCTCTGCCTGCCAGGCTCAGGGATTTTGGCTGAGCCCCGTGCAGAGCAGGTTCCCTCAGTGTGTGACCTCCTGAAACTGTCAAAATTAAAAATCACCTTTACAACATGCACTGTCTGAGCCATTCATAATAATTCTGGCCTAGGGACTTCCAACCACCTGCATCCCATTCACCCAGAGCCAGATCTCAGGAATGCTGAGCTCCTGAGCCCAGAGCCCCGTGGGTGTGTGTGGGCTCATCATTTCCTTCCTTCCTTCCCCATCACCAAAGTCTTCCTCACCCTCACAAACATTTTGTGGCAGCAGCTCTAAAAGGCTTCTCTTTGTCCCTGCTCTGGCAAGAAATGCTGATGGTCCCTGTGCTCCCTGTGCAGGTTTCCTGTGGCTGGGATGAACTTCTGTGCTTGGGGATGGGGGATGTGAGCCTGGAGCTGGGCAAGGAGGGCACACACACAGCCTGGCACACGTGGCACAGCCTGGGCCATCAGATGCCATCTGTCCCTGCTCAGCACCTCCATGAAGCACTGGGGGCTGAAAACAGCACAGGGTCAGCACTGGGGCTGCACCAGGAGAGATTTTTCTATAGTTATTTATCGTTATTTATAGTTATTTATAGTTGTTTATAGTTATATTTTTACATATACATTCTATATATATACTATCTAGTATATTTAATAGAATTATAGTATAATCACAGTATAATCATACATTATTCTGAGACAAAAGGAGTGCCCCAAAACAGCACAGAGCTCTCTCCTTTTCATTTTTGACAGACAGTGCCAGCTCGCTGTGTGCCTGTCCCACACCTGTCCCGGTGCCTGGACACTCCTGCCACAAAAACGCCCAAAATTAGCAATGACCACACCATTCTTCCTGACCGCAGAAAAGAGCTTTTTTATTTTCAGAAAAGAGCTGCAAAGAGCTGGGATCTGCCCCCGTTTTGCCCATTCTGCCCCATAAGGTGCCTGTGCTGTGTCGGTGTCACAGCTGTGTCACCCAGGGATGCAGCACCGGGGGCTGGCAGTGCCCGGGGGCGGGCAGGGCTGTCCCCGCCGCTGTCCCCGCCGCTGTCCCCGCAGCCCTGCCTGCTCCCATCCCCGCAGACACAGCCTGGGGAGGGAATGTGGAGTGGCAGCCAAGCGCTCCCCGGCCCTGCCAATGTTTTTGATGCTTTTCTGTTTCTCTGGTGGAGCTCGAAGCGGCAGCTCCAGTGTTTGTGAAAGAGGCTGATGGGAACAGGATCCCAGACTTTTTTTTTTTTTCTTTCCCTCCTTCCCCACAAAGCAACAAAGCCCGAGTTATCCCAGAAATCAAAACAGACGCTGGTTCATTAAAACAACAATGTCTGTGGCAAGGCCAGAGACACAGAGTCTGCAGCTTCCCAGGCAGGGACAGGCTCCTGGGAACACCTGGACCCTGCAGGACCCTGAGAACACGGCACCAGCTCTGAATCCCAGCTGTCTGCATTAATCCAATCCGTAATTCTGAGGCGTTTCTCCAGCCCCAAGCTGAGGAACAGTTTTGTCCGAGCAAGGCTCAGGCTCTGCAGGTGACAGTGCAGCTCACCCAGAGCCAGCACTGACCCTCCCAAAGCAGAATCCGTGTCCTTCTGCCACTCCTGGACAGGTCCAAGCTTTGCTGTGCCCTTGGGCAGGTGATAAATGGGGCTGTGAGCCTTTGGGTACACCTGGAGCAGGAATCAGGGCCAGCTCCTGTCACAGAAATGTGAATTAATGCTCAGAGTTCAGACCTGCACAGAGCCGTGGGGCAGAGTTACTGTTCAAGAACGATATTAAAATGATGTCTTTCAGGAGGATTTCTCCCTGAGATCTGGAGTTACCCAGTCCTTAGGTCCAGGAATGTCCAGGGCTCTGGTCATTCATGCTGAAGGGCTCTCAGCAGGGGCAGGGAGGTGAAATGCACGTCCCTGTTCCTGTCTGAGCCGCTGGGGCTGAGAGCTGCACTGCAGCTCCTGGGGGCTGCCAGGGCTCTGCTGGGACCCTGCCACTCTCAAAGGCACAGAACTGAACACTTTTATCCCGGTAGCTTTAGAGAAAGTGGATTTCCACTGTCCCTGAGGCTGTGGGGCAGCAGCAGCAGAGCTAACTCCAAGAAATCCGCTCATTCCCAGGGGATGGCACACACGGCACAGGTTTTTTTTCCTCGAGGTGTGAGGATGGGCAGCAGGACCAGCACGGAGCTCCCACCCTGGGGGTCTCCTTCTGCCCGAATCCCCTCTCCATCCCCTTTGGCATCACCCTGGGACAGCGCCGGGGGAAATGTGGGGAATGGGAATGTGAGTGCCAGAACAGAGTTTAGAGCAGGGATGACTCCTGGGGGACACGGCCAGCCCTCGCCCTGGAGCAGGGGACATCTCCCGGTAGATGGCACACGGGGCCAGCGCTCCGAAACCCGACACTGCCAGACACTCCCTGCACAGCCAGGGGCCGAGCAGGAACCAGGAAATACAAGCTCAGCCTGTCCAGAGAAGGCTCGGGCTCCATGGGGGAAGGAGCGACATGGGCAACCTGTGCAGCTGCGGCCGCCCGGGGTGAGTTCGGCCCCGCAGGTGCGGGGCTGGCGGGGCGGGCACCGGGCGCACCTTTCCGCACCATCTGGGGGAGATTTGTGCCCTCCTGCCGGGCTTGTCAGGGCTCCCGGCTGGCTCTGAGCCCTGCACCTGGCCGGGGAGGGACAGGTGAGCACAGGGAAGGGCTGTGCAGGTGTCTGGGGCAGGGCAGTGCGCGGACAAGGGGGGATTTTGGGTGACATCTCAGCCCGGCAGCTTGGGGTGCTGCAGTCGGCTCTCAGCTGGGGAGGAGCTGGGGGAAATCGCTGTCCTCATGCCAAGCCAGGTAGACACCATAAAATATATCCCTGTGACACTTTAAAGTGCATAAAGTGTCCCCACACTTGGGGTGTTCAGCCACCCCATCCTGCCCCTCTCCCTGCCTGCGTCTGTCTGGGGTTTATTTATTATGGGAAATCCTGGCCACGTTTTTGAGATGCTGTGGCTCTTTTCTCCCCGGGAGGGATGGTGACACTTTAATCCCTCCTGGCTCCTGCTGTGCCCTGCACCTCCTGCTCGCAGAGAAAGGGCATCACTGGCTGCCAAGTGGGAATATATTCCCACTCCCTGGGCGTGCTGCGAGGGGGAGAGCCATGAATATCAGCTGAAGCTCTGAGGACTTCCTCTCTCCGACGCTTTGTTTGTTGAAAGTACGAGAAATTCACCCAATTTTTAGTAATTCCAGGAGGTACAGCATCACCTAGTGGAGGAAGGCTCAGGAGCTGAGGACACCGAGGTTCTTCCTCTGAGCTTTGAGGAGTTTGGGATTTAGGAGCAGGAGTTGAAGGTGGGAGGTGGAAAGCTGGTCACGCACCAAAATTCCCATTTTTTATTTCCTCTGCCCTATGGCAGAGAGTAAATGAGGCACCCAGGGCATCAGCAGGCAAGGGCTCGATCAGGGGCTGCCTGGGGCACAGTTTGAGGTCTTTAAAGAAAAGCTGTCACAGCAAATTTATTCTGTCTGGGAAGTTATTGATGAAGGAATTGTGCCCTCGGGTCTGGGCGCCTCTGTCCCCGTGCAGGGCAGCCCCAAGCTCTCAGCGTTAAAGTGGCACTAAAATGTGCACAGGCAGGGCAAGCTGCCCCAATGCAGCCCCCAGGATTGTGTAGGGCAGGAATCAGGATGGCCCTGGCACGGGGAGAGGGGAGGCAGCAGTGTAGGAGCAGGGCCATGGGTGGAGAATTCTCTCAGCCTGGGAGCTCCAACACGTCTGACCCGGTTTGGAGAGCAGGGGAGAGGTTCCCCCACTCCCATTTCCCGTGTCACACGTGTCCCCATTCCCGGGGAGATGCCTGGCTGTGATTATCCTGCAGACAGGAATAGCTCCAGCCCACACAGTGCCTGCAATGTTCCCTCCACAAAGGGAGGCAGCCTGGAATGCCAGCCTGGCTGCCAGCACAGAGGGAGGGACCCCGCTGCTCCTGCCTCTGAAGGTGCTGGTTTGGTGAAATCCCCCAAGTCTGAGTGCTGGGAGAGAGAGAAATCCCTGTGAAGGTGCTGGTTTGGTGAAATCCACAATTTCTGAGTGCTGGGAGAAAGGGAAGTGCCCTGGCACACAAACCTGGGCAAGGAGGACACACTGCAGACAGGGGAGGAGGAGGAGGAGGAGGCTGTGAGAGCCCCACAGAGGGGTGCTGCTGTGAGTTCAACCCCAAATTCCTGCGGAGAACCCTGCAGATTTTGCCTGTGAAGGGCTGGAGGTGCCCCTGTGGCAGCGCTGGAGCTTTGGCCACCCTGCCTTGCCCAGAGCTGCCCAGTCCTGGTTAATCATTACTGGCCATTCCGGAGCTCTCTGCCTGCATTCCCAGGGGTTTTATTTTCCCACAGGAGTGCCAGGGCATGGCTGCACAGCCTGTGCTGTCCCCTGGGAGAGCTGGCACAGGCACAGCCCTGCCCGGGGCACTGCTCTGTTCCCTGTTCTGTGGCAGGGCTGGCTGGCAAACACAGCCCGTGGGACACACAGCATTGGTGTGGGACACACAGAATTCGTGTGGGACACACAGAATTCATGTGGGACACACAGAATTGGTGTGGGACACACAGCACTCGTGTGGGACACACAGCACTCGTGTGGGACACACAGAATTCGTGTGGGACACACAGCATTGGTGTGGGACACTGGAGCCCCATCCAAGGCACTGCCTGCCCACCCTGAGCTGCTGAGCAGAGACACAGCCCCTTGGCAGCCCCTCAGCTGCACCCTTGGGTCCCTGTGTGTGCAGAAGGGGCCACACAAGGGCTGGCACCTGCTCCCCAGCCCTCTGAGCGTGACATTTCCTCCTTACATCTGTCCCTGAAGGGGACACGAGTCCCCTGTGCCAGTGCCAGCCTGCAGGAGCTCGGCTCCAGGCTCTGTTGCTACAGCTGGGGTGAATTTGGCTCCTGTCCTCTGTTGGAACAGATCTGTGCTTGGCCTGTCTCTGGTCACACAGGTACAGCTGAGAGGAGGGTTTGGCTTGGCTCGTAGTGAGAGCAAAGCTTGTTTGGTTTGGTTTTGTTCTAAGTGGAAAACTGAGAACAGGAAAAGTGTCTGAAACCAAAAAAGTTTCAGACAGCTGCTCCCTGGGCAAGGGGGCCAAAACACGGGGAGAGGGACTGGCAGAGCAGCTGACCCCCAAAAAAAGGGGATTGTGGCAGCTGGGATTGTGCCCTGCACCCTGCACCTCGGGGCTGAGCTGGGCAAATGGAGCTGCAAAGCTCCAGGGAGAGGAATCCCCATTCCCTGGGATGCTGCTGGGACAGGAGGGCAGGCAGGGAGAGCTGGGGGTGGTGTGGGGCGTGGTGGGTTCGTACCAGGAGGAGGAAACACATCCCCACACATCCCCTGGGACATCTCCACTGCCAGAGCCACTCTGGCTCCTTGCTGAGACTCTCCTTAGACCTGTCCCATCCCGTGGTACCCCAGGCGTGGTCTAGGTTGGTTTTGGGAGGGAAAAGGTTTGGGATTTTCAGGGCTGATGTGTCTCTCTGATTTCAGGAAGTGTCCTTCGCCTTTCAAAAGAAAGAAAGAAAAGCAAGGTAAGGATCTGTGCCAATGCTTTGGAGGTGGAGTGACAGAGTCCCCGGGGAGGTGACATCAGTGCCACACGCCTCCCACACTCCTTTTGTATTTTACCTTCCTCTAGAGAAGCTTGAGGCAGCATTTCCTGAAATCTTAAAGCAGGGAGGGTGATGTTCCACTGGATTTGGCAAGGGGGAGGGAAGGGACCTCAGCAGTGCCTTTAAAACAACCAAGTCCCACCTCAAAGCACAGCCAAGTGCTCTCCAGCAGAGCAGGAGCTGCATCACCTCCTGCAGCAGCTGCAAACATCTGTCTGACAGCACTCCCCAGAATAAAGTGCATTCCTCAAGCCGTGTCCTGTGGCCTTTGGACCGTGCTGGGCAAAACATGTTTGCCAGGCAGCAGAGGAAATAACAAAGTTAAAAGTGGATCTGACTCCTCCAAGGGCTGACAAGAAACTCTCTGTGCTGTGTCTGTGGGTTCTGCCAAGAACTCTGTGGTCCACAGCCTGCTGGCATCCTGGGAAACCTTATTTTTCCCCAAGAAACAAGCCCAGGCTTTCTTCTTGCAGACATCAGGGCAGCATTAGGGCTGAGGGAGCCGGATGAGCTGGAAATCTGATTTGTGCCCAGTGGGGAGAGCCCATGGGCCAGCACAGCACTGCTGCATCCCAAGGTGGAACAATAAACTGTTTTAAGCTGAGCTCCTGCTGTTTCTTTTGCAGGAGCTAATGTGAGGCATGAGACCCAACAGCAGCAGCCTGGCAAGAAGGTAAATAACTTTCCAGAGGGCTTTTCCCTAAGTGTGTGTGGAGAAGAGAGCTGCCCTGAGCCCCGTGGGCTGGGAGGACACAGAGCTAGGAATCCTCTCATCCTGTGCACCTCTAAAGTGGGCACAGTGTCTCCATGGCTTTTCCCACACTTTTTTTGCCCCCTGAAGTGCAGTGAGGTGTCAGAGGGTGGGGGGTGCTGGGTCTGACGGAGCAGCACAGGGAGCTCTGAGTTCCCTGAGAGTTTCCTGAGAGTTCCCTGAGTTCCAGATCATTTTTTCCCCGCAAGGTCCCCACGTATGAAGATGTCCCAGATATCCCTGTCTACGCCACGGTGAGCAAGCCCAAGGCTGTGCAGCAGGAGGAGAACATCCACTACGCCGACATCCAGGTGTTCTCCAAGGCACGGGAGCGCTCGGCGGCCGAGGTGAGGAGCCTGCAGCTGCAGAACGCCACGGAATACGCCACCCTCAACTTCCCCAGGGCCAGGCTCAAGTACGACAGCAAAAATGGGACCTTGGTCTAAAAGCCTTGATGGCCTCGTCCTCCTCCTCCTCCCGCAGGACAAGGAGCTCACAGCTGTAGAGCCAAGGAAACCTCACGGACACTGAGAGGGGGAGGCTGCGTGTCCCGTCTCAGACATTCTCTCTCTGAGGAGTTTCCCGGATGATTCTGCTGGCTGAAAACATCTCCTCCCGTCGGCAGAGCTGCCCCTGGAGCTGGCAGCCGTCTCCTGCCAGCCCTGCGAGGTGGCAGAGCTGCTGCTGGGCTGGGCAAGGCTCAGGGCTGCAGGGAAAAAAAATCCAGAAACAGCTCCAGCCCAGTGCTGGCTTTGGGAATTCAGGAATTCAGGACTAAAGGGAGGTTTTGGTTAGAGCTCAGAGTGTGCAGAGTGACTCTGGGTGGTGCTGTGAGGAGAGGGGACCTTCAGCAGGATCTGCTGCACTGTCTCCTTCCAGCAGCTGCCCCTGGAGGTGCAGCCAGGCCCTGTGTGCATCCCCTTCCCCAAAACTCGGTGTTCTACAGCATGCACAGCACCTGGCGGCCAGAAATGCAGGATTAGGAGGGGTACAGAACAATTTCTGTCACCGAAGGGCTGTTCAGAGGTGCATCCTCACTCCTCTGTGCAAACAAATGAGGAGCTCCTGGCTCTGACTGGAAGTGAAAAAAGGGAAAATTGGCAATTTAGCTGCAAATCACTGCCTATATTTAGGGCAGGCCATAGAGTTCAGCAGCTGTCTGGGATACTGGGAGTGAATCCTGGGCAGCTTCAGAGAGGACTTTGGACTTTGCCTCCACTTTTCCCTCATTTTATGCTGTCAGCCCCAGTGACACAGAGCACACGTGGGTTTATCACCTCCACCTCTGAGAACCTGTTTATGGGTTCGAAATAGTGTCAATAATTGAGTGTAGCAATGGTCCAAACAGCTTCTGCCACTGGGCAGCACTGGCAGAGCACCAGGGCTCCATCTCCAGGTGCTAAACCTGGGCTTGGCACATTCTGCTCCTCAGAGCAAACTGTGGGGCAGCCCCGGTCACCGGCATTTAGAAATTATATGGTGCCTTCCATAAACACACAGAACTCTGCATTTTATAACTCAGCTGGGTGTGAAAAGCACGAAGGAGCTCCTGCTCGCGGTGGAAAATGAAACTGCTGCCGGCTGTGTTTGCCAAGGTGGAAGTGTCTGAGGACCAATCTTGCAGTTTTTGTCCGTGTTTTAATGAGTGCCCGAGCCCCCGGAATGTTTTTTATCTCTCCGGATAAGCTCCGGCTTCCACACCACCCTCGGGGCTGTTCCTGAAATCCAGCTCATCCTAGAGACAATTCCAGGCTCTCATTCCTGTGATTTGTGCCGGTTTTCCAGGCTTCCCGTGGGGAATTATGGAAACACGTGTTCTGCAACAGAGATTTTCCTGAAGGACTCGGTTTTGCACTGAATATTAAAATCTCCGGTACTTCCCGCGGTTGCCATGTGTGCCAAACGAGTGTTGATGTATCATTAAAGATGCAATATTTAGTTTTAAGTGATTAATCCTCACTTTGGGCGAGGCTTTGCGGGGCAGGGGGGACACACAGGGTCCCGCTCCCGGGGCGGCGATGCGGGGCTGGGCAAAGGCTCCCCCGAGCTGGCCCCGGCCCCGATCCCGATCCCGATCCCGATCCCGATCCCGATCCCGATCCCGATCCCGATCCCGGCCCCCCGATCCCGGGGCGGAGCCAGCTCCATCCCGCCCCATCCCGCCCCCGTTCCCGTGGCAACCGGAGACGCGCACCGGGAGCAGGTAGGGCCGGGGTGCGGGTCCTGGTACCCACCGCACCGCATCCCATTATCCCATCCCATTATCCCATCCCATTATCCCATTATCCTATTATCCCATTATCCCATCATCCCATCCCATTTCCAGAGGCACCCTGACCCACACAGCCCCTCCCAAGGCTCAGCTCCTCGGGATTTGCTTTTCCCCTCAGGCTCAGGAGCTCTGGGACCTTCCCCTGGCGCTGAGGTGACATCCGACATGGGGACCCTGATGGACACGGTGCCCTGTCGCCCCCCACAGCCTCCTGCACCCTCTGTGAGTTCCCAGCAGCCTCTTTCGGGTCCTTTCTGTCTCTTTTGGTGCTTCATGAGGAGTTTGGGATCGGTGGCACACGATGGCTTTAAGCGGCTCTTTGGGTGATTGCTGCAGTCACGGCCCCACAAACCCCACAGGTGAATTCCTGAACCAGCCTCTTCTGGTTTTATCCCCCCAACCCCGATTTTAGTGACCAGAAGTGTGCAAGGACAAGAGCTGTGGCCGTGCTGGAAGTGGCCAGGAGATGGCAATGCCACCACCAGAACTGCCAGCACCCCGTGGGCTGGGCTGGGAGGTCACTGGCCCCAGGAGCAGCTGCTGGGGACATCCATGATTCCTTGGGGAAAATTCAGGGAGAATTCTGAAGCATCATTCCTGTTAGTGAGAGGCTTCCTGCACTGAAAGGCACCCGTGGTGTAAAACCGACAGGAAAACACAACTCCTGCCACGAGCAGCTGGAAATCTCCGAGTGAAACACAAAGGGAGAAGTGGGATTTAATTTGTAGAAGTTATTTTTAGCCCACACACCCACCCCAGAACCATTTGTGTCCCCACAATGGACAGAAGAATGGCTCAGCATGTCCAGCCTGGTTTCCATTCCCTGGCATGGAGGCAGAGATAAGAAACCTCCTGCAGAAACAAATCTTTGATGAAAAAATCTCAGAGCAGGACTGAACCTGAGCCTGGCAGGGAAGAGGAGAACATTTGGAACATTATTTTGAACATTTTCCCTTTGCTGTGCTGGTGTTGGGGCAGGAGGGGGCTCTGCAAGAGGGAGATGGGATGAGAGGGAACCCCTGGATCCCAGAATTCAGTCCCAGCTCTTCTTGGTTGATCCAAAAATCTCAGCATCCTTCCCTGTGATGTTACAAATCCTCCCTGAATGCATGTTAACCATGTAAAAATCAGGTGGTAAATATATAGAATGTAATCATTATAAATACATGTAATAAATTATTAGTCAAGGAGAACATTTTAAAGTGCACAGTGGAAGCTCAGAGTGCGTTTTGTTGGTTTTTCCTTCAAAATTAGGTCACTTTTGGTCTCATGGGGGAAACCACTTCGTTTTCCCACATAATTTTATTGGAATTGCACAGGCATAAGCTGCTCAATTACATTAAAAATGGGGTTAAATATTTATTTAATGACATTTGGAAGCTCAAAAGTAAACGGGATCAAGGCTCCAACCCCACAGAGCAGCTCCAGCTTACAAGGCTTTGTGCAAAGCCTCGCTGTAATCTGTTGTTTTGCTTAACAGATGTGATATTAAAATCGATTAAAACATTAAAATCTCCACTCCCACAGAATTATGAAAAGCAGGGAGAGCAAACACGAATAATTTAAATAATAATTTAAAACTGGAGGCGAGGGAACCACCTCGTTTTGGGTTGGTTACAGAGGGAAGAGACCTGTTGCTTCTCTTTCTGTATTTCAGCTGTGACAGCTAAAATAGTGAAATTATGCCATTGATTTTTACTCAGAATGCTTCAACGCTCAGGCAGGGGAAAAAAAATGTTTGTTTTTAAATGCATCTCACCCTTAGAAATGCTTGGGAAGATATTTTGGAACTCGAGGGTCAGTGCCTGCCAGGCTGAGCCCCTGACTGGAGGGGCTTTCACCCATCCCGGTTTCATTTTCCTTCTTTTTCTTTCCCCCTGGGCACTTCCTGTAAGGTGACACCAACTTCGAGAGGCAGCCTGGAGATATTCGATCCTTATTTCCGTGCTGGGTGCACTTAGTGATGTAGAGAACTTAGTGATGTAGAGAGCGAGCTGGGGGTTGTGTTTAATTGTTCCAACGTTTTCTCTCCTATTTTTTTTTTTTGTTGCTTTTTTTTGTGGTTGTTTTGGTTTTTTGTTGTTTGTTTTTTTTTTTTTTTTTTTTTTTGTTTTCTTTTTGGGTTTTTTTGGTTTTTTGGGTTTTTTTGGTGGGGGTTTTTTTTGTTGGTTTTTTTTGGTTTTGTTTTTTTTAATTGAAAAATGCAATGTTCACACTTGCAAACCTTCCGGCTGTCGTGGCCTGGCTTGCAGCTTCCTGTGGCTGCAGAGCGATCTTCTCTCTGCGCTTTTCTCCCCCTGCAAGTCATCACCTCCCTCCCTCCCTTCCTCCCTTCCTCCTCCTCCTCCTCCTCTTCCTCTCTACCCCCACACCAATCACCGCTCCCTGTGTATGGCCAGTTTGAAAAATCTCATTTACGCGTTTCGGGAGGGCATTTTTTTTTCGGTTTTTTTTTTTTTTTTTTTTTTTTTTCTTGGTGTATTTTTTTTTTCTCTGCCTGCGGACTGGCTGCAAATGGCTTTCAGATGATTTCCCCTCTCCTGCATCTCGTAAAGCCGCTCGGTTGCCGTGACAACGCGGTGACATCTCCGCCCGAGCTGCTCCCTCCTCCCCCGAGCACGCCCAAAGCCAGCCGAGATCCCGGCTCTGCCCTGCACAGATGGGACCATGAGAGCCCTTCCCCATGAGCTGCCGGCCTTTGTGCTCGGGAGGAAGAGGAGGGAGAGGAGCCCCGAGGCTCCGGGAGCTCAGCCCCGCATACCCTGAGCCCCCCGCCCGGCACGGAGGATGCTCGCCTGCCTGGCCAGGGGAAATCTGCTGGATATTCTCCAGGAGGGCTTCACCGAGGTAAAGCCACGTTCCCCGGGAGGAAGGCGGGATGGTTTCGTGCGGGATTGTTGCGTTCTCGGGGCTGCTCTCACCGGTTCCTCACCGGGGAGGAGTTGGGTGAGGAGTTCGTGGCTCGTTCTACACGCGGCTTTTACGCTCTTCTTGCTTTGCTGCTGTCCCGGTAAATAACATCGACTGCTGCAGCTTGTGGGGCAGTGGAAAATACTCCTTTACTGCGGAAAATACTCCTTTACTGTAGAAAATACTCCCTTATTGTGGAAAATACTCATTTATCGTGGAAAATACTCCTTTACTGCGAAAAATATTCCTTTACTGTGGAAAATACTCCCTTATTGTTGAAAATACTACTTCACTGTTGAAAATACTCCTCTCCTGAGGGCTGTGTGGTGTCTGGGGGTGTAAATTTGCTTTGTGGACCCACATTTCTTAGGAGAGGCTTACAAAGCTGGTTTGGGGTTTTTCCTCCCTCCTCACCCCCCCTCCCCTCATCTTTTTCTGTAAATTGAATCCCCAGGGGACTGAAATTCAACTTGGCCGGGAAAATGTAATTTTCAAAGTGTTCTTTATTTGCCTGCTCTGCTAGGAGAGTAATGAATCGGAAAATAGGGACACGCACCAAGAAACTCCAGAGATGGGAATCCCGTGGCTGTGTGGGGAGTGCAGTGGGACTTCCCTCTTCAGGGGGCACAGAAAATGAGGTTTTTTTGGGATATTTCTGGATTCAGCAATGCCCTGGCAGTCCGTGCTGGAGCACGATGTGCTGTGTGCAAGCTGAAAATGTGGGGGATTTGCTGGAACCACAGAGTGGTTGGAATTTCATTTCTCACTTGGTCGCAGGGATCTTCTTTTAGAGGGGGTTTTTATTCTTTCTTAGAGCGCAGAACTGAATCCTGTTCAGTGTTTGGCGATTCCTCAGCCGTGCAGCTCTCGAGTGCTGTGCTCCACGACCCCGTTATCCACAGAAAATGAACTTTTCCCCAGCGGGAAAACAGAGTGGGGGTGAAACCTGAGCCTCCCCAAGCCCCAGGGCGGCCCCAGGTCTCTCCTTGGATTGCTGAGCAGAGCTGGAACCGCTCCATCCCCTCCTCCTCGCAGTGTCAGGCTCGTTTTTAGCCAGCCAAGGTCTGGGTTTAGGTCGAGCTCATACTTCCTGTGCTCGGGGGCAGCACATCCTCCTCAAGAACAAATTGTAATTAATTTATTAATAAAGGAATTAATAATGAGAGCGAGCCCCAGTGACATTCACCCTGGTTGGTTTTACCCACATGGTTTTTCCAGCTGTGGAAGAAACTTCCCTGTCCCAGCAGAAAAACAGATTGACGGGATCTCTGCCTGCTCACACACTCCAACAAAAGTAAAACTAAAGTAAAGTAAAACTAAACTCGAGGGGAGGACCTGTGATTTGCCAAGGACGTGCAATCACAGCCCTGGAAATGAGAGAGGAGCCCTCCCATTCCCAGCCATTCCATCCATGCTGTTGTCACCACCAGCTCTGCCTCCTGCCCATCCCTGTTTGTTTATTTACACAAAAATTAACGTGGAAGCGCGTCCGCATTAATGGATGTGAGATCCCCCTGACAGCGCAGGGTGCTGACCAAACCCAACACGGCCACGAGGACACGGGGAAGTTTCTTTTGTTCCTTTTCCTCCTTTTCCCTCTCTCTCTCTCTCCATCTTTTCTGACGGGGAGTCACCTCAGCAGCCCAATTATCTCTTAATTAGTGCTGGAGCCGGCAGCCTCATTGTCCTTCCCTGTTCTGCACAGCTCACGGGGGCTGGTGCAGGAATCACATCCTGCTGAAAGCGCCCCTAAATGGCTCAGTTGTCACTTCAGGCCGCTCTCTTTCCCTTTTTCCCCTTCCCTTTCGGAGTCACAGCCCTCGTGGCCGCTGTCACCTGCCGACATCTGAGGCCGGGATGGTTTTGTTTGATGTCGAGATGCAGCAAAGCTCCCCCCGTGGGCATTAAAGTCCCTCATTAATGGCCTTGAAGGTGTTTCCCTGCTGTTTGTGGGGACTTCTCCTGCTCCCAGGCAGATAAATAATTCAACCCCACAGCTGGATGGGGCCCCGGGGATGTGTGGCTGCTAAAAGCAGGAGTTTATAATGAAAGGGAAGCACAGCGAGGGGTCTCATCTGCGCTGACTCTGTCCATGTGGCCTCAGCCTGTTCCCCTCCTCGGGGAAATGCAGTTTATTTCTGTGCTGACACTTCTGTCAGGGCTTGAAAACAGATGGGGCACAAAGAAACGTGTCAGAAATGCGCCTGTTATTTTAACAATAACACACCTTCTCTTTTTCGAGCTGGAGGATCATTTCCTCTGGCCAACTTAATTATGTGGCTGCTTGTGTGCAGTGAGTCATTTAAAATAACTGTTTTCTTCCCACACCCCCCCGAGATTCTGTTGAACAAACAATTCATTCCAGAGAGGACAGGGAGACTTCGAGGGCTCAAGCAGAGGTGGTTTGGAAAGCAGAGCCTCCCAAAAAAGTGAAACGCAGGGTTAGCTGCCCGAGAGGGGAAATATCTCCACATTTCTGAGGTGGGAGCTGCTCCTGCTGTGTTCTGTCCCTCACCTCGTGTTCCATGGAGATTTTCCCCTGGTTCTCAGCTGAGTAATTCCTGGATTTCCTCTCCCTCACCCCTCTTTGCCACATCCTTTGGTGGGGTTGAGGTGCCAGCCTGCCTGTGAGATGCGAGTCCACGTCCTGGGCTGGTTTTGGTTTGTTTCTCTCTTTGGGGTAATTTCCTGGCTCTGCTGCCCTCGGGGCAAGGTCCTGATCTGTGACCCAAAGGTCTGTGCTGTGTGATCTCAGCAGAAGGAGCTGGCACTCACCCTCTCCGTGCTGCCAGGGCTATTTATAGGATTAATAGGATTCACCATGGAGAGCTGTTTTGACTTCTGGCTCCCTCATCCTGCTCAGCCCCGGTGCTCCCTGGAGCAGTGAATCCCTCCCTGGCCACACCAAGCTCTAGAGGTGCTGTTTGGTCACCCCAGCTTTGTTTTGGGGTGAGGCTGGCAGCATTTCACACCTTCCCCACCCTGTTAAAGCCACGGGGGACGTGTCTGGCTCTGAGGAACCCTTTGAGCCTTTCCGGGTTGTCTGACCTGACTGGGCTGCCCTGAAATCCCTCCAAGCCTCCAGCAGAGCCAGAAAACACAGCTGGGGCTGCCCACACCTGGATTTACACCCAGATGTGCTTTAGCAGAGCATTCTTTGCTCTGTTATCCGTTTTCCCCCAAACCCTGGTGCCTGGCCAGCAGTGGGACTTCTCAGCAAGGGAAGGATGTATTTGCTGCTCTATAGGATTAGGGGTGGAGCAGTCAGGACTCAATCCCTGCCTTGATGGCTAAGCCAGGCTGTCCCCTGGCAGGATGTCTTTACAGAGCATTTGCACAGGAACTCTCAGAGATTTCTGGTTTTCAAACCCCTTTACCAGGAATATAAAGATTATTGCAGCTGCTTTATGGGTAGAAAGAGGTCAAGGGGATGCCACACTCCCAGCAAGTCATGGGCACAGGGAATTCAAAATTCTGTGTCCTAAATGTGCCTTTATTTGGGGCCAGGGAGCCTCCCTGGGTGTCCCTCTCTCTGCAAAGTCCCTGCCTGCAGGTTTTGGAGTCCTGAGGAGCTCAGGCTGCTCTCAGAGCTGCCTGTCCCTGCCTGGGGATGGGGATCCTGCTGCAGGAGGAGCAGTGCTCCTTTCCTGCCCTGGAACATCAGGGGATGTGTCAGTGCAGTGCTTGGGCAGACCTTGGGCTTTGTTTGGGTGCAGTGGAACCATCTGACAGCTCGGGGTGAATCATGTGCTCCAAAGTCTTCTTTGGAGTCCTCTTTGCACTCAAAGCTCAGCTTTTTGCCAGTTTCTGCCTTTATTTTTTGCCTGTATCTGGCACAGAAACTCTCCCTGGGTGGGAAAAGAGCCTCAGACATCTGCTGAGCATCATGTGAGAGGTGCTGCTGGTTCGGGATCTTACCTTTGCATTATTAAGTCCTTTCACAGCACAAAGTAATGAAATACCAGTGTGTTTAGGCACAGGTGGGAATTACTTCATCCTGCACTGGAAGCCAGATCATTCTGGAATGGGCCATGGAAGTTTTTGGCTTTACAAGAAGTGAAAATCAAAGGGGCAGAAATAATTTAGGGAGTTTGGATGGAATTGGGCCGTGCTGTTTGCACTTCAGCTCTTCCTGTTAATGGCTAAAGAAAGGGCTGAGAAAAAGCTGGTAAACTCTGCAGTCAAAAATTCCATGTCCTGCTAGAGAGCTGGGCACTCTGGAAATCAACACCTGCTTGAAATGATGAGTTTTATGAAGGAGAACCCCTGTGGGTGCTGTTGGTCATTCTGGCATCACTGTGGTCATAACTGAGTGGTTTTCACTGTTGAGTGCACCTCAATACATTGAAAAACCTGAATCACGTTCAAGCATCAATTTTGAGAGAGGGGAAAAAAAAAATCTTTTGCTGCCTTTGAGAGCAGAGGGAATAATTTTCTTTGCTTGGGAGTTTGTGCTTTCTGCTTCTACAAAGGCCTTTTTGAACAACAACAACAACAAATAAATCAGTAAATTGGAGGAAGGCTGGATGGAAAATTACAGTCCCCATTAATTAAGGTAATGTCAGAAAGCTTAGAAATCATCCAGGGCCCCAACCAGCACGTCCTGATGCAATTAGGCTGCTGCAGAGCTTTCGTTCAGGGCTCTGGGAGGGAGGAACAGTGAATTCCTTTCACCCCGGGAGCACCAGGGCTCTTCTTGCTGACCTTGGGCGACCTGGGGCTTGGGCAGTGGCCACAACTGGGCAACAAAGGGAAATCAGAGCAGAGATCCTCAAAAATGTCATTCCAGCAGGGTGATTCCCTAAATCAAACAGCAATGATGAATTCCAACTCATCAAAGCAGTGCACAAAGGGAAATCAGTGCAAAGAGCCTCAAAAACCTCATTCCAGCAGGGTGATTCCCTAAATCCAGTGATAAGGATGGATCCAAACTCATCGAAGAAATGTCCAGGAGGGATCTGTTTCTAGAAGGAAACAGGGTCACAGGATCTGCTGAAAGATGAGAACGAGCAGGGCAGACCATCCTTGCCAAAAAATGATTTTGTCCATTTGTTCAGCACCAAAATGTGCAATATTTCAATCTCAGAGAGGTAAAAAATTAACCTCATATGTCCCAGCCTGTAATTTGCCTGTTGGGAATTCTGTTGGGATGTCCTGTAGTCCTGAACACCTCGTTTTAAAAATCTTCTCCTGCCCTGCAAAGTCTTGCAGAGTAAAACAAAAACACCACAAAGCCCTGCCTGGGCTCCAGCTCCCTTCAGGTTCAGCTGCTGCTCTCCCCCATGGCAAGGTACAGGTAAAAGGGGCTTTTTTTGGAACACAAAGCTGTGTTAATGTAAACAGGATTAAGCTTAGCTCCACCATAATCCTAAATAATGTGTGTTCTGTATAGCAAACCCCACACCGGGCTGGTTTTCCTCTGAAAAATTCCGGGTTTGGAAGAAGTGTTGGTGACAAGCTGAGCAGTGTAAGCCCTGAAAATTTTAAGTTTGGGCTGAGCAGGAGCCCAAACCAAAATGCAGGAGAAGCAGGGATGCTTGGGGTGTGTCATGTTTGTTCCTAGACTTTTTTAATTTTTTTTTTTTTTAATTTTGTTGGCTAAAAGGAGCTGAGACCTGTGTGAGAGTGGGTGTTGTGGTGCTCCAAATGGAGATGGGACCTGTGGGTTTGGGGTATTTCTGTGAGCAAATGCAGGCTCAGGAGTGTTTTGGTGTGCTGGGATGGGCTGGGAAAAGCTGCTGCTCCACATCCCAGCAAATCTTTGTCCTCCCTGTGCTGGAAGTTTTTTTTTTTCCAGGGTAGGTGGCAGGAATGATGTCCATCCAAGCAGCAAATCACGCTGCTGTGGGAATATTCAGGGCTGTGTTGAAGTAGCTGCTTTGGGGCTTGAAACAAACGGAATCCTGAGAGGGTGAAACAAAAAAATCTTTCACTTTTTTTAGAGGGAAAGATTTTAGAGGAAATATATTTCCCTTTTTTTAGAGACCTGCATCTGTGGATTTAGAGGAGGGAATCTGAGCACTGAGCCCTTGTGGCTGTGGTGAAGGGCTGAAGGTGCTGCCCACAATGTCCTTGTCCTTCCCCAGCTGATGGAGAATTGAAGCATTTTGGACTCTCCAGCTTCAAAAATTGCCCTTGGGGTTTCTGCTGAGCAGCTCAGGGGCTTTGTCCCTTCAGGCATTTCACAGCACTTTGCCATTTTTAGGTCACTAAACTTTTATTCCTGATAATTTTCCTTGCTAACTTCAGTCACATGCTCCCCCCAGCTGCCAGCAGTGACAGCTCCCCCCTGGATTTTGGAATTTTGCAGCAATCCAAGGCTCTTGCTGAAGTCACTCAGCCTGCCAGGATTTTGGGTACAAAGTTAGGAAATTCTCCTCAATCCAACTGTCTGAATGTCTGCAGGAAAATGTGATGTTTAATGGAAAAAACCCAAACCCAACCAACCAAGGCTGTCAATGAAGTGTAAGTCTGCAGAATCACAGCAGCCATGAGAAGGAAATGACTTTGTCCTGGTGACATCCCAATTCCATCGCCTCAGAAACCTCCTTTTAATACTCATTGTTTAAAATGTAGCTGCCCTGGGATTTAGAAATGGCTTTTTTCTTTTTTTTTTTTTTTTTTTTTTTTTTTTTTTTTTACTAATAATAACAACAGTGTCAGCCTCCTGCTGCTTTTAAGAGATAGAGACTAAAAGCTTGCCAAATTTTTCTTTTTGTGAATGCACGAGGAATGTTCTGAGAGAAGGAACAGAAAACAAACTGCTTGGTGCAAGGGTTTTTCCTTTACATGACACTGAAGTGGAAGAGCCACAGAGACTCCTCCAAAAACTGCAGATTTTCTGCAGGCTGGGAGGGGCTGTGTCCTCAGGGAATCAATGCCAGCTCCTGAAATGATTAGAAAAATTAGAAAATAAAGATTTCTGGGGCTGGGCACTGCTGCAATTAGAGCAGAAGAAGCTGCAGAGCCCCTCCCCAGGGTAGGCCAGTTATTTTACTTAAGGTATGATGGTTTAGAGTTCATTTTCATTTTTTCTTAGATTTGTGTATAGGTTAGATGGGGTTGTTGAAGGGTGAGTGGGTTTTGTTAATTATTTTTTGGTTTCTTAGTTTATGGATTATTTTGTGGATGGGGATTATAGTATTTTGAGTTGTTTTGTATTGGTGGTGTATTGTTGAAGTGGCAATTGGCATTTGTTGTTCTTTTATTTTTAGAAGTTTTGTTGTAGATGGGTTTTTTGATAGTTTAGGTAAGGTGTTTAATGGTTTTTTGTTTTTGTAGTAGTTATTTTAAAGCTTTATTTGAGGTTTTTTTTTTTTTTGTTTTTGAAATATTCATATTGGAGTAAGCTTATGTTTAAAATGTGTGGGGGTTTTGGGGTTAGTTTTAACGGGGTGTATTTTAAATTTATTTTTAGTTTTGCTCCAGCAGAGATGGGTCAGCCCTGCTCCCTTTTCCCCCAGAGCCATCAGGGCAGCCCCCCAGCCCCTGCTGAGTGAGCAGAGCTGCTCCTCTGTGAGCCAGCAGACCCAGCCATGAGCGATTAAAGTTGGATTTCCTCTGTCAGGACAATGAGGAGCGAGGCTGTGACCAGCTTGGGGCTTTGATGGGCTGTGAAAGCATCAGCTCTGCCTGGCACTGCTGAGATCAGATGGAAAGGGGGTTTAAAACCTGCAGCATGGGCACAATAATGGGGAGCTTAGTGAAAAGGGAGGTAATCCCATCAATGGATCAGTTTGTTTACCCTCCATGTCCCACGGCAGCCCTGCCCAGAGGGATTGCAGCTTTTCCAGCAGCCCTGCAAGGGTTACACAGAGGGGCAGGGAAAGGGAAAGGTCACTGGGACCTGCTCCTTGCTTTTGGGTCTTTTGGTGCCAGATGGGTCCTCAGAGTGACCATGTACCTGAATTTGAGTTTCCCTGACCTCTCCCACTGACCAGGAACCTGAGTTTGAGTTTCTCTGTTCTCTCAGAGTGCCCATGAATCTGAATTTGAGCTTCCCTGGTCTCTCACACTGCCAAGGAACCTGAGTTTGAGTTTCCCTGGTCTCTCCCACACACAGCATCCCTCCTGAGCTGCTGAGTCCCTGTTCCTGGCTCCCAGGGCATGCAGGAATAGAAACTGGGCCACTGGAAGTGCTGAGGCAGCTCCCAGGACGTGGAGGAGCTGTACAAGTGTTCCACATGAGTGTTACAGAGCGAGGCTCTTGTCTCTTCCAGGAAACCTCCCCTGCTTGTGCTGGAATTGTTTAGTGGGCAAGAACTCGGGGTTCCCTGCACTTTGGGCTTTCTGCTTTCTTGATATGAAAACAGTGAGGGTGGGACACAGAGTGAGCAAACTGTGACCCCCAGAGCGAGGAGAGGACAGCCCTGGTGTGGCTCAAATGCAGATGAAGTGGAAAGCTCTGTGCTCAGCTCAGGAGTCCTGTCCTGCTCCCTCCTCCTGGATGTCAGGCAGGCTTTGGGATGAGACCTCTGCTCTTCGTTTCCGAGGGCAGAAGCCTGAGACCTGTGAAGATCAGAGAGAAAAAGCGACATCCCTGCCACCGTCCCTGCAATGCCAACATTTTATTTTCTATTTCAGCAACAGCTGCAGGCTTATGTGGCCTGGGTGAACTCGCAGCTGAAGAAGAAGCCAGCAGTGAGGCCAGTGCAGGACCTGAGGCAGGACCTGCGGGATGGGGTCACTCTTGCCCTGCTCATTGAGATTGTAGGTCAGTGCTGCCATCTGGCCCTGTTTTTTCCCCCTCTGGTGTGGAGGGGCTGCCCTGGCTCTGGCATCTGTCAGGCAGATGTTGCTGGGGGTGGCAGAGCTCGTGGGGAGGGGCCGGCTGGGAAGGAAAACAATCATAAATCAGCTCATCAGTGCAATTCTGTTAAAGCCCTTATGGCTGTGACAGCAGATGGGGAAACCTGGCAGGGGCACAGGGAACTCCACAGGGCTGCCATGGAGTTGAGGGGGGGGATTTTTGGGAAGAGTGACCCCTTTGCTGATGTCATCCCTTCTCCCTGGGCAGGGGGACAGTGAGTTCATTGCCCTTGCTGCTCCTTCCTCCTCACACTCATCCCCTGCCCTGCTGGGGGACAGTTCTCCAAATCCTCCCTCGTGTCCCTCGTGCTCCAGCTCTTCCCCAAATGAGCCCTTTCCATGGAGTTCAGCCCTTTGGGAAGAGGCAGCTCCAGCGTGGGCCCCTCAGGGGGTCACAAATCCTGCCAGAATCCTGCTCCAGCCCCCAAAAAACCTTGACACCATCCCAACACAGCCCCAAACCCAGTGATTGCTGTTAAGCAGGACAAGAAGCCCCAGGCAGCACCCAGAGGTGAGATCAGAGCAGTTGCAGTGGTTCAGTTCTCCTCTGACAAAGCTTTTTTTGCTTCCTTCAGCTGGTGAGAAGCTGAGTGGCATCGAGGTCAACCCCAGCAGCCAGCAGGAGATGAGGGAAAATGTGGAGAAAGTCCTACAGTTTGTGGCATCAAAAAAGATCCGCATGCACCAGACATCAGCTAAAGGTACAGGCCCTGGAGGTGATTCTAGTTGTTGAAATCCTGATTCTGGCTTTGCTGTCAAACAGGTAATTTATGAGTAAATTCATGTGTCACTTTGTGGGGGAATTGGGGTTTTTTCTCCCCTCTCTGATTTAGTGAAGGTTTTGGGTTGAAAGATGGACAATGCAGAGAAAAAAAGTTATTTTTTTCCTGCTACTGAGCACTCAGAAGCTCAGGTGGTGGTGTATAGGAATACAGGGTTGGAGTCTTTCACCAAAAGGACACATAAACCTGCTAGAGTGAAAGGAGACATGGAAAAAAATATTTGTGGTTCACTGGAAGCCACGGGCTGGAAACAGAGAGGAGGCAGAAGGCACAGTCACATGTCTGTGGCATGGTTTAGTCAGGACTTTGAGCAGCTCTGACTAAACTGTTTTGGGAAATCTTGGTCTGGAAGAGTGGCTGATCTTTGCCATGACAGCAGCGTGCTGGAAAATACTCGTGTGATATCACTGAATATGATTAATTAGCATTTGCAGGGTGCTGCAAACAAACAGTTTATGGCACAGGAGAACAAACAGTTTATGGCACAGGAGAAATGCATTGCTGTTGTGCCTTTTGTGTTTTAAAAAAGGGAATTCTCTGCTAATAAAGTCAGCGGTCAGTCCTCACTAACTGCTCTGCTTCTGAGTGAGCATTCAGTAATTAGGTGCTCAGTAATTAAGTGCTGGAATGGCCGTGCAGGGAGGCTCAGAGGTGCCATTTCGCTGTGCCCTGCACACTGAGCTGGCACCACCCTGCTGCCTTTAATGATCTTCACCTCCTTTCGTCTCCGCTCCCCTTCCCCTTAACCAACCCAAACACTCTCCTTTTGCAGACATCGTGGACGGGAACTTGAAATCCACCATGAGGCTGATCCTGGCTTTGGCCGCTCACTTCAAGCCAGGCTCTGGCAGGGCTGGCACGCCTGGCTCGGGGGGCAGGGGGTGGCCAGGAGCCCCGGGCAGCCTCCGGCCACGCTCGGCGGCCGCCGTGGCTCAGGGGGCAGCGGCCGCGCTGGCCGAGGTCCGGCAGGACGTGCAGCATTCCGGCCGGGATGTGTTCAGGCACAGACAGAGGTGAGGGCTCCTCCCTGCTCGTGGGGTGAGCACATGAAAATTGGGCACTGCAAGGTTCAATAGGAATCGAGCAAATGTCAATTTATTGCTCTCTTCTAACCTTAATTCGCAATTTCTCTCCCCCTGCACGCCATCATTGGTAGAAGTCTTGCACGAGGCAAACATGCAGTTTTCTACTTCTCTACTTTTCTACTTCTCTACTTTTCTACTTTTGTCCTTTTCTGCTTTTCTACTTTTCATTGGTTTCAGAGTTCCTTGCCATTCACTTATCACGTTCAGCTCTTCTTGTCTTGCCCGTTGTTTTCTTGTTAAACCACAGCTGTTCTCCTTCTAATCTCTTTTTCAAGGGTAAAGCTACAGGCGTAGCTCAGGTTCATAAAAGTATCAGATAAATGAATCCACAAACACCAGAGGTTTATGTCCAAAAAGGAGACAGAGGAGTCCTTTTTGCTTTATTCCAATAAAGGGAGAGGCCATGGGACATTCCCCTGGGATCTCTCAAATTTTTGGAGGTGCAGCCTCCTTTTTATCCCAATTTCCCTCTCTCTTTCCCCATGGCTGAGGTACTTGAGAGGCACAGACTTCCCCAACACCTGATACCTGAGATTCCCCTCTAATGTATAACCCTCCCATTTAATTTTTAATTCTTATAGAATTCATATTTTTTTCCCCATTGCTTCTTTCATCTTTCAATATCCAGTTTCATTTATCAGCAGCCCTACAGTTTGTCTGCAAAGGCAAATATCTTTTCCATTCATCAATCAGTGGAATCATTCCCGTTGTTTCTTTTATCTCTCAGTGCTGGTTTTATCTACCAGCAGATCCACAGATGGTTGTAAAGACAAATTCCTCTCAAAAGTGTTCATATCCCTTTCCTGGCTTGCTCACCACATGTCCATTTTTCTCTAAAAACATTCCCAAAATGTGAGACTGGGTTGGCTTCAAATTCAAATGGAGATAAATACATCTTCATCCATTTTATTCCTGGTGGGAGGAAGCTCCTGTTGTGCAAAAAACACCTAAAAGGTGCCCTGGCAGAGGGGGCACTGACCTGGCTCTGCAGCCACCCCAGGTTTTACAGCAAAGAGCAGCTGTGAATTAAAGGCAGCAGCATTTATCTCTCTTTATCTCCCTGGAACAGAACAGGGAGTTACAGGCTGGGCAGAGGGAACTGTGCTGTCCCCACGCTGCCCTTGGTGCTCCTCCTTGCAGATATTCTCATGCCAAATGAAACAAAAGTCAGGTTTTCACCCCAGACATCAGGGAGCTTTATTTCCAGAGCTGAGGATGTTGTACAAATCCATTCTGGCTCCTCCATTGCTCATCCCACTGCTCCAGGTGGCTGCTGTGTGCTGGGGATGCTGGAAATGCACACACACACAGAGGGGATAATTCTGAAAATCCCATTTGCCCCTTGCCAAAGGTGCTGTGTGGGTGACAATAGCAATAATAGTAATGACATTTAACTGGGGCCAGGTGCTGGGGCTGGGCAGGGTTTCATTTATACAGCTGAAGGTCATTTGCCCATTTGATATTGGCTCCACGGAACATGGAGTGTGGAAATTAGGCTGGAATGGTCAATTTTGTTGAAAAATGAAATGTTAAAGGTTTCCCTTGCAAAGGCCTTGGAGTTCTTCAGGAAAGGCAGTCCTTGTGATGTTTCCTTGCATTCCCAGAGCTTTTGGAGTTTTCTGGTCACAGAATTAGGCATGAGTTTAAAACAACAAGGCCTGTTTGCCTATTTTCCCTTAACACCAAGCAGATGGAGATCCCTGATAGGAAAATTGGCTTTTTACTGGCTATCTCCTTTTCCTTAGCTTTTCCCCCCCTCCTTTTTAGAGACAGAAGAATTCCAGCTGCACCCAGGCCAGGCTCCCCTCATTTTGTGATTGTTCCCCCCTCCAGGAACAGCAGCATGGATGAGGAGATTGAGAATCCCTGCTGGAGCGTGCGGGCCCTGGTGCAGCAGTACGAGGGGCAGCAGAACGTGCCACCGGAGTCCCACCCTCCCAGGTGAGGAATTTTACTGCCAAGGTGTTTTCCTTTCCTGACAATCCCTAAAGTGCCTGTTCCCCCCTCCAAAATCTGCTCAGTTCTGACGGAGAAGGGCTGGTCTGGAGGGTGAAAACTGAGGAATCGACGTGAAGCAGTTTTCTGTTGTTTTCATGGATATAAATGGATATAAGAGAGAAAATGCAGCCAAAAAAAAAAAAAGGGGTTTTGAAGAATTACTCCAGTGAGGGAGCTTGTTAAGAACGGGCCAGGAGAGCAGCTCCTTTTTAAAGGCTTTTATTAGAAGTCAGCTCGCGGTGGAGAACCCTGCGGGCTGTGCACACCGCCGCTGCTCCCGCTGCACGACGCCAAGGAAGAAGAGAGAGGGCAGCTTTGTCCTTGGGCACAGCTGGGCCTTCCGTCCTCACGGGCTCCGCGAGAAATCAACTCCAGCTCAGAGTCAATGGACATCGCGTTTCGGGTGCTGTCCGGGCAGACCGACGGCACAAAGCAGCTCCGGATAATAAATTCGTCTCTGCACTAATTTCCGGAGCCGGGAACACTATTCGCACTTCCAGATGCTATTTGGGCTCGTTGTCTTCGGGGTTTTTAAGTCTGCACAGTGTCCCATGAGCACTTGCGGTTGCGTCTCATTTCCATGGGAACCGGGGAGGTGGGCGGGGATACAAGGTGTAGGTACGGCCACCGAGAAGGGACAAACAACTGGGGGCATTGCGGCTGCGCACGGATACAAGGTAGTACCGGGAAAAGGGAAAGGACAGACAGCTGGGAACATTAACAATCAACAAGAACATTAACAACAGGGTGATTAAAGCATACATAACTAAACGTTGAAAACAGCAACATTGATTAACGAAACTGTACTTGGGGATTTATTCCCCCACAATATTTATCACTGGGAAAAAAAACCAAAAAAGAAGTCGATATTGTTTTGACTCTCAAAACTTGTCAGAGATAGAAAGAGGTGTAAGATCTTAACGTGAAGTTGGAAGCCGTGCTTCAGAGTGAATGTTTTGACAACTACTTGGGGTTTAAGGTCTCCAGAATCCCCCGCATTTATCAGTAGCCAATTCATGAGTGCCGAGCAATGGATCGATCCCTAAATGCTGTTAACGATGTGCTCCGGGCGATGCCATCTGTCCATTCAGGGGTGATCCTGAAAAACAAAAGTTTTAAAAAGTTTACAAACTCGACTACTAATGCCTGCCAATCGTTTAGCTCAGCGATCGATTGCTAATGGCTGCCGATCGATCAGCTCGGCGATCGATTGCTCATGCCTGCAGATCGATCAGATCGGTGATCGATTACTAATGCCTGCCGATCGATTAGATCGGTGATCGATTGCTAATGGCTGCCGATCGATCAGCTCGGCGATCGATTGCTCATGCCTGCCGATCGATCAGCTCGGCGATCGATTGCTCATGCCTGTCGATCGATTAGATCGGTGATCGATTACTAATGCCTGCCGATCGATTAGATCGGCGATCGATTGCTCATGCCTGCCGATCGATTAGATCGGTGATCGATTGCTCATGCCTGCCGATCGATTAGATCGGTGATCGATTGCTCATGCCTGTCGATCGATTAGATCGGTGATCGATTGCTCATGCCTGCCGATCGATTAGATCGGTGATCGATTGCTCATGCCTGCCGATCGATTAGATCGGCGATCGATTACTAATGCCTGCCGATCGATTAGATCGGCGATCGATTGCTCATGCCTGCCGATCGATTAGATCGGCGATCGATTACTAATGCCTGCCGATCGATTGCTCATGCCTGCCGATCGATTAGATCGGCGATCAATTACTAATGCCTGCCGATCGATTAGATCGGTGATCGATTGCTCATGCCTGCCGATCGATTAGATCGGTGATCGATTGCTCATGCCTGTCGATCGATTAGATCGGTGATCGATTGCTCATGCCTGCCGATCGATTAGATCGGCGATCGATTACTAATGCCTGCCGATCGATTAGATCGGCGATCGATTGCTCATGCCTGCCGATCGATTAGATCGGCGATCGATTGCTCATGCCTGCCGATCGATCAGCTCGGCGATCGATTGCTCATGCCTGCAGATCGATTAGATCGGCGATCGATTGCTAATGCCTGCCGATCGATTAGATCGGCGATCGATTGCTCATGCCGGCCGATCGATCAGCTCGGCGATCGATTGCTCATGCCTGTCGATCGATTAGATCGGTGATCGATTACTAATGCCTGCCGATCGATTCCTCAGCGATCGATTTTTTTTTTCACTCCTTGCATATTCACTATACACTCATTTACACACTCCGTACACACTCATGGCACACTCATTTACACACTTCTTACTCCTTGCACACTCATTGCACACTTCTTACACACTTGTTACACACCCCTTGCACACTCAGTCACACACCCCTTTACACACTCACACACCCTTTGCACACTCAGTCACACACCCTTTTCTCACCCCTTTACTCACTCCTTGCACACCCCGTGCACACTCACTCACACACCCCTTGCACACTCCTTGCACACCCCTTGCACACTCAGTCACACACCCTTTGCTCACCCCTTTACTCACTCCTTGCACACCCCGTGCACACTCACTCACACACCTCTTGCACACCCCTTGCTCACCCCTTTACTCACTCCTTGCACACTCCTTGCACACTCACTCACACAGCCCTTGCACACTCCTTGCACACTCACACACCCGTTGCACAGATTGCCTCTCAGCAGGCAGGATCTTTTTATGCTCCACAGCGCCAATAATTCTCTGCCTACCTGAAAATTAAGGTTGCTTTGCCCAGCAGAGGAGAAAACCACACGAGTTTGTGTTTATCCCCCAATTTTGCCGCGTGCCACTGAGAGTGTGTTTATAAATAGATTTTGGGAGGAGTGCGGGGCTCGCAGAGAGCCAGGGCTGGAGCAGTGCCTCCACATGATGTCAGCAGTGTGCTTTGGAGGCCAGCCTGCCAGGGGGGATGTAAAAATCCTGCTCTTGGCAGCAGCGTTGCATGGATAATGCCACAGGACCTTGGCATTGGCTCTTGAACCGTGAGCTCACATTCTGCTCCCTGCTCTCGTCCCTCAGTTTAAGGGAGCTGGAATATTTGATATTTGGTGTGTTCTTCTGTCCTATCAGGTGGCTGCTGTTTCCTCATATTTTGGTATTTTGGTGGTAAACAAAAATCTCTCCGTGCATCCTGCTTTTTTTTTTTTTTTTTTTTTTAATCATGAATTCTCTGCCCACAATGCAATGGTGATATTATTGCTGCTGGGGCAGAACGCAGCCAGAATCTTTCCATAAGTGATGGAAAACTGGAAGCATTCTGCCCCTCCATCTGCTGGGGGTGTCACTGCTGACACAATTCTGCACGATGAAAACACGAGGCTCTCCCTTTCCTCGCGGGGAGAAATGTGCTCAGCTCGGTCAGGAGAACTGCCTGGGAGAAACGAGATGTTTTTTTAATTAGTGAGAGACGTAATTGAGTGCAGCGACCCCCCTGCAGCCCACCCTGCTGCTGCGCTGTCCCGGGGCAGCATCCCCAGCCCTGCAGCGCTCAGAGCTCTCCCAGCTCACAAAATTCCCAAGGACGGCAGCGCCGACCGGAGCCGGCTGCCGAAATGATTCATGGAAAAATCTGCCAAAAATCAGATGATTCCCAGGCCGCCGAGCCCCTCACCCATCCCTCTCCCTTTCCCCTCCCCTTCCAGCAGCATTCCCTCCCCCACCCCTGAGCCAGGAATCTCGGAGAAAGGCTGTGCCTGCACAGCCCGTGTGACAGCGGGAGCGACAGCGAGCCGTGCCTGGGGCTGGCAGAGAGAGCCTGGCAAGAGCCCGCATCCCTCTGGAGACCGGGAAAGGAGATTGGGAAGAACCAGCATCCCTCTGGGAGCCAGGGAAAGGAGATTGGGAAGAACCAGCATCCCTCTGGAGCCTGGGAAGAGCTGCCTGGGAAGAGCCCGCATCCTTCTGGGAGAGGAGCTTAGGAAGAACCTCATCCCTTTGGAGGCTGAGGAGAGCCTGGGGAGATCCTGCATCCCTCTGGAGGCTGAGGAGAGGAGCTTAGGAATAGCCCGCATCCCTTTGGAGGTTGAGGAGAGCCTGGGAAGATCCCGCATCCCTTTGGAAGCCGGGGACAGGAGCTTGGGAAGATCCCGCATCTCCCGGAGCGCACGGACCCCGCAGCTCCTTCCCTTCCTTTCCTCCCTTCCCTCCCTTCCCCCGGCGCTCCTCGGATGCTCGGCAGCACAAGGAGGGCGGGATGGGATGAGAACACCCCCGGCAATGCCCGGAGCCTTGTGATGAAAACAAGCGGCTGTGCAGCTGAGCAAAATGCAGCAGCAGGAGACAAATAACCTGCGAGGGAAAGCTGCGGGAGCCAAAGGCAGGCTGCAGAATTCCCCGGCTCCGGAATCCCACCGGTCTGTGGGGGCTGCGGATTTGCCTCTCGGGAGAGCCTGAGTTGGTTATTTTGTGTGTGCGCGTGTTGTTTCTGCTGGGAACCCTCTCGGCGCAAAGGTTTCTGCAGGAGTTTGGCCACCAGCGCTGAGCCCTGGGCTTGTGAAGGGAAGGAGGCATGAGCGGGATGCTGCGGATGCTGTGAGGCCAGAGGTTCAAGTGGGACCATGGGAGGGAAGCAGGTGAAATGGTGAGCGGCTGTGTGCATTGTCCTGGGGAGCAGCAGGGATTGGGGTGTTGATGACAATTCGGGGTGTTCTGGGCTCGCTGCCCTGAAGCCTGGGCTGTGCTGGTGGATCTGGGGCTCGGGGGAGGCAGGATGTGGGTTAGGGAGCCAAGTGGTGAAAGGAATAAAGTGGAGCAGTTTGCATCATAAATCTCTCTTGGAAAGCTTTCATTTCCCAGCCCTGTTTTCTGCATGCTTTCCCAGGGAATTGTTCTGCACTTTTTAAAGGCATTGCATCAGCGGGTATTTCACACTCTGATGCCTTGCTCTGATACACAACCTGGGCAAGTGTTTCCAGCATTAATTGGATGGTGCAGAAAGCAGCCTGACCTGTGCTGCTGCTTCAGCTGCCTCCGGCCCTGCCACTGTTCGCAATGTTTGGGGGGTGGCTGTGGGTGCTGCGTGAGCCCAGTGGCCTTTGGAAACAGGAAAACTGCCTGGAAAGGGTCTGGGAATGCCCAAGGGAATGTAAAGCTCTGTGCTGTGGGGTCCTATCCCCACCCGTGCTGCCTTTTATTGGCTTTGGGCTGTGGATCCAGTGCTGGGAGAAGCGGATTTGGAATGTTATTTCCAGGCTCATATCCTCGTTTTTCATCCTGCTCATCCTTTTTGGTTCCCCTGTTTCACCACCTTCTCTCCCATCTGTGGCTGGTGGTGTTTTTCTGGGACAGCTTTTGCAGGGATGAGAACCAGCAGTGCCTGGGGGTGGGGGCAGGTTCAGAGAACCAGCTGGGAATGGGAGGGAGGGAATTCTGAGATCTATTCCTAGAAGGAAGTGCAATCCCTCCTGGAGCTGCTGGCCGTGTCAGACCAGCTGGGCTTCCTGCTGGCATCTGTGTGGTGTGAAAGTTTCATCCTTTCTTCTGGCCCTTGTTACATAATGCAATCCCAGCAGAACTGCCAAATCAAATAATAAACAGCATTTTTTAAAACAAAAAAACCCAATATAATTGTATGCCATGCCCTCATTCAGCAATGAGCAGGAGCAGGGGCTGGTTACAAATTTGATATTAAAAATATGTCTAATGAGGGAGTGCTGTGATGGATTTGGAATTCCTGGAGGTAAATCCTGGAGCAAAGCCAGGTGGCCAGGAGCCCTTTAAGCATCATGCACACATCTGAAAGGACAGGTACTGTCCCTGCTGGAGATTTCTATTGGACAATGATCATTCTTTCACTTCAACACAGGACAAGTCTGGACCACAAAATACCGGACTCAGGTCTGTGATTTGAATGAGGACAGGCTGGTGCTGGCCGTGGGAGTGGGGCAGGCAGAGCAGCAAGTCATTTCCATCTCTATTGCAGGGCTTTTCCCATTCTGTGGGAGCTGTGGGAGACAGAGCAGCAGTGCTGGGAAGAGGCAGGGAGGGAGCTCCTGAAGCCTCTTATTTTTCTAAACCTATTGTATTATTTCCACACTGTTTTTCTTTTTGTTCCCTGCCCTTTGTTTCTGTGTTGGGGGGAGAATGAAAAATTAACTCCTGCTCACACTTGCAAGGATTAATTCCTGCGACTTTCGGGGTACATTGAATGGGTCAGTGAGCTTCAGCCACCTTTTGATGTTGTCTGGGAGATGCACTTAGGAAGAATTTCTGAGAAAAAGATTGCCTGAACCTCCCAGTCAGCTGTGATGGCTCCTGTGAAAACATGTGGGCACTTGCAAGAAGTTTTAACTGAAGAACACGAGTGAGTGGAATCCGACTCTCAAATTATATTGGGATTTAAAGGTGAAATGATTCATCTGAAAGCTCTGGAGCAAGAGAGGAAACCAGGGGAACTTTTAGTCCAGCAGTAAATTAATCCTGAGTGTGGTCCTACCACTGTGTGAGTCTGAATTTTAAAAAATTATATGTCCAGGTTGAGTTGCTGAAGATTTCTCTGGGATGCAGATAATTCTTAGAGAAGAGTGAATATGGAGAAAGAATTGCTTAAAATTAGTGCTGATCAACATTATCTTCATCTAAAAGAGCTGTTCCTGCCTTGCTCTGCAGCCTGACTTCACCCAGCCCTGTCCACAGTGCAAAGAGTGAATCCACTGTAGCCCCCTCAGAGGAGAAGGAGAGACTTGTGATCCTCCAAACTGAAGAGGCAGAGACTAAAACAGGTAAAACATTGGGAATTTTTGTGTAGCAAAAGCTGAAAAGCTCCCCAGGGACTGGGATTGTTTAATGCTGCCTCCAGGGTGTCGTTGGGGCTCTGAGGGATGCTCTGCAAAGCCCAGAGCTGCTTTTCCCCCTCTGTCACACACAGCTCCCCAGGGCTGTGCTTGGAGTTCTCCCTGAATCCAGTGCAGTTTTCTGGGATAAAATGTGTCAGGAATGAGACACAAACCCTTGGGGTCAGAGGAGCTGTCACACCTTGGCACAGGTGAGTGGGACAGGTGTCCTGGGCACATGCAGCTCTTCTCTCTTGCAGAAGAGGCCGATTCTCACTTCCAGCCCGAGTGGCAGGCAGGGAGCTCTGGGTCCTGCTTGGAGAACTCATGGGAGGAGCAGCTCTTGGAACAGCAGGACCACCTGGAAAAGGAGATGGAGGAGGCGAAAAAGATGATTTCAGGTTTGCAGGTGAGAGATTTCTCTTGTCAGAGAGTTGTTCCCTTCCAGGGTCAGCCAGCCCTGCATCAGTCACTCCACGAGCTTGGCTGAGCCTTCATATTTGGCACATTGTCCCCACAATTCTTCACCTGTGGGACCTTCCCCTCGCTGCCCCTCAGCCCAGGGTGAGTTTGGCTGTGCCTGGGGAACAGAGCCCCTTGATCCATATGCTGAAGGCACTGAACTCTCTCAGGAACATCCCTTTCTGTTTGTGCTGGGAACCACAGTGGCTTTGAATTGTAAATATTTATGTGGCAGTAAACAAAGCAGAGATTGTGTGAGGAGCACAGGCAGCTGGGAGGGCACTTTCCCCGGGGACAATGGGCAGGACACAAAAGAGTCACCAAAAAAAAAAAAATTAAAAATTCCTTGGTTCACTGGTAAAATCCAGCTGCATTTTGTGCCCACTGGGAGCAGGGACAGGAGGGACTGGCACTGCTGCCAGGATATTGGATTTGACTCATCGATTCTTCTCTTCTTACTCAGTAACTGAGAGGCTCCAGTTCGGAGAGTTTGGTCGAAATTTTGGGGATCTGATGCACACACACCCTATAAGGTGCTACAGCTGAGATTTCACTCCCTGGAAATCTGAGTTGTCCTTGTTTGGTTCTTTCTGTGGGGAAGAGCATGGGCTGACAGACCCCTGGGAGAACTCTCAAGGGATAAATCTCTTGTTCTTTCCTGAAGAAAAAAAACACCCTCATTTTTGAGGGGAATAAATCAGCAGAAATGGGAAATGAAGCTGGTTAAGGACTGTTGATAGGAGTGACTGCTGGCCAGAGCTGCAGCTCACTTGTTTCCCTTCGAAATCTCTAAAAATGGGATTTTTTCCCCCTCCCTTTATCTCCCCAGGCTTTGTTGCTCAATGGCTCTTTACCTGAGGATGAGCAGGAAGGGTCCTTTGAACTTTCTGAGCGTGGAGCCTGCCCTGAGGAGCAGCTGGTGAGAACATCCCTGGACCCAAATTTCCCTGCCCCAGCTGCCCTTTTTGCCCTGCCCTGCCCCTGCTGCACAATAACAACGCTGATATTTTGCATTCAGATCATCATCCGAAGCCGCCTGGACCAGAGTGTGGAAGAAAATCAAGATCTGAAGGTTAGAGGGTGACAGCTGGAGGGGGAAGAGAGGTTTTGCAGATTGTTCTACTTGATTTTGGGGGGGAAATGGGATGGGGATAAGGCAGGGTAGGCAACATGATGGATGAAATGGGGAATATTCTGTTAGGGCTCCAACTCTGGAGGCTTGGGAGCAGTTCTGATGCTGGCAGAAGTGTTTGATGTTGGCCTGAAGGACAGATTTGGGGGATTGAGCAATCATTTTTTTTTTCTCAGGACTTAAATAACAGAGCTTAAGAGACCTTCTCAGCTCTTTGTCATGTTTGTAACTCATTAAAATTTCTCAGGGCCTGACTGGCTCTTGGATCTGTGGGAGAAGGTGGGAAGTGCCTCCTCCTGCAGCAGAAAACACCAGCTCTGGTTGGTTCTGAAGGGGTGACAAGGTGCTGTTTAATCAAATTGGTTTGCATTTGCAGAAGGAGCTGCTGAAATACAAACAAGAAGCTCGGAACCTCCAGGGAATAAAGGTGAGCAAAGGGGCATTTCATCAAAAATAAATAGTAGTGCTTTAGGAGTGTAGGGCCAGCAGCAGCCACACAGCTTTGAGGAATCTCAGATCGTGGAAGGAGGAGTATTGGGGGCTTGGAGGTGGGGGATCCTGTGTTTTATTGCTGAATTTTTAGGCAGGTACAAGGAGCTGGATTTCCTGTTTTCTGTTCTGTCTGTAAGATTGTGGTCAAATAGTCCCTTTTTTATTTTTTATTCCCCCCCCCCCGTTTTTCAAAGAGGCATAAATTGCTTGGTTCTCCTGGCTCTTTTATTCCTCCCTCTCTCTTGGAGCACTCACCCAGTAGCACTGGCCCAGTGAACTCATTCCTGCCAGCACAGGAAAATGAGCCTGGGGTGTCCCTGTCCTGCCCAGAAATGGCTCAGTTTGTGCCTCTGCTGTGGTGAACACTGCTGATCTGGGGTATTTTTAGAGCTGCCTGTCAGAAGGAGACAAACAGCAGTATCTGTCCAAGGTGGAGCTCCGGGTGAGTGAAAGGTGCAGAATTAGTGCTGACTTTGGCCTCTCCAGAGAGGATTTCACTGCACAACTGGGTCACACTCGGGGCTTAAGGCTCCTCGTGTCCTGAGCTGATCTTGGCCTCTCTGTGCCCTCTGGGTGCGTGGCTGGAGCAGGAGCTGCAGGGCACTGAGTGCATCCATCAGAGCCAGTGCTCCTCACTTCTGGAGTGGGAAATTGAGGCTGAAGCAGAGAAATCCCTCTGTGCTGGTAGCCAAAATGTTGGCAGGGAAATCACTTGTGGGTAAGGGAGAGGCAGGAAGGCTGAGAGCCCTCGGGGGCCCCTGGCAGCTCCTGAGCCCCGAGTGGCCACAGGGTGTTCTGGCCACTGAGCCCAGGGAGGGTCCCCGGCCCCTCTGCCCCTCCTGCAGAGATCTCCTCTCCCCAGGACGCTCTGCAGCAGAGGCTGATCCAGCAGGATGCTGCAGTCCTGCAGCTCAAGCAGGAGCTGCTGAGAGCCAACATGGACAAGGAGGAGCTGCACAACCAGAACGTGAGTCGCTGCTGCTGCTGCTGCTGTGGATATTTTGGCTGGGGGTTGGTGGCTGCAGCAGAGATTTCGGGGTCGTGGGATAGTGAACAAGCAGTCAAAGGTCTCTGCACAGCACAGGCTGCTCACAGCGTGCTGGCCAGCTGTGAGGCTGGAGATTCCTGACTTCACTCCTGCTTCCTGTCCTCCAGGACCTTCAGCTGGGACAGGGAGGGACTTTCAGTGCTGTTGCATTTCCTTGCTCCCTGGCTTAGCAGCTGGCACCTGCTCTGTGCAGATCTCTGCAGGTTTCTGGTCACCCTCTAGCACAAGGAACAGAGGTTTTCACTCTCTGGGAATGTCTGCCTCACAGCTGGCTGTTATTCCTGCAGGTTGATCTCCAGAGGAAGGTTGAAGAGAGGAACCGGCTCCTGGCGGAGTACAAAGTAATGGAACCTCCTCCATGGGGATTTGGGTGGTTCTGCAGCTCTGGGAATGGGATTTCTCTTTCCATAGCACTGGGACAGCCCTGGGAAGGAGCTGCAGGAGCCAGGGGTGTTTGTAGAGAGGTGCAGGGATCAGAGTTCTTTGCATTCCCCCCACCAGCTTCTTGCAGATCTTTTATTGTCGTGGTTTTTGGTGGTGGCTGCTGAGTGTCCAACACTCGTGCAGATGAGTTGGGTGACCTGTTTGTCCTCTGATCCCTCGGGAATCTGTGTTCTCTGGGACAGCTGTGTGACCTCAGCAGCAGATCTTTGGCCAGGGGGACTTTGGGCAATAAAAACCTGATTGATCTTGTAAAAAAATAAAGCTCTGACACTCGGCTCTAAGATCTGGCAAAGCACAGCCCGTGCCAGTCACCTGATCCTGGCAGATGAACCATTTTCCCTGCCATGGGAAGATGACTGAGCCCCCCTCCCTGCCCTGCTGATCCCCTGTGTTGCAGAAGGAGCTGTGCCAGAAGGATCGGCACTTGCAGCAGCACCAGACCAAGCTGGATGAGATGCTCAGGCAGCTTTCTGAGGCCAGCTACCAGCAGGTAGGGAGAGCTGGGCTGCCCTGGGAGCTGGCCTGGCTGGCCCAGGTGGAGGTGACTCCTCTGCTGCCCCTCCACAGGTGGATTTGGAGCGGGAGCTGGAGCACAAGGAGGCTCTGCTGGCTCACTGCATGAAGAGAGAAGCTGAGGAGGTATGGGAGCCTTGCTCCACACGTGGGGTGGTGTTTGCCCAGAGATCTGTGTCCAGAAACCCTCCCCTTCATCCCAGACAGGTCTGGCTCTGTCTTCTCACTGCCAGAGCCCCGATTAAGGCAGGAAAATCCCCCAAAGCTCCCAGCACTGAGAACTCTGGCTCGGAATCCTCAGGGATGAAACAGTGAGGGAAGCCAGAGGCTTTCTCAGCTTCCAGCTTCACCTCTGAGCCTGGCAATGGTTAGACCACAGATCAATTTACCTCCTCCTTTTCCTGCTGACCCTGGTATTGAGTCTTTCCACCTCTATGTGAGGAATCAGATCTGTGCTGTGACCAGGAACTCCCTGCACACTTTTGGGAGTGTCTTTATCTGGGAGAAGACGGGAGTTTTATCACTCATTCCCTCTCATTTTGAAGTCCATAAATGGGGATTTTTGGGGAGGTCCTGACACTCACATTTTCCCCTGCCCAGGTGATGGCTTTCAGCAGTCACAGTGCCCAGAGCAATGGCTTTCTGCAGCCAGCAGGAAAAGGAGCTGCCCCCACAGCCCACCGAGGGGTAAGTGCACCTGAGGGCTGCATTCCCAACCTGCAACTCTCTGATTTTGTTAAGAGAGGTTTCCCCTTGCTGGGGAGCAGCAGCCTGGGTTGGTCTGAGCTGTGATGTTTTGGGCAGACCAGTGACTTGCAGCTGGTCCGGGACGCCCTGCGCAGCCTCAGGAACAGCTTCAGTGGGCACGACCCGCAGCACCACACCATCGACAGCCTGGAGCAGGGCATCTCCAGCCTCATGGAGCGCCTGCACCGCCTGGAGACGCACAAGAGGCAGGACAGGAGGGTAAAGGCTCCCCAGGGCACTCAGCTCCTGCCCCTCACTCACCACCCTGCGGGCTCTGACCAGGAGCTGACGCTTTGTCTTTGCTGTTTTGCCTTTGTGCCCCAGGTCCGGGGGAAATCACCAGCGAGCAGAGCGAGCAACGAGTGCAGAGACTCCTGGCCTCCCAAATCCAGTAAGTGCCTTGCAGGTCCTGCCTTTCCACTGCCAAATTCACTGCTCAGGTTGGCAGGTATAGGAATCTGCCCCCTCCAGCTTTACCCGCACAGGATCCTCCCTGTGCAGAGCTCCCTGCAAAGGGCAGGGACACACATTTATGGCTGGTTTTATGTAGAGCACCATCACAGTGCGAGTCTGGGCCTCTTGGGCAGTGCTGCAGCACAAATTACCATGGCAATCACTGGGAACAGGGATGTCATCGCAGCTTTCCTGCTGCTGTGCACCATCTAGTGGGGACACAGAAGTGTTCCCTGCTCAGTGTTTGCTGCCTTTCATATCCACAGAACGGTGCAGCCTTTATTAATGCCACATTTCCATGTGCCCAGAGTATTTTCCAGCTTTAAAACTGTGCGGTTCAGTTCCTCTGTTTCAGCTCTTGGCGGGGGGAAGCAGGAAACAAGGCAGGAGCTGGGGAGAGAAGCACAAATGGGGAAATTAAAATCCATGCACCACCATCCATCCATCCTGGCCAGCTGGAATGGGAAGCTGGGGAAGGATAATGGTGATAAGGGATGATAATCAGGGAATTGCTGCCTTGCAGAGCTGCCTCACTCTCAGAGCACGCCCGTGATGAGCACCAGTGCCTGCACCAAAGTGTTGTACTTCACCGACCGCTCCCTCACCCCCTTCATGGTCAGCATACCAAAGAGGTGAGGCTGGGCCTTCCCAACCCTCCTGTGCCCCTAAAACCAGCACTCGCATTTTCTGGGAATGCTCCCAGCCAGCACAGCTTTGCTGGGCCTGAACTGGATTTCGTGCTGCTGGCTGGGGAAAATTACCTGCAGTAGTCGCTGAGCTTTGTTTCTGTATTTTGTTTCTGTATTTATCTCCCTTGCAGGTTAGGGGAAGTGACTCTGAAGGATTTCAAGGCAGCCATCGATCGGGAAGGAACCCATCGGTACCACTTCAAAGCCCTGGATCCAGAGTTTGGCACAGTGAAGGAGGAGGTGAATGTGGGACTGAGCTGTGGGATCAGTGTCACCACACAGCCCTGGAGACCATGGCCACCTCACTTTCAAAATAATGAAATAGTGGATGTTTCCCCCAAACAAAACTGTCTGCTTTCCCAGCTGTGGGTTAAGCTCCTCTTGTGCTAAAATATTTTCATCCTCAGCAAAAGCAATTCCATGGATGTGGTTGTGACTGCCTGGGAGTTGCAGAGCCCCTTGGGCAAAGCCAGCCTGTGACACAGCTCAGGGGACACAGCAAAAAATCCAGGCTGCAGGTTTTATAAAACCTGTTGCAATGGGAGAGGCTGCATTAAAAATACAATCTCCTGCTTTCCTCTGAAGGTTTTTCAGAGAGAACTGTGTGTGTGTAGCCTGGTTCCCTTTGTGTGCTGCAGCTCGTGCTCAGGCTGGTGTGGGTGTGGATTGGATTCATTACAGGGACAGTTCTTGCTTCACAAATCGATTGGGGCAAGGGCAAAGGGTGACCCTCTCTGGGGACAGGCAGCAGCAGCATCTGGAGGTTGTGGTCTGACTCAGAAAAGGCGTGGTTCCTGTCTTTAGTTTACCTTTAATGTTAAAAAAAAAAAAAGCCAGTGATAATCCTGATATTCATTGGTTAAAGAGGTCTGGTCTGTTATTTAGCTAAATTGTGAAAATGTGACTCATACCCCCGGCACCACTCCCATGTGTTCCCTGGATTATTTTGGGAAATCTGACCTAGGATTTGACTTCATGCCCCTGATGCCACTCACACTGCAGAATCGTGTATCCAGACTCCAGACATGACTGAAATCCTTTATTTTATTTATTTAATTTTTTTTTTTTTGGTAGGTATTCCATGATGATGATATCATTCCTGGCTGGGAGGGGAAAATCGTGGCCTGGGTAGAAGAAGACCACGGGGAGAATTAATGGAGCTTTCAAGCCCTGTTTCTATGGAAACCTGTGACTGTCTGCAGAGCTCAGAGAGTGACCGAGGAGCCCAAGTGCTGGAGGCCAATCCAAGCTGCCAAAAAAGAATCTCTGTGCAAGCCACGGGTGGTGCATGGACAGCTGGCACCTGACTGCCCATGCCCGAGGGCAGCTGCTGTCCTGACGCTTCAGGGATGGCTCTGGGGGACAGAAATGCCCAGCTTGGCCCTGCCAGCAAAATCCTGGAGGCCTTAAGGATGCTCTGCCCCCTTCTCCTCCATCCCTGCACTGTGTGCTGCAGGCTCAGCTGGGCATCTCCTGTGCTGGTGTCACAGAAAACTGCACTGATGGTGAAAATGTGAAGCTTTGCCTTCATGGAGAAGATGTTGGTGGATTGTGAGAGCTGGAGGTTGAGCAGCTGCTGTCCTGCAGGAGCAGAGTGGCTCTGTGGACATTGCAGACTGACAGGACCTGTCCTGGGGGGGAAGAGTCCTCTGGAGGGTTGATGCATGGTCTGAAGCAAAGCTCTCCAACCTGGCCAAGCTCCCTTTCTCCCAAACTCAGGCTCCCATTTCCCAGCCCTGCTTTCCCCACTTGCTCTCCAAAGCTGTTCCCATTTCCGAGGCGCTCTGGGTTTGCTGAGGGCTGTGGGGTCTTGGTGCTTGTTAGTTTGCTGAAGGATTTCATGGGTGGGGAGCTGGAATCAGCTGCTTCCTGAGGCCATTCCACCCCTGTCCTTGCTGAGCTGCTGTCCCCGCACTCCTGCCCTCCCTGCTGTCACCTCCTGTGCACAGACACCCCTCTGCTGCTGTCCCCCACTGCCAGGGCCACCAAGCACTTACCCACAACAGTTCCTTGCTATGCTGAGTCCTGAAGGATCAGGAAAGAACTGCCGGGGAAAGAACAAACCCCAAAATCCCCCCAGGGTGGATTTTTCCCTTTGGTTTTGTGGTTTTGTTTCTCTACATGGCCTGTGGGTTTGGGAGGTTAAATGGGCTCTGCTCCTTCTGGGCCTTCCCTGGGCTGTCTGTGTGTGCTGTGCATGAGGCTGGGACAGGGGGCAGCCTGGTTTTACTGTTTTATATTAACATGTCCTTTTGTAAACATGTTCTTGAAATTATTTTGTACCAATTCACATTTGTCTGAGGACTGTGGATATTTTTATACTAGTGCAAGTGCTCTCTGTATATTTCTGCACGCATTATACTGTGTTTTACTCCTTTCCCGGTGGATGCTGAGATGTTTTGTATCGTCTTCTGTTGACACAACACTGGCCTTGTAATTTTATCTTACTGTGGAAATCCAACTGGTTTATACTGGGTCTTATATCAAGGCTCTTACGTGGTTTTGTGTCACATTGGCACAACCCAAGCTGCCTCACGTTCTGGACAATTTGTGTGACTTTCTGCTTACAGACAGCAGGAGGAAAGTTCATCAATGAACAAGTTAATTAATGGGGTAAATACATCCCTTTTGGAAAAGAAACAAAGATTTTCTTTCTCCCCTGGACATAGTTCCTCTGTTGCATGGTCTCTAGTGAAGAGAGCATGGGCTGGTGATACTGAGATTAATTGTATTTGAATTGCAAACTTCTCCGAGGTGTTTCATTCCTCGGGGTTTACTCATCAGTTTTATTTCGGTAACAGCCACGCACCCAGGCTGGCGTCTCATACAGCAAATTACGAAACTTTTCAAGGTCTGTTGTTTCCCAGCTTCATGTCCTTCTCTACTACTGAGAGAAGCAGTTTGGATTGGGAAGTTTCTCCCTCCTAAAACCAAAAGGTGTCAATTTCAAACGAGTTTACCTCTGACTCCAGAGACTTTGTTACAAGATCAAGTTAACAAGTACAGGATCAGGAAAGTAACTCCGAGGAAAGTTGGGCTGAAACAAACCAGTAGTAAGCAGAGAAATGCCTGGGATATCAGACAAGTGGGTTTATGGTACTAGGTACCTGGTTTATGGTAGTAAGAGCACACCTCAGAACAAACCCCCTCCATGGAAAGAAGTTCTTGCTTAAGTTGAGGTGGAACTTGCTATGTTTTATTTGACGGCCTTTGCCACTGGGATATATTTATGTGTTCGACCCCATCAGAGGCCGTTCCCTCTCCTCCTGTTCCATGGAGCAAAGCCCGACCCCTCTCAGTGCCCCTGCGCTCAGCGAGCTGTGCAGAACCACAGCGCTTCCCTCAAGCCTGTTTTTGCGCAGTCTGCTCCCTTTCCCTTCTCCGTTCCGGGGGCGGTGCTGAGGCGCTGCTGAGGCGGGCCGGGCCCTCCCTCCGCCGCCGCTTTACGGCCGCCCCAGTGTCGCGCCGCGCCGCCCGCACGGAGGTCACCGAGCGCCGCCGGCCCCGGTCCCGCCCGGCCCAGCCCGGCTCCAGCCCAGCCCCAGCATGTGGCGGGTGTTGGCGCGACGCTTGTCCCGGGGCGCGGCCGGGCCGCCCGGCCTGGTGCGGCCCCGCCGAGCGCTCGGGGCCGGGGTCGGGGCCGGGGCTGGCCCGGCCCGGCGCGGCCCGGCCTGGGGTGGCCCCGCGCCTCGCCCGCTGCTGCTGCCGCCGGCCTGGCCCCGGATCGTCCCGCACCGCTGCTGCAGCCTCCCGGCTCACCAGAAGGTGAGAGACACCCAGAACCCCTGCCCCGGCTGTCCTCCGTACCCCCCTCTCCTTGCCCGTGCCCCCCTTTCACTTGCCCGTGTCCCCCTTTCACTTGCCCGTGCCCCCCTTTCCATGCCCGTGCCCCCCTTTCCCTTGCCCGTGTCCCCCTTTCCCTTGCCCCCCCTTTCCCTTGCCCGTGTCCCCCTTTCCCTTGCCCCCCTTTCCTTGCCCGTGTCCCCCTTTCCTTGCCCGTGTCCCCCTTTCCTTGCCCCCCCTTTCCCTTGCCCCCCCTTTCCCTTGCCCCCCCTTTCCCTTGCCCGTGTCGCCCCCTTCCCTTGCTCGTCCTTTCCCTTTCCTTTTCCCTTTCCCCTTTCCTTTCCCCTTCCCTTTCCGTGCCCCCTTCCTGCCCCTTCGTTTTCCCCCTCCTCGTTTTCCGTCCCCTCCCCGTTCAGCTCAGTTTGTCCCCGGGGACAGAGTTATGAGATCATCAAGGCTGGCAAAGACCTTTAGGGTAAGGAGCCCAGCGCTGCCGCTGGAGCCCTCGATCCGCGTAGCTCACACGGGGATGGAGATTCCACCACCTCCATGGATAAACCTTTTCCAGCGCCTGGCCGCCCAAACTGGGAGAAAATCGGCGATTTTTGTGCCTTTGGCACCTCTTAGCCTCAAGCCCGTGGGTGGCTGTCAGGTGCCACCTCCATCACCTCTGTCCTTTGTCCCAGCACCGTTGTGGGTCCCTCGGCAGGCCCAGGCTCTCTATAAACTTTCTTGGTGGAATCCTAGACTGTTATAGGGTCGGAATGGACCTTAAAGCCATGTGCAGGGACACCTTCCACTGTCCCAGGTTGCTCCAAGCCCCATCCAGCCTGACCTTGAACACTTCCAGGGATGGGGCAAGCCCGGCCCCTGCCCTCAGCCCGTGTGGGTTTGCCCAGGGCTCTTCACCAGCACCGTGGGGATTTGCAGCAGAGCTGTGCCCCACATCGCAGGCTGAGCTGGGGATTTGTCTCTGTCCTGTGTGTGATTCCTGCTGCTGGATCTGTCTGGGCTGTGACACTGCCCTGTCCCTCACAGGTGGCACTGCCAGCGCTGTCCCCCACGATGCAGATGGGCACCATCGCACGCTGGGAGAAGAAGGAGGGGGACAAGATCAATGAAGGGGATCTCATAGCAGAGGTATCCTGGGGACAAGGCTGGGTGGGCTCTCCTGGCCTGGGGGCTGTCCCTGGCTGAAGACTGATTTTGGATCACACATCCCAAGGGGTGCTGGTGGGAAGGAGTGCCTGTCAGCCTCTCAGTTTGGGGACAAACTCCCCTAGAGCTGCTGCCTCAGGGTGGTGTTTCCAGAGCTCTGACCCTACAACAGACTGGGAGGCTCTGGGCTCACCATTTCCTGTTCTCTCTCAAAGGTGGAGACAGACAAAGCTACAGTTGGCTTTGAGAGCCTGGAGGAATGTTACCTGGCCAAGATCCTGGTGCCAGAAGGAACAAGGGATGTTCCTATTGGGGCCATAATATGTATCACAGTAGAAAAGTAGGTATTTCCTAACATTTAATGTGAATTTCCCCTCTTGGGGCTTCTGGGGTGCCTTGAGTGAAGGACTGAGAGCATCACCTGACGGGGTTTGGGGCTCTGTGTGTTCTTCTAGGCCTGAATATATTGATGCCTTCAAAAATTACACCCTGGATTCTGCAGCAGCTGCTGCCCCTGCAGCCTCAGTGCCTCCCCCTCCAGCTGCAGCCCCCTCCCCACCAGCTCAGCCTTCTCCTCAGGCCCCTGGCAGCTCTTACCCTCCTCACATGCAGGTAAGAGAGCTCTGCTCCTGCTTTGGGACTTCTTACACTCTTTTTCTGCCCCTGGCATTGCCACCTGTGGGGTATTTTGTGTGGTATTCCCACCTGTCTGGAATGGGAATTTATTAACTATTCCACTTCAGTTGTTGTGTGCTTAGAGCAGGTGTTGGGGGACATCCCAGAAAGCTTTTTTAATTTAATTTATTTCAGCATCCCAGCTGCTGGTGGAGGAGAGACTTGTCTCTCCAGGGTTGTTGTCTTGAAAAATGTGCTAAATCTGCATTATTTGGACAGTTCTTGTATAAAAAGACCTTGTGCTTAGTGTGAATGAGCTCTGCTCATATCTCAGAGCAGAATTCCAGTCTGTGGTGCTCTGGAGAACACACCACAAGTGTCTGTGGGTGACTAATAATGAGCTGTGTTTGTGGATATAAACTTTTTACTTTGCTTAGATTTTGAAGTGTATCCAAATGGATTTGAGCACTTTGTACAAGAGGGTTTCTTTGACATCCCTTTGAAAATGTGGAATATTGAACCCCATCCCACAGATTTGTCTGAGATGTTACTCAAAGTCAGTAATACAAGAATTAATGAATGGCTTCTAAATTTGTGTTTTGGCTCCTAAAGTTGTTTTCTTTCCTCTGCTTGCCCCCTCTGCCCAGTTTTGTGTGTGTGTCACAGTGACAAAGTGACTTGTTCCAGCCTTCCTTAGCCTTGCAGGGTGATGGCAGTGATGATTATTTTGATTTATCCATTTCTTGCCCTCTGCTCTTGCTTGCTCTCCTTGCTCAGGCCTTGCTAAAAGAAGCCAAAGCAGCACAGTGGGACAGCTCTGCTTGGCTGTCATGGAGCCAGACCTAGGAGTGCATTAAAGCTGCTTCTTTAGGTTGGCATCATTTCTCAGGAGTTCAGACTGTGTTCCTGAGCCCTGTGCACCACCAGGCTCTGATTGTGTTGTGTTCTGTGCCTTCCCAGATCACTCTCCCTGCTCTGTCACCCACCATGACAATGGGCACAGTGCAGAGGTGGGAGAAGAAGGTTGGGGAGAAGCTGAATGAGGGAGACTTACTGGCTGAAATTGAGACAGATAAAGCCACAATAGGTGAGTCCACAGCCAAGGGGGGCTGAGGTGCCCTTGGAAGGGTCCCAGGCAGCCTCTGCCAGCTCCTCTGGCTGCTCAGGGGGTGATGCTGTGGGACAAGTTTTGTTAACATCTCATTCCATTGGAGAGCCAAACATTGGAGCCCTAAAAATACTTTTATTTCCTCATCACTTTCTTAGCAAGTGCATGGAGAGGTTCCCTGCTGGTAAGGATTCTCCTGTCTCCAGCAGCAGCAGCAGCACTTAGAGCAGCTCTTCAGCTCCTCAGTGTTGTTTCTCTCCCCTGCAGGCTTTGAAGTGCAGGAGGAAGGCTACCTGGCCAAGATCTTGGTGCCTGAAGGAACAAGAGATGTGCCCTTAGGAGCTGCTCTGTGCATCATTGTGGAGAAGGAGGCTGATATCCCAGCCTTTGCTGACTACCAGGCTGCTGCAGTCACTGACATGAAGGCTCCAGCTCCTCCTCCTCCTCCTCCCCCGGTAAGGAGCAGTCCTGGGCACCTCTGACAAGCCTGATCTGAGCTGTTGTTTGGCAGTGAAGCCCTGGCTTCAACAGGAGTGTTCTGGTTTGTGAGTGCAAGGCTGATCCATGTGTTGAGAAGTGATCACTAATTTGCTCTCCAAGACCTACAGCAGGTTTCATTCATTCTGATCTTTTTGGCACCTTGTTGCTTGTGCCATTTCTGATTCCTCATCCTTGAAAATGGGGAGCATTAAGTCTTTATTTATTTGGTGTATAGCTCAGCCGACCTCCTTCCCAGATTTCATTTCTGGAAGCCTTTGTGCAGATGAGTGATTCTCTCTCAATTGATGGGCCAGTTCTCGTGCTGTGGTTCCACTGATGGCTTTGATTCTTTGTTTAGGTGATGGCAACTCCTGCAGCTGCTCCTCCTCCTCCCCAGCCTGCTGCTGCTCCTGCTCCAGCAGCCCCCACAGCGGGGCCACCCCACAAAGGAGGAAGGGTGGTGGTCAGTCCCCTGGCAAAGAAATTGGCAGCAGAGAAAGGAATTGACCTTACCCAAGTGAAAGGTACCTTTCCTTTCCACTTCTTTGCTCTCACTGTCAGTTTTCTGTCCCTGGAGATCCATATTTTGCTGTTCTTCCTGACTGTGCAGTTGTGTTCAGTGATTTCTCTCTATTGAATAAAACTGGTACATTTAGAAACAAAGTCAAGTTGGAAATAATCAAAATCCTCTTCCATTTTCTTTGCCTCTTTCAGGTACTGGACCAGATGGCAGAATCACCAAAAAAGATGTGGAGTCATTTGTGCCATCAAAGGCTGCTCCAGTGAGTAGGCTGGAAATCTGTGGGGATGGATGTTACAGGAATGGGAAGGCTCTGTGAAAGAGCAGTTGCTGCATGGAACTGGCATTGCTGGATTGTGTGGGCAGTGGTGACTGTAAGGTTGTGAAATTTAACCTGCCAGAAACACTGATGAAGCCTTCTCCCTTTGATATTCCACTGAGGGGAAAAAAAAAAATAGTGTGCTCCCAAGCCTTGGTTTGGTTGCTAAATCTTCACAGGCTGAGGTCACCCAGTTCCAGCTGGTCCAGCATTGCTGAGGAGAGGGGATCAGAAGGAAAAGCAGACCTAGCAAACCCCAGCCTGTCACTGCTGCCCCAAAAGTGTTCTGATGCTGTGGTTTGTGTTGTCCCTGAGCTGATGGAGGTGCCAGAGCAGGACTGGCTGGGCTGGGAGCTTCACAGCAACACATGTCAGTGTTGTACTGCTGAACCACTCCATCCTGCATTTCATTTTCAAATATGGGGGTTGGAAGGAGCCTGGTGGCTGCTGGAGAGGTGCAAATAGAGAAGTGCTCTTCCCAAGAGGCAGCCTGGCCTCAGCACTGAGCTGCAGGTGCTCTGTGGGTGTTTCTGGCACTGACACTGGTGTTCCCTGCAGGCTGCAGCCCCGGGGGCAGTTCCTGCAGCTGCTGCAGCACCCGAGGGGACCTTCACAGACATCCCCATCAGCAACATTCGCAGGGTAAGACTTGATTCTTTTCCAAAATCATTGTTTTTAGCCATGAGTTTTCCAGGCTGATTGGTGCTCCTTGCTCTGCCCTCCCCCAGGTCATTGCTCAGAGGCTGATGCAGTCCAAACAAACGATACCTCACTACTACCTGTCCATCGATGTGAACATGGGAAAAGTCCTGGTGCTAAGGAAAGAGCTCAATCAGGTGAGTTCTGGCATCTGGGCTTGGAAAAAAACACTTTTCAGTGCCTTTTGTGGGTCAGAATAATAATTCTAAGCCAAATTTGATGAAAACTAAACATTAAAAACTGTACATTCTTGTATTACGAAGGAGATACTTTCACCTTCTAAATTATCTTTGCATTTTAATGTTTGCAACTGGTGTGATTGTTTTTTAATGTTTCCTGTGAACTGCCCTCATTAATTGGGGTGATGTGCAGTGGACAAACTGGACAAACTGACACCTGGAATCTCTTTATTTGCAGGAGGTCCCAGCTGATGTTAAGCTTTCTGTCAACGATTTCATAATTAAAGCTTCTGCTTTGGCGTGCTTGAAGGTGCCTGAGGCAAATTCTTCATGGTTGGACACAGTTATTAGGCAGTAAGTTTATGGCATGGTCAGAGCCAGAAACTTCCTTTGTTCGTGGCAAAACAGAACTTCTGCTGGGATTTGTGGGAGGGGATAAAAATGATATGAAGGTGAGAGGTTTTGTTAAAGTGATAAAAATCTTTGACTCTAAGGCTGGTGAGCAAGGTGAAATAATTGTTGTAAATCAATATTAATTTTGGGTCGTCTGGCCTGTTTTGAATTTTTTTTTTTTTTTTGTTTGTTTGCTGTCTTGCTGGAGTGATTTCATCTGCTGTGTGTGTTGCAGGAATCACGTGGTGGATGTGAGTGTGGCTGTCAGCACCCCCGCAGGGCTCATCACCCCCATTGTCTTCAACGCTCACATCAAGGGCCTGGCTGCCATCAGCAAGGACGTGGCTTCCCTGGCAGCCAAGGCCCGGGAAGGGAAGCTCCAGCCTCACGAATTCCAGGTGGGACACTCGTGGTGGTGGTGTGCTCTGCTGCTCTTGGCTTGTTTCAAAGGAGTAAAGGCTGTTCTGTGAGTCCCAGAATATCCTGAGTGGGAAGGGACCTACAGGGATTATTGAATCCAGCTCCTGGCCCTGCACTGACACCCCAAATCTCACCCTGGGAATCCCTGGAGAGGTGTCCAAAGGCTCCTGGAGCTCTGGTAGCCTCGGGGCTGTGCCCATTCCCTGATTTCCATCCCAAATTCCCCTGGCACAGCTCCAGCTGCTCCCCGGATCCTGTCCCTGCTCTCCCCTCATCAGGGAGCTGCAGACTGGCATGAGGTCCCACCTCTCCTCATATTCCCACATAAACCAGGTTTGGGTTTTTTTTGTGAGATTCACCATGAATGTATTTGTTTTCTTCTAGGGGGGTACATTCACAATTTCCAATTTAGGAATGTATGGGATTAAGAATTTCTCTGCCATAATCAATCCACCTCAAGCCTGCATCCTGGCAGTGGGTTCCTCAAAAGAAATACTAGTGCCAGCTGATAATGAGAAAGGGTGAGTTTTCATCTGATCCTGAATCAAACTCTAAAATCATGCCTGGTTTCATAACACCTACATCAGAAAATAATTTTTAAAACCCTAAAATGTGTTGTTGACACAGTGCTTTCACTGCTTACTTAAATTTGCACGTAAGGAAAACCTAAAGAATGGATCCTGTATATAATATCCCCCTGCTTGGAGCTAAAATGGTTCCTGTTCTTTGTGTGGGGCTGTCCTTGTGCTGTGAGGAAAGCTGAGCTCCCTGCCCTAAGGAGAGCACACAGAGGTGTTCTTAGTGCCCGTGGGAAGTTCCCTCCTTAGTTTCCCTCAGAGAAGGAATGAACATGATCTGCTCCCCAGTGCAACTGGGGGAAACCTCTGTCACCAAGCACCAGCTGCTATTCCTGGCAGCTGTTGGGTAATACTCCCTGCTATTCCAAGAACAGCTTTCCTGCTGTCTAAGTGGCACTGCCTTGCAGAGGAGTGTGTTAACCCTTTTTTTTTTGTGTTTTTCTCCCAGCTTTGACGTGGCCAGCATGATGTCTGTCACCCTGAGCTGTGACCACCGTGTTGTGGATGGAGCAGTTGGAGCACAGTGGCTTGCTGAGTTCAAGAATTTCCTTGAAAAACCAGTAACCATGCTGCTATAATTTAACCATGCAAAGCAGAATTTTCCTGGGTCACACTGTTGTGTTTTAAACAAGCTGTTTAGACTTTAGTGTTCAGACTTTGAGAGAGTTTCTTTTTTTAATTTAAAATATGTATTATATTATCTGGTAATGTTATTTACCAGTCTGTACAGAAAAAAAAAAAAAAGTTTGCAAAAGTGCTTTTCAGAGCAATATTACAGCTACACTGTATTTTTATACAGTTAGTTAACTTGCAAACTCTTCCAAAACAGAGTTAAGCATCCCAGATTTAAAAAAAAAAACAAACCCAAAATGATCCTGGCATTATGCCAGCTGCTTCTAAACTCGGGTGCCCAGGGGGTGCATCCCATTCATGACCTCAGTGTTGTCAGGTTGGAATTTCAAACATCTCTTCACAGGAGTGCAGGTGAGATGGCCACAGAAAGGTACGAGGAGGAGGAGGAGGAGGGGAACTCCCACATTCTCCTGTCCTGGGCTGGGGGAGATGGCACAGCACTGAGGGACTGAAGTGCCTGGGGATGGTGTCTCAAGGGCCAAGTGCTGCTGTTCCAAAGCCCTTTTGGAATTTGGCACTGCCCGGGACCTTCTCAGCTCCGTGATCCCTGCTGAGCACTTTAAGGTGACAGAGCACTGCTGTCTGTGGGGTCACAGGGATTGTGCTGTCTCCTCATGGACTCTCACTGACATCTGCTTTTTGTATCAAACTCTGTAGCTGCTGTTCCTCTGGCTAAGTTAAGCCCAGGCTCTGATGCCATGGAAGTAACTGCTCTGCAGAATGCTCAATGAAGCCAGTGTAGACAAATCACACATGCTCATAATCCCACCAGGGGATGTTAATCATGTGAGGACTGGGATGTTTGGGATTTTTCATTTCAGGCATTCTAACATAGGAAGCTCTGACTTAAGCCACTGGAATTGCAGACCTTCCCTGGATTGTCTTTGTTGTCCAGCCTCAGTAAAGCTGCAGAATGTGCTCTCCATGTACATATTGTATGTAAGGTGCTTCTCTAGTCTGTTGGACTCGTGTCCAGTTACTCCAGGCATTGTATCCTGCAAGGGCTGCAGTGCTGAACATTCTGAAATTCCACTTTCCACATGGAAATGTTCATGTAAAAAAAAAAAAGGACAACCGTGCAGTAATGACAGAGTGACCAGGAGAATTAAATAGGGGGACAGAGTTGGAAAAAAAAAAGGAAGAAGTTGTTCAGGGTGATCCTTGTTATTCTGTATATTGCATTAAGTACTGTCTCCTGTAAAATTCTACATAATTCACTGAAGATATTGAAAGAAAATACTGTGGAAATTAAATATTTTTGTGGGAACTATTTAGTGTCTGGTTGCTGTGATGCCTTGCTTAAGAAAAAAAAAAAAGTGCATTAAGGTTTTGGATTTTCTTGAATGACCTGAAATACCCTGATTCCAGACTGGCTTTAGTGAACCCATGTTCCATTAAATGTTTGGAATTGACAACTACTAAACCATGTCCCAGTGCTTTTCTCTTCAGCTGTGTGTGGCTTTCCTGCTCTGGGTCAGTGCTCTGCAGCCTTTCAGTCTCACAGTGACACTCACCCTATTAACCTGAGATTTCATCACAAATCTTCCCAGACATTTGCTTTTTGCTGTCTGCAGCTTCACCTGTGGGGGGCTGTGTGTGACAGGGTGTCTCAGCATTAATTTTTTTTTTTTTTTTTGTGAGTTTGATGGTGCTACTATTCCTCCGACCTTCCTTTTCTTACTTGCATCTCTGAAGGCATTATTTGAGATACTCATCCCTCACGAGTAAAAAGTGAATTAAAACCACCCTAAACCCCACCTCACTGAAGATTTTCACTCTGGGCTTTTGTTGTGTAATCTGCCAAAACTTCAAGAAGTTTCAGGCATTTTCCCAAGCTGTTTCTAAAGAAGTATCTTACAACAGCTTTGCTAAATGCTGGCTAAGAATATCCACGATTAAGGAAAACAATTAATTAAAACAATAAATTATAAATAAGACTTAAAATTGATTAAAATTATTATTCAAAATTTTATTAAAACCATTACTTAAAATTGAATTTAAACCATTATATAAAATTTTATTAGTTAAATAATTGATTGAAACTATTAACGAGTTACAGCTTTTCCAGACACAGAGTTTCTGGGAATTTTTGCGGTTGCTTTGAGGTATTTTTTCCCCAAAAGAGGATTTCTTTAGAGCTGCCACCTGCTGTCCCAGCCCATGCTCCGGGAGCTCTGAGCCACGGGGGCAGCGCGGGGCTGGGCCCGGGGGTACCGGGACGGTTCTGTTCCCGTTTGGAGCGGTTCTGTTCCGTTTGGGGCGGTTCTGTTCCCGTTTGGGGCGGCTCTGTTCCGTTTGGGGCGGTTCTGCTCGGTCTGGGCCGCCCGGAGCCCGCGGCCCTCACGGCCATGGCGGCCATGGCGGCGCCGTTGCCCTGGAGACGGCGCCGGAAGCGGCGCGCGCGCGGCCCCGCGCGTTTCCGCGTCCCCCGCCCGGCCCGGCCCGGCCCGGCCCGGCCCCGCCGCCACCAGCAAATACCGCCACCGACACCGCCATAAACATCGCCACCGACATCGCCACCGGCGCCACAAACACCGCCACCAGAGCCACCGGCACCGCGCCCGGCACGGGCCCGCGGCAGCGGCCACAGCATGTCCCGCGTGCCCGTGGGGAAGGTGCTGCTGCGCAACGTCATCCGCCACACCGGAGCGCACAACAAGGTGAGGCCCGCGCCGAGCGGGGCCTGCGGGGCCCAGCGGGGCGGCTCGGGGTGCGGGGACAGCGTGAGGGTGCGGGGACAGCCCGGGGTGTGCGGGGACATCCCGGGGTGTGCGGGGACAGGCCTGTTGTGCCACACGGTGATGGGGGAACATCCCGGGGTGCGGGGACATCCCGGTGATGCCAGCCGGTGATGCGGGACGGGCTTCGTGCCGCGCTGCTGATCCTTGGGTGTTCGGCAGAAATAAAAGGAGTTTGGTGAATCGGCCGCATCCGCATCCTCAGGGTGACTTTCGGTTTAGCGCTGTTTGTGTCGAGTTCGGTTTAAACTCGTTACGGTTTCCCCGAGTTTTAGTTTCACCCCGTTTCCCTTCAGTTGTCACCCCAGTGAGGGAAGATGTCTGTACTTACTTAAAAAGTGGCAAATCTTTAATAGGTTTTATTTCATTTGTTGCACTGTGTATGTGCTTTTAATTGCATGAAACAATCTGAACTTTGTGTGCACAGGCAAGATGAAGCAACTCCATTAAGTTTAACAAACTCTTTCATGAATCATAATTCAGCAGGTCTAACCACCATGAGGAAGTTCTCTTTTGGATACAGATATGTGTAAATAATCCTTTGTTTGGGGATGGTAGGAAAGGTGCCTGTGAGTTTTCTTACCAGGAGTGTTGAGGTTGGAGCTTACGTGCTGCATGACTGTGAATTTCCCTGATGTTAAAGTCGTTTCCCTTTCTGTGATTTCAGCTTCAGGAAGAGACAGAAATGTGGAAAATAAGGGAATGGGAGAAGCAGACAGAAGAGACTTACTGGAAAAGGCAGAGCAGAATGCTATCAGACACCTCCAGGTGAGACATCACAGAAATACTGATTTTCTCCTTAATGACTCCTCGGAAAGAGGTGAAGCCTCTGCTTAAGCCTGACCATTTCTGTGTTCATTTAGCTGTGAAATGTTGAAGGTGCAGGTAAATGAGGGGGGTCTCTGGGTGGTGTTTCCCCCCTGAAGGAGCTGTTCCCTCTCTGCAGCAGTCGCATGCGCAGCGATGGCTTCGACGACGAGGGGCACAGGAACTGGAAATCCAGGAACCCACAGCTCCTTGACCTGGTGGAAGATGATCTCCTCAGGGCCAGATCCTGGAATAAAAAGCTGTATGAATGTGAAGCCAACATGCCAGACAGGTCTGTGGGGGGAATTCCGTGTTCTGTGGTTGTAATTGAAACATCTTTTTGGAGTCCTGTACAAAAAAAAGGCACATTTCTGTTCGGTGTATGCTGTGATAAAATAGAGCTTGAGCTCATTTTGAGAATAAATAACGTGTACAAACTTCTGCCATGTCACAGAATGACCAATCTGAGCTCATCTGTGGAGTTTCTAAGCCACACTAAGCAGCAAAATCTCAGCCCTAAGCTTAATATTTATTACTCTGCCCAATAAGCATTAAAAAAACCTCAAGAAACACAAATCCAAGGTTGTTTTAAAAAAATCTTGAGTTGTGCTTTGAGAACATAAGGTGATTTAAATAGCACCAACCAAATCAAATCAGTCCTATTTCCTTCCTCCCTGTCTAAACTCAGATTCATTCTGTGGCTCTGCCTTTTCAGAATTGCATTTTTGTCCTCAAACACGTTGTCTGTTTTTAATGGATGGTTCTGCTTTCTTACAGGTGGGGGCACAGTGGATATAAAGAGTTATATCCTGAAGAATTTGACACAGACAGGTAAGGCAGACACCTTACTGATAGATCCAGAATCTGCCTTCTGACAAGTTCTACAGGGAATTCTACAAACTGAGTTTTAATTTTTGGATAGAGATCAGCCTCGAGAGCAAGCCCTTACGGTTAAAAAACTCAAATCCATTAATGAGCTGTGAGTCTTAGGAGAAACTTTTGTAGTAATTATGATATTCGTGTTTAGCTGGAGATAACAAAATCTATGAGTCTGGGAGGTAAATAAATTCTTGCAGTATCCTAGAGAGTGGAAAAACAAGATTTTAAGACAGAATTAATTATTTTTACCCTATACCCAGCAGAATCATTCATGTTTTTTCAGGCTTACAGATTGGATATAAATGAGTTTCATCACTCAGTGGCTTTCAGTTCATCTCCTTCTGTTCTTTTTCCAGTGATCAGCAGGAAGGAGATGAGCAAAATGCTGTCAATGGGAAGAAGAGATCCCACCCGGGGAAACAAACAGCCCGTGAGTCCCACAAAAGGAAAAGAACCAAGAAATCCCACAAGAAGAAGCAAAAAAAGCGCTCACACAAAAAGAGGAAGAAAAAGAAAAAGGAGCAGGAGAGAACTTCCACAGATTCCTCCCGGGGGGAGAGCGAGGGCTCAGGAGAGGAGACTCCAAGCACCCGGAAAGGAAAACACAAGCGCAAGAAAAAACCCAGGAAAGTGCCTGCCAAGGAACCTACCTCTTCTTCTGGGCAGGAGAGTGACTTTTCCCATGCAAGCAGCTCCAGCACCAGCAGCTCTGAGGACACTGAATCCGAGGGGAAAAAGGAGAAACGGCCCCCAAGGAAGAGAAAGAAGCGGCACAACTCGGCACCGGAAAGGCCGAGTGAGGTGCCAGAGAAGAGGAGCAAGAGGAAGAACTGGAAGGTGGCGGGGGATGAGAAATCTGAGGACAGCTCTGATGAGGACTGAGGGGTCTGGGTGCAGCTCAGAGCAGGAGGGGAGGACAGAGGCAGGTCTGTCACTCTGCACTGCCCCACTGCTCCAATACTGGTTTACACACACACCCTGCCAGCCCACAGGGAGCAACCGAGCCTGGCAGCCTGGCTGCCCCCGGGCTCACAGGGCAGCAGAGCAGGACAGCACCTACATCCTGCCAGCTTCAGAGTCTTTGGCTGTGATCGAGTTGGGTTTTTTTGTAAATTATGTTGGAACAGATTGTTCTTTTGGCTCACCAAAACAATGGCCAGTAGGAGAGAGGACAGGCTGATAAATCAAGCTGGTAACAGAGGAAATGTCACTGTAAGCCCCACGGTAGTTTTGTCTTCCCGTCCTCCACCATGGGGGCGTGCACAGGGTCAGCTGGGCATGGAGGGGAGCTGAGGGAATATGAGCTGAAGGTGCAGTGACTTCTCTAATGGTGAATCAGCTCATCTGCTTGGTTTAGACTCCTGTCCAGAGCCTGCTGTGGGCTGACCACCATGTCTACCTTCCTTCCATCTCTATGGGGATGCTGAAACCATTTGTGCTGACAGAGAGGCCTTGGTGGGTGTTGTGTCCTGTCTCTGCTCTGCCCAGTGTTACTGGAGAAACTGGTACCAGGCCGTTCTCCCTGCAGCAAACAGCCAAGCCTTTTAATAAAATAAATAAATCCAGATGTGTTTGATGCTTTTGTCATTGTTCTGGAGCAAAGCCCAGGGACAGAGCACAGTCTGGGTGTGTGTCTGTGTTCTCCCTGTGCTGTTTTGTTTCTGCTTCACCACACTTGCAGATGAAATCAGGGCACTGGGGAAATGTGTGGGGTGATTGTTGTGTCCTGGACAAGCACAAAACAGTGTCAGGGGTCCTAAATCCTCACTCCAAGCCCTGATTGCTGTTCTTTTTTTCCCTTCAAATGGAAAGAAAAAACGGGATGTTCACGGAGGTGCTTATGCTGTGTACAAAGGTGTTTTAGTAGTGAACACACAGGTTAGGAGCACCTGGGCCTGCTGCAGGTGTTGAGGGCTTTAGGCAGAATTACAGAATGGTTTGGGCTGGAAGGCAATTCAGAGATATTCCAGTTCCATGAGCACCTTCCACCAGGCTGCTCCAATCTTGGGCACTTGCAGGGATGGGGCAGCCACGGCTCCTCTGGGCGGCCGTGCCAGGGCGTGCCCACGCTCACAGGGAGGATTCCTCACCCAAATCCCAAATCCCATCTCCCGCTGTCTCCGGCACTTCCCAGCTGCTCCAGGGAGCTCGGCCTGGCTGCTGCCGGTGCCGCCCGCGCGCTCCCGGTGCCGCCCGCGCGCTCCCGGTGCCGCCCGCGCGCTCCCGGTGCCGCCCGCGCGCTCCCGGTGCCGCCCGCGCGCTCCCGGTGCCGGGCAGGGGGAAGCGGAAGCTCCGGCGGCGTTTCCGTGTCCGGGCGCGGTGCCCTTGGAGCGGACATGGCGCTGGCGCTGCTGCGGGCACGGCCCCGCGGGGCCGCCCTGGGTGAGTGAGGCTGGGGCTGCGGGGCGGGCGGGGACCGCGACCCCGGAGGGTGCGGGACCCCGGAGGGTGCGGGACCCCGGTGGCTCTGGGATCCCGGAGGGTGCGAGATCTCTGGTGGCTCCGGGATCCCCGGAGGGTGCGGGATTCCCACGCTCACGCCGTTGTCCCCGTTGTCCCCGCAGCTGTCCTGGGCTCGGCCCTGCTCCGCCGCCCCGCCGCGCTCGGTGCCGCCGCCGCTCGCTGCGTCCCGGTCCGCGACAGCCACGGCCCGCCCGCCCAGGGACACGGTACGGCCCTGCCTGTGTCTGTCTGTCTGTCTGTCTGTGTTTGTGTGCGGGGGTCTCGTTGTTCCGGCATCAAGACTCCTTTTCTCATGCCCGGAACTGCTGGATGGAGTCCGAGCAGCCGGGTCTAGCGCAAGGCATCCTGCCCGTGACAGGCGTTGGGATTAAATGATCCTTAAGGTCTGTTCCAACTTCTGAATACTCTGTGATTCAAGAGTGGGTTGTAAAGGACCAGATTTTGGCTCGGGTCCTGCAAGGGACCGACAGCGGTGCAGGGATAAAGGACAGAGGTGATGGAAGTGGTACCCAATGGCCATGCAGGGACTTAAAAACAAGATGGGCTTTAAGGTGCCTCCTATACCAAACCAGGCTGAGTCTATCATATTTTTTTGGGCCAATTAGGAGATTTTAAGTGGCAGCTGTAGCAAAGAACAGAAGAGATTTACACATGGTACAGTGCTTTTCTTGGTGTCTTTTTGGGTGATGTAGGTTACGAGTGTTACCAGCAAAGGAAAAAAATAATCCTAAATGCCCATTGATTTAAGGGAGAAGTTGTGAAATGCTGAGTGTTGTTAGGTAGGGCAGTAAGTGTGCAGAGATGTTATTTGTGATAAATAATTGTGGTGTTGTAGTGTCTCAGGCTGTGAGGAGTGTGTGTACCCTCACCTTCAGCAGCACTGTTACCAGTTCATTGCACGTCAGCTTGCACTTTGCCCAAGTCCAAACTTCAGATCCTTTGCTTTCCTTGTCTTGTCACTTTCTAAATGACTTCTCTCCGTGCCAAAACGAAGGAAAACATTTGCATTTTGGTTTAGAGGATGGATGATATCTTTGTGTTAGTTGAGCACTTTGAGGGTGTTGCACTGATGATTTCTCAGGGTCAATTCTTGATGGTTTCAGCCGTGCCGATGCTCTCGTTGTGTTTCCAAGCATTGCTCATGCTGGGTTTTGGTTTGCAAACACTCCAGATATCAAAGTCATCCCTTCAGCCCTTGGCCCAGGGGCTGTTCCCTGAGAATGTTTCTCCTTGCAGGCAGTTCCAAGGCTGCATCTTTGCACTGGACAGGGGAGCGAGCTGTCAGTGTGCTGCTGCTGGGGCTGCTGCCTGCAGCCTACCTGTGCCCTGGACCAGCTGTGGATTATTCCCTGGCTGCAGCCCTCACCCTGCACGGCCACTGGTAAGCACAGCAGGGCTCAACTCCCAGGAAATAAGGTTTGCTGGCTCCAAACCTCATCCTGGTCTGGTGTAAAACACCTGGGAAAAGTCCTTGGTCTCCACGTTCAGTGTCAGTTGTACTTTGGTCTTCCTTTCTCACACTGTTCTCTCACTTGGAAAAAGGATCCATAAAAACTGTAGTATCTTACCCTTAGGAGCACTTCTTTGCCTCTGGAAGTGTAGAATCCTGGATGTTTTTAACCTGTGGAAGAACCAGTGTTGTGTGAACAGAAAGAGGACAGATCTATATAAAAATAATATAAAGATATTCTGCCTCTAAAGCTCCGTGCACTGACTTTGTACATCTTAGTGGTGATGAGGTCCTGCATAATAGAGAGCTCACAGCAAATATTCCACTAAAGAGACCTGGATGATTATTTCCTTTATTCCTGGATGGATGTTTGCTCAGTGTAGTTCTGCTGTCATCCTTAATGAGAGCAGAAGACTAATTAGGAGTGGATCCAGCTACATGGTTGGCCAGACTGGCAGCATCCACCTTGCTGAGGTTTGGGAGTTCCTTGTCACAAGGATAAAGCAGATTTTCCTGGTACTTTGAGGGTGCCAGGTTTTCTTAAACCTCAGTTTTGTCCTTAGGAATTTGTTCCAGGGGTTCTTGCACTTCCCTTGCTCTGACTGGGAGCTTTATCCCAAAACAAGAATCCTGTGTCTCGTGTTGCTGGATAGTTCAAATCTGGACAGGAGTTCACTACCAGATATAGAAAAAACTGAAAATTTGCTAATTTCTTTGGTTGCCACTCTTCTATTCTAAATGCATACCCAGTGTCTTTGTGACAGTGGCTGCTCCCAGATATTTCCTTGGTTTTCCTCTTTTCCAGTCCTTGGAATTTAGGTAAGAAGGCACATTCCAAGGATTGTGTTATGTGGAGAGCTGTGGTCAGCACTTGGTTTCCTCATGAAAACTCTGAGCCAGTCTTTGTATTTTCAATAGAATCTGTGGAATGTTTTGTTTTGTGTTTGAAATAGATTGATCCTCTTTCTGAGTGGGAACTGAGCATTCTCCAGGAGAAAAACGAGTTGGTAGAGTGGGGACACTTGCAGTGAGTGAACTTTGCTGATCTGAGCTTTTCTCTCTCATTTAGGGGTCTGGGCCAGGTAATCACTGATTATGTGCATGGAGATACACCCAATAAAGTGGCCAACATGGGGCTGTATGTCCTGTCTGGCCTGACCTTCGCTGGCCTCTGCTACTTCAACTACCAGGACGTGGGCATCTGCAAGGCTGTGGCCATGCTGTGGAGCCTGTGAGGAGCCCCAGCCCCAGCACACACCATTGTCCTCTGCTGCCTCTGCTTCATCAGCTTGTGAGCAACATCCTGCACAGCAAAGGAACAGCCAAGGGTGCCCAGTGAGCCTGCAGGGGGCTCAGAGCTAGTTCAGAATGTATAGAGAAAAAACAGATTTCCAAACAGATTTCCAAACTGGAAAATGTCCAGTGAGAGTGAGTGGATTCAAGCTGCACTGTAAATTGAGATGGATGAATTACATCAGTGGCAGACTTGCATAGCTAAAGGGAACTCTCCTTATAATACCAGCTTTAATGAGTGTTTTTCTAACTGTTGGTTGGTTTCCTGTTCTGTAAAACAAGTTTGGCTTGTGGAAAACTGAACTGCTTCTTCTAACATCAGTGTGTAAGGCAGACCCTGTAACTCTTTGGACCCTGGGAGTTGATGTAGAAAAGGGAATACTTTTTTTCTTAATCCATGCAATAAAGAATTTACAGAAATTTTGTGTGTGCTTCTGAACCATTTTTACTGCTTTTGGGTTGCCTAAAATGTTTTTTCTCTGCAGATAGGTCTGCTCTGCCTTACTTTATAAAACACAGAATATTTGTATGAATTAATACTTAGAGGTGCCTTGGACTTCACTTAATACAAGAATAAATAATGTCCTTTAGAAAATACAACAAGGATTGACGTAGAATAAAAATACTTTTACAGGTTGACTTTAGGAACAGTCGACTTTCAAGGTTTTTATGTTAATCTGCAACACTTTTTTTGAGATTTATTTTCTAAATGCTCTGGTCTGTGTTGTCCTCTGTGCCTGAAAATACAATGAAGAGGAGGCTGAGGGAATGTTCTGTTCTTTTAGGGATTTTTTAGGGGGGAACTGAGATTGTGGGTTTTTTTCTGCTTCATCCCGTCTTGACTTTCACAGTGCTAAGGAGTGGAAAACTCTCCACATTCTCATGGTGCTTTTGTGGCACTATTAATAGTGAGAGGAAGAGAATTTGTTTACCATCAGTGATTGTGCAATGAACAGAACGACCAAGTCACTGAATGGATTCTGCAAGACTGTGATTTTTATTAAATATGGATTGGAAGTTTTTATTTTTTAGCAAAAGCAGGTAGCTGCAGCAAAAGCTGGCCAATTTTTTGTTATTGTTGTGGTCAGAACAGAGCTGTGTTTTTATGGTTGATTTTTTAATGCCAACGTTTGTTATTTTGTCCCAGGGAGGAGGAGGGTGCAGGTGGTGACTCATGGGTTAGTCCCTCTGGGCAAGCTGAGCGTCTCTCATGGCAAGTGTGTGAGGTTTCCTCAGGATGCAGCTGATGTGATATTTAAGCTACTTGGGTGAGAAATCCATTAGCTGAGAATTTTGGGAATATAAAAGTCCAGACCTAATTCAAAAGCTGTTTGGTCAAGAGGCATTTAAGATTTTGGGGGTCAGATTCTCCAGGACTACACAGACATGCACATTCTCGTTTCTTCAGTGTGTAATTCTCTTTTATCTGACTGCAAAACATTCTTGGCTTTTTTGCCAAGAACTTGCATTTATTTTTTAAATAAGTACTGACAGTAGTTAAAGGATAAAACTGACTTGTTTTGAATAAAGAAAGACGAAAGTTTCTTTTATTAAAAAAAACCCTGTATTTTAAAACTGTTGAAGTGTTCCATCATAGGTTGTGCTTTTCATTCTCGCTGATCTGAGATAACCTCCATCTTCATGGTTTCATCCACTTCATCTTTTGGCACTTTCTTTAGGATTAATTTTCTCAAGCAGCCTTCTTCCTCAAAGGCCAAGAACATCCCTTGTTCCATTGAGTATTCAAACTTAAATGCTTTGGAGCAGCAAGATGTAAATGTCTTTTTGAAAAAGATGATGTTGCTTTCACCAGGAATTTCTTTGGGAACTTCTCCTTCCTGAGGAAGGAAAAAGGGAACAGGTTCATCCCAGCACAAGCCCCGAGCAGTTTTATTCCAGCTCTGAGTTGTTCATTCTGCCTGTTGGATTTGTACAGATGAGGAGAAGGAAGCAGATCCTTACCTTGAATCTAATGATCATTTTTCCACATTCCTTCTCACAACACATGTAATAACTTTTGTTTTCCACTTGGACGCTGAAAGCCACGGGCAACCCTTCTAAGGGTGTGGTGGTTTTGTAGCAGTGAATGCTGAAATGCATCCCTTTGCCTGGAAATAAATGGATTATTATTGATAACCTGCTCAAGGTCAGCTGCAACAACTGAATTCAGTGATGCTTTACCATCCCTTGGCAATTCTGGCTGTCTTGCCAGAATATTTTTTCCTGACAAAAGCCAGAACTTGAATTTTTATGGCTTCTGGTTGTGCTTTGCTGAGCACAAAAGCAGCTGAAGTCACCGGGCAGTTTGGGGAGGGGTCACATCCTTTTGTGTGCCTGCAGAAAGTGAGACTGGCATGTGCAAGTGGCTGTCTGTAAATCAGAGCATGGCTGGATATAGGTGATCCAGAAATAAATATGGTCAATTAACAGAGTTAGTTGTAAATAAATTGCTGAAGTACCCCAAAAAGCCAAAGCCAAAACTGTAAGTTTATAGCTAGTATTATTAGAAGAAAGTAAGACCTTTTAGTGCTAATGCATTATTTAAATTTTAAAATGATTTTTTGTAATCCAGCATTTAAAAAGGGGAATTAAGAATTTTGTGATCAGAGCCAAGCAAAAATCTTAACAGCCCTTTTTCTGCACGTGACATCCTGCAGGCTTTGGTCTCACCCAGAAATCTCTCCCATCACCAATGCCCAAAACACAAAATTTCGCTCTCAGCTTAGTTTCATTCTTGCAAATGAAGTTTTAAGTTGTTATTCTCTGTGCCACCATTGAGTGGATGATTACAAAGGACAAAACCACCTCCAGGATGGAGCAGCAGAGCAGTGGTGATAGTTTGTGTTTGGAAATTACCAGATTGCATCTCCTGGTCTGTCACATCCTCAAAGGCTGCCACGTTCAGGTCGGGGCGCACCACGAGCAGCTGGCTGTTCACATTCCTCAGCACTCGGTGCAGGATCTTCTCCTTGCACAGGGCATCACACTCCAGCTCTGCAGGAATGAGAAAGCAAAAATATTCATGTTTTAGCTGTTGTCTTCTCAGATCTTAACAGTTTGCGGTCAGTTTAATCCTGGCGTGTCACGTGAAAGGAGTTCTTAGAATAACATCAAACAAAAGGAAGGCCACATGATCTTTTACACCTCTGCTTGAAGCAGGTTTCCCAGAATACAGAAGTTTATTTATATAAGCAAGAAAAGCTGCTGCGTTTGTTAATGAAAATTCAGAAGCATCAGTTCTCTTTTGCCCAGCAATTAAAGAGCATTGAAAGGTGCTGTCAGGGAAGCCACTACCCTGTGCCTTATGAGGAATTAAAGCAAAATCAGCATCAGAAGGAGCAGTGAGCTGTAGCTCTGGTTTGGTTTTTTTGTTTTCTTTTTCAGCTACTCTCGGTTTGTAACTTGTCCTCTCTGAATTAGTAGTGTGAAATGAGTAACAAAGTCATAAAAGATGAGTTCTCAGCTTACCATCGTCGTCTTGGTTCCAAGTGAGCAGTGAAAAAAAGGAAAGAAAAACAACATTAGGCTCTGCCCCCACAAAAGAAGTGACTTTGTGCCCCGGCAGCCACCTACGTGTTCCCAGAGCCCAGTGCCACCAAGGCTGAGCTGCTGTCACTACAGACATGGTTTATCTGGAGCAAAACAAATGAAAACCCAGTCATTTGAGAACTGGAGTCACCACCAAACCAGAGGCACACAAAATGCTTGTTTAGGGTTATTTAAAAGGGTGAGAACGTCACTCTAAGCCGAAAACTGAGGAATAACTACATGCAAATTTTTTGGTTTTATCGGTGCCTTTAAGTGGGCAAAAGGACAAGAACTCATCACAAATTGCTTTTAAAGAAGAGACTGTTTTCTAACTGACTTTTTTCTATAAGATCGGAAGTGACTCATTCACTCCAAGTCCACTCCCCACTATTCCAATGCTTCTAAATGTCCCTTTCCCAGAATTTTTTGTATAAGCTGCAAATATTCCTCTGACTCAGATGCTTGGCTAACAAGCACTTAAAACTGAAGTTTATGGGAAAGTTAGGTGAAACCAGACTGATAAAGGAATTGTATTAAATCAGTATTCAAACAGAAAAGGTTATTAAATGTTCTAATTACCGTCAAAATAGAGGCAGAAATTTTCTCCAAGTTCTACTGCATGCACCAGAATCTCTTCAGCATTCATCTTCACCCTGCCCACAGCACAGGGAGAGGAATCAGAGTTCAGCTCGATGCTTCTTACCCCATAAAGGGAGAAATGTTCAGTCTGCACAGACTGATCTTACAGGTTCCCCCTAGAAAAGCATGAGCTTCCAAAATATCCAAAAATATCCCAAAATTAGAACCCATTCTGACTGCTTCTAGAAAGGTCATCCCTTGCACTAAAGATAATAAATGTCTTAAAACCAGGTGAACAATGGGGAGATTTGGCTCTTGCACTGGGATTTGATTGTGCAATCAAAATACCCAGATCACTCCAAAGCTTTTTCGCCAGCTGAAAATGACTTTTTATACAAAATTGAGCAATATCAAAGTAAGCAAACACGCACACCCAGAGGGATTAGGATGGGGAGTCACCATGTTTTCCTTTGTCCCTCTAGCAGAGCACTTTGAGGACTGTATTTGAGAGTGATTTTTACTCTTTCTATTTGTATTTCATACGTTTTTTATCTAGTTGCAGCTGTGCAGAAGAGACGGCAGGCTCCCAGCAGCATCTTTGTTTGCAAATATACACATCTAGGCCCTGAAAACAAGATATCACAACACCCAACCCTGCGAGTCTTGTTCTTAGCACATTAACCACAAAGTCCTCTGCTCTTCTAAAGCCCAGGGGCAAGCACGGGCAAGACTTTTGACAGAGGATTAAAGGAAAAAGTGGCCCTTGGTTTAATAGGTAAAACAAAATGCCTGTGTTCTTCCCTTGACCACAGAATCAAAAAGCTTGGAAAAGACCTCCAGGATCATCAAGCCCAACCTTATGTGGTAAAAGGTGATTATTTAGACCTTTTACCGAGGACCTTTGAAAGGAAGAGTAGAAGATCTAAGGTGCTTCTAATAGTCGGGCGTGGAATGACTCACCTTGAGCAACCGCAGGGAATGCGGGGAGGGAACAGAGGTGGCTTTCGGTGTTCTTTCTGGTTCTCGGTGTTCTTTATGACTCTCGGTGTCCTTTCTGGCTTTTCGGGAGTCCTTTCTGGCTCTGCGAGAGCTACAGCCGGGCGATGGGAGCCAGGAGAAGCACAGGATGCGAGGCGGGAGCAGAGGTGACTCACGGATCTTTCTGGCTCTCGGTGCTCCTTTCTAGCTCTCGGTGCTCTTCTCTGGCTCTTCAGGAGCTGCAGCCGGGCGATGGGAGCCGGGAGAAGCGCATCTGCGGTGCTGCCCGGGTCAGGATCGGAGCTGTGCCGATATAGCCCGGGTCAGGATAGGAGCTGTGCCGATATAGCCCGGGTCAGGATAGGAGCTGTGCCGATATAGCCCGGGTCAGGATAGGAGCTGTGCCGATATAGCCTGGGTCAGGATGGGAGCTGTGTCCCGGGTCAGGATGGGAGCTGTGCTGATATAGCCCGGGTCAGGATGGGAGCTGTGCCGGGTGAGAGCCCCGCGGCCGCCGGGGATGCCCCAGCCGGAGGGAAGCGAGCGCTGCCAGGCGCTGCCGGGGGAGGTTTTATAGCGGCCAAAATGTGGACGCTTTCCCAAGGTCTCTGCCTACGTCCGCATTTCTCACTCGGCATTTCCCCTCCTCGCTGCAGGAGCCTATGCAAATCTGGGGTTACGAGGGTGCCTTCGTGCCGCTCGGTGTCGCGCTGATGTCAGCGGGCTCGTCCTGTTGCTCCAGCAGCTTCTCCAGCCAAGATGAGACGGCAGCTTTGAGGCAGGTGCTGCCCGTGCCCGTCAGGCTCCTCCCTGCCGGCTCCTTGGCTTTGGGATGGCAGTCAAGGCTCTGCTGGTGCTCGGTGGCAGCAGTGCCCGGGAATGCCGCCGTGCGCTCGGGAATCTCCCGTGCCAGCCTCGGAACAGGAGCGGCTGCGTGGGAGGAGTTCGGCTCCGGTTCTGGGGTCACGCCCCGTCCCTGCATCCCGCACTGCCTTGGGAGGTGTTGAAAGCACCAAACTGGAGCTGCAGGGACGGGACACTCCCTGAAATCCAGGGCAGCTATCGACGATGAGAGAGAGACGGGGATTACTGCATGGTGATCAGAATCCAGTTTTTACTGAGAGCTACATGTGCTTATATACCATTTCAGGAAGGCGAGTAATATTTTACTACAATCCTCTAGTTAAACATCACGCAGGCAAACTTTACATTTCTGCTTAGTAAAATCTTATTTCCCCTCAGCCACAATTGATCCAATCTCCTTGCAATCTCCAGGGCTCTGTTTGCCCTTGCCAAGGGCTCGTTATCGAGCTGCATATGTTGATTAAATCTGCAGTACTGTCAGTCTCAGTTACATTTACCACATCCACAGGCAGCGAGCTCGGGAATGAATAATCTCCCAATTTGTTACACCTCCATGCTTGGATTTGCTGTTTCTAGTGCTGGTTCAGCCTCTCAGCCCTGTGGCTCGGTGGGTAAATTGAAGAGCCGCAGGTTGTGAGGATGATAAAAAAGCCCCAAATCCGCACATCAAACCCAAACCCAAACCCAAGTCCCCAGGGCATTCTCTCAGCTGTTCACATGCCCTTTGCTGTTCTTGGAGGTAAAAAAAACCACCCAAAGTTCATAGGGAATGATTTAATATCTGCATGATAAACATGAGGAGGTGATTTTGAGGTTAAAAGCTCATCTTTCAACTTTATTTGAAATAAAAACACTGCCTCTCTTACTAATAACCCTGGATTTTGGCTGGTTTAGCCAAAAATATTTTTCAAAAATTAATGCTGTACTAATAATTTTTCAATTAAGTTTAAATATGCATTCAGATCGTTATTTACTTTGTATTAGCTGTTGGCACTAATATTTTTGGCCTATTGATATTCCATAAAAAGCTATCAGAAAGAAAGATTTGAGCTTTCATGTCAGCCTTTGAGCCTTAAAATTCAATTAGTTCATTGACCACATTGAATAAAAGGCATTTCCTTCTCTGTTGTTCAAATATTTGCATTTTTCAGAAGCAGATCTAACTCATACAATAGCTTTTGTGGTACAGTTTAAACTTTCATTTCTCCTGGAATTTAATATCTCCAATCTTAGAGGAACTGCAACTACTTTTAGAGTAATGGCTTAGATAATTTTGCTCAAATTTTAAAGGAGTTGGAACTCCAGTAAGAGTGAACTCTATCCCTTTAGATAATTTTCTTTTAATGTTATTTTTGGTCTGAGTTTTATTCATAAACTATCATATCCATTAGATAATGGAAATGAAAATTCAGGTGTTTAATTTGTTTTACTTCAGGTGGTCTGTTAATAAAACCTATTAATGGTGGCACAATTAAGTAACCACATTAAGGACATTTTCCTAACATGTCCTGTTTCTTAATGTTTAGATAGTAATGCTAATAACATAATTATCTATGAAATATTTGATAATTAAATGAAGTGGACTATGGCAGCTTAGTAAAAGTTGTTTCTATTTTGAGGAAGTATTTAGTTCTTCTTCTTTCAATAGTTTGATTTCACATGCTGGTATTTTAATTTCCTACTAGGATGATGTATGTGAGATTCAGGTCCTTTCTTCTTTTCAAAATGGAAGATAGAGAGAAAATTTATTTTTTTTTTAAAGGGAAAACACCCCCCAAGATGTTATGTAATGCCACATACCATAACTTATAATAAGATATGTAAAATAGCACACCATAATGTAAATTACACAATAAGGCATAACATTAACATAAATTCAGATCTTGCAATGATTTATTTCACTGTGGTGAACAACAGCATGATTTATGACTTGCTGTGCTGTTTAATCTCTTTGAATGCCAAAAATTTTCTCCTGAATTGTTGAGTCCTGTTCGTTCCTCTTGCAGAGGAGCTGCTCGGTGACTCCGTCACTTTTTGGTGACACCAAATTGTCCCCAGAAGTGAAACACAACCTCGAGAAAACAGAGTTTTATTCTTCATTCTTTAGAGAGAGAGGGAAAAAAAAATGGTCTTTGCAATCGTGTGTTGTGGTGGTGTCACACTCATTTTAGTGTTTTTATGCATTTCAGTGTTAAGCATTTTAGCGTTATTACTCATTTTAGTGTTGTTAATTTTAGTGTTTTTATGCATTTCAGCATTGTTATGCATTTCAGCGTTATTTACCCATTTTAATCTGTTACTCATTTCAGTGGCGTTACTCATTTTAGGGCGCGGTCTCCGACTGCGCTCATTTCTGCCTCGCGTTTTGAGGCAGCTCCATCCAACATGAAACGCCTTCCAAAGAAAGTGAAATTTGACGGGGAACGTTTGGGGAACTGTGTGAATTTTTAATTAATGAATGAACAGATCGGCCCCGGCCGGAGCCGCTGCCCGGGCCCTCAGGGGGCACCGCGGGCCGCTCCTGGCGGGTAGGGAGCTGCCAGCCCTCAGGGCAGCCGGGGTCCCTTATTTCTCATCCCTTATCCCTTGTCTTTTGTTGTTTATTCCCTTATTTCTCGTCCCTTGTCAATTTTCCCTTGTCCCCACGGGCGCGGTCCCTCATCCTGCCCGCCCTCCTGAAGGGGAGGCCGGGGGTCCGTGCTGGACCCCTCGGTGCCCTCAGGCTCTGGGGGGATCACAGAGGATAAGGGGGGGTGAGGAACGGTTAAAGCGGGGTGAGGAAGGGTTAAAGGGGGATGAAGAATGGTTAAAGGGGGATGAGGAAGGGATAAATCCCCTCGGATATGGAATTCAGGCCGGCCCGGGGCTCCCCGCCATTCCCCCGCCGTCTCCGGCCCTTTGAGGCGCTGCCTGCCCCGTGAGGAGAGCCCCTTGAGGAGGGAGAGCCCCTTGAGGAAGGAGAGCCCCTTGAGGAAGGAGAGCCCCTTGAGGAAGGAGCTGCAGCTTTGAGAGGTTTTTTTTTATTCCAACCTTGTCCCCAGCCGCTCAGTGGCCCCAGTGACCGCTCAGCAAACACCGCGTGCTTTCCGTGCGGCGGCCACGGCGAGCGGCTCGCAAACAGCGCATCAGGACAGAAATAAAAACAAAACGATGGAGGTGAGCGGTGCTGTGGGGCGGAGAACCCCCCCATCCCATGTCCTCTGAAAGTACAGACATCCACGGCACTTCAGGGAGCTCTGGGGAAACAGAAATGACTTTTTTTTTGTGAGGAGAAAGTGCAGTTTCTCAGAGGGCTTGAAGCCCAACCAAACTGAGTAAGCACTGGGATGTATTTATGTAGAACTTCTTGAGAGCGAGCTGAAGTCCACCAGCTTTTACTGATATATATATATATCTCATATATCTACATATATACTACATATATCAGTATATAGATATAAATAAGTGCATGTGTATCTAAATAAATGTGGATGTGTACAGAGATCTCAATCTAGCACTTGCCACCCACTCCCCAAGATGCTCACGATGCTGTGATCCCACTTGCATTTCCTCCAAAAACACCCTCAAGATCTTTGTAAACCTCTTCTTTCTCTCAGCTAAACTCTGTGCAAAGCTTCTTTTAAATCCTAGAACCTGTATTTTTTCCTAATCTGTTCTGCTGTTAGACTGAAGCTTCAGAAAATCCTCAGTTGTCTGACAAAACAGACTTGGCTCCTTCTGAGGACTCGCAGTCCCTTTCCAAGACTGAACCACTGGAAAAGGTTTTAAATGGTGCTGTAAATATTCTGTAAGTATGGAATGACCTAATTTCATGTTGAGATTCAGCCAAATGTTTAAATAAAATTATTTTTTTTCTTAACAGAGACGAGCAAAGAAATTACTAACTTGTTATCAAAATATGCCAACATTATAAGGCAAGTAAACTTTCTGCTATTTGCACAGCAATTTTAAAATTCTCTAGATAAGATGGATGGGTGGCTGCAGTTTAGAGAAATTAACACTAAAAACTGTCAAACACACACCTTGAAAGAAAAATGCTGGTTTTTATTAAAACAGAGGATTAATTTAGAAACTGGGTATTGATAGACAACTCATTTTTAAGAAAAACATGAAAGTAGTGAGAAAGTAAATGACATTAGCATTGATTACGTTGGCATTTTACCTATGGATTTCTTCACTTTAGTACAAGAACAGCGTTGGATTCTTCTTATGTCCAGGAACTTGACCAGATCTTAAAAGAAGCCAAGGCCATAGAAAACCACTTAAAGCAGAAGAGGGAGATGCTGAAACAGAGATTCACTGTCATTGCTAACACTCTGCAAAGCTAAATGGAGTTTGTTATAGAAATGCAGAGCCAAAGTTGTGTTTGTGTATGAACACAAACTCTGATGAGTGTTGTGATGTCTGTTTTTTGTATAAATATTTGTCAGTTTTGGGAAACTTCCAACAAGTTAAGCAGCTCCTCAGTGTTTAGATACATAGTGTAGTTAGTAAAAACTGTTCTGAATATCTGTTTTAAATCCTGTGACTCAAGGGATTAAGACATTAAGCCATGTTAACCCATTAAACATAGCAAAAAAAATAAATTCTGTGAAAGAGAAATTTATGATGTAAGTAGAAAATTACCTCAGATTATTTAATGTTAACCATTTTCTGGTTATGGTTTTTTTTTTTATTTCAACTTTAAAAAATACTTTTGTGCTAAAATCTTAGTAGAATACACTTGCAATGTTATTTCCATTTTGCCTTAGAATGTAAACAGGCTGAAAAGATCAGCGTAGAAATAAGAGGGTTCTATAAAGAACTTTGAGAAAGTGTAAAATCTTAATTTCAAATGCATTGTCATACTGGTATATGTGTTAGATTTCAAGGCCATGTTGATATAAACCATAATCAAAGCTTTGCTGTTGATATCAATAAATAACTAGATAAAGTTAACATGATCTAGAATTACAGTGTTATTTTGTTACCTGGCTACATGGGTGCTGTTTGCTGATACTCAGTTTTTCCGAGGACACTGAGCCCTTTTTCTTTCTTGTCATTTGACTCTGTTTAAAAAAAAAAAAAAAAAATTAATGAAACACAATGTACAAAGCATCACTTGTACAACGCGTGGGGCTTATGCAATAAAGAGAAGTGCTGGAAACAAGATATATTTCCATCTTTACCCCAGTAGTGTGCAGATTTCCTCTTTAAATCCTCTCAGACCTAATCCAGCCTCCTTTCCCCCTTTCCTGAGCTCCAAGCCCAATGTGCTACGTGTCACAGCGACATGATTTAAAGCAAAGAATGAGAGGAACTGGACATGTAGGGCGAGATTTAGATCCCTAAAGATGCAGATATGTCCTTAGCAGGATTTTCAAAGTGCCTAAGCATGGTGTAAGCGCCTTACACGCTTAGGAATTTTGGAAAATCCCATAAGGTGCCTATCTGCATCTTTAACATCCTAAGGCTTTCCAAAGTCTCACCACTGCTCTGCCATCATATTTTGCAGCCTCCTGTTTTGTCCCTGATATTCTCACGCTTCTCTGTTTATACAGAGAAACATGGGAGAAAAGGAGAAGATTTAGGAAGTGATATTTTCTAAAATGTTGTGCTGGGTGTTTGTAAAATCCCGTCTGTAAGTGATGACACAACCCAGAGTTTCATAATGACATCCACCAAGGGCCTGAACTCAGACATTTAACCACAGTTATTTATGAATAATAAAGAAAAGTTACGCAGATTGAATGACTGAGCAACATCTGCCTGTTAATGAATTTTAGCTGTTTGTGCTTGAAGAAATCTTGCAGCCTTTTTAGATCATCTGGATTTGGATTATCCTGATTTAGTGTATGTGGCCAATATATCCAACTGTTATTAAATGTCAGAACTTAGATTTTGGGATACAATCATTTCATAAGTTTTTTCTCTTAGGGGATCGAGTGTTCCTGTTGCAGCAGTTTGCTCCATTTAAAAACTTCATAAAATCCAACAAAAATGAGTAAAACTCCACTTTTTAAATCCATGAGGGACTGCATTTCAATCCAAGATATATTTTCAGAATGATGACTCTTGGTTTTAGTGATTTCTTATACAATTGGTTGTCGTTACAACTAATAACATTTAATAGATTGAGATCTCTGGGATAATAAGGGGAATTAAGAATTTGAGAAGATATTGAAAGTAAAGTCAGTGAGTATGGCCACAGTAACTTATAACAGTGTAGTTATAATTATTAATTTTTTTAAATTACTAAGAGCAACACAGCTGGTTTTGCTGCACAAATATAGGTGAAGATATAGATATATAAATAAACTAAGTAAAATTAATTAAATATTTATGTTTAGATATGAATATTTAAAGATTTGGATTTAGATTTAAAACCAGAGCAACACAGCTTCTGGTTTTGCTGCATGAGTATAAGTGAAGATATATATATAAAATAAGTAAAATTAATTAAATATCTATTTTATAGAGTTTAGGCTTCAAATGGTGAGTTCAGAAAGTTTGAAACATCCATTGAAAATAAGCCAGCCTCTCCTCTTGTGAAGTTAAATAATATTTCAGCAATGGAAATATATTCATCATACATTTATCTCTCCCTGTTTAAAGGGAGCTTTCCATAATTCTTGTGCTGAAATACAGAGCACTTTGCTGCTGGCTGCTCTTTAGTGCTCCACTCAGTATTTTAATATATGGACACAGTCATAACACACTATTTTCTTTCCAAACCATTAAAAATAAAAGTTTATCACTTTGCTGTTTGACTACAACTCATCCACCCTGTGACTGATGCTGCTGATGGCCCCTCTGATGGATTTCATTGGGAGAAGCAAAAGTTTTCCCTTCGGATCTGACACTGAAGGCTCCTTCAGGCCCTCCCTGAGGTGTGAGCTCCTCCTGGCACCCCCCTGGCACCCATCCCATCCCTATCCGCTTCCCAGTTTTACTGCACAGAAAATTAATTGGCTTTAAAGCTGCTAAATCTGATCAGCAAAGCTCAGCTGGTAACTACGTTTTCTTTTAAGCTTCTCCCCTCCTCGTTTAAGCTCCAGCCTATAAATTAACAAGGACGTCTAAGATGACAGATCAGTAACAGAATATAAATGGATTTTTATTTAAAATCTGGAAGCACCTTAGAAGAAGTCCCGACCCTTTTAGAGTCAAGGGGATCTTGACCGAGCTTTGCATTTCTGAGCTTGCTGTGAACTTCTTCACAGGCTGGAAAGTGTAATTCATGAAAAACTCACCTCCTCTCATTGCTCTTATCTAAAAGATAAAAATGGGAAAAAAACATAATGCAGAGAGTTTAGATAATCAGTGATGAGAATTCTTTCCTGAGAAAGGTTAATTTTGACTGTTTGCTTAAAATGAAACTGCCTTTAAGCATAAATGTAGGTCAGAATAGAAGAAGACCAAATCTAGTATTGAATAGAGGTGTTTTAGGCTCAGGACATTCTGTCCAGAACTAATCAAAATTCAATTTTGCTGATGGCAGAATGTTTGACCTTTGAATTTTCTTTGAAGGTGGCACTGGAAGAGAACAGAGTGGGCATTTTGCACCATCAGGGAAACAGCCAGGAAAAAAAGGAGGGCAAAGATCCATAGCTCAGTCAGCCTAAATCCCATCCTGGAGAGAGTCTGGCAGAAATTTCTTAACTATGACTTGGATAACAATAAATAAAAAATAAAAAAAAATCCTTTATGAGAATAGCTGGCTTAATATGGAAAAATTACAAGTGGGTACAGTTTGGTGTAAGGTCATTGACACCATTGTATGATAATATAGAAAATAAGAGCAATCAGCAAACAAGTAAGTTAAAAAGTCAATGAATACTCTTATTCCCCCTCATAGATCAGCCTATGGGGTATTGTATAGTGATCTCCTTCCAACTTGGCTTATTCCACATTACCCCAAATGATTTAGAAAACGTGTTTTAGAGGATATAACCTATTTTTTAAAGAGCAGCAAACTAGGAGTCACAAGTGCATCAATAACATACATTAAAAATTCATTGTAATCTGAAGAAGATGAAGGGTTGAGTGGAAATCAGGATTTCCGGAAACCAGCAAAGATATCTGTGGGAAAAGGTTGGGTTTGTTGAGAGAAAGCCCAACTCAAGGCAGGGCATAATGAGAGAGGAGTTTTAGAAATGCAGGAAGGACAGGAAGAAATCAGCTTAATTGGCAGCAGGTTTCAGATGAGAATTAATGTGTCTGTGGAATGGGGTCCCTGGAGTGCTGTGCCTGCTGCCCTGCTCCCTCTGCAGGCACGGCACAGCTTTTAAGAGCTGCTTAGTGACATGGAAGAAATGTTCCATCACAAATCCAAAGCGCTCCTGGCATCCCGAAGGGAGGGGTCTGCCCTAGGTCCAGCTCAGCAGAGCGCGGACCATCCTGCTGGCTTCGGCGTGGCCACCGAAGTATTCCCGAAACCCCGAGATTCATTCAGGTGCAAAATAGCTCGCCAGGTTTTGAAACACAACTTTTGCATGGCAAGTATTTTTGGGAGGAGAACGCGAAGGGGAGGCGACGGGAATTTTCGAAGGCATTAGCTGGAAGTCTGGCTGCTCTGACACACACATCCACATCCCATCCTCACCCATCCATCCTATTGCGGCCAGCACCGAGCGCTGCACGGAGCCTTTCCCCAGGCGCGCAGTGCCCCGGCAGTCTCAGCTCACCTGTGCCAGGTGCACGGAGGCTTTGGCGGCAGGAGCCGCCCGGATCCCGCGGGCACGGCGGGCACGGCGCTGCTGCGGGCTCGGCTCTTATTGTGAAAGGATGATGAGAGGCAGCGCTCACCTCTCCCGACCATCGCTGCCTCCTGCCCTGCTCGCTGCCCTGGCACCGCTACCTCCGCCCGGCCGCTCCCAGCCCATGCCTTCTGCCCGCCGGAATATGTTCGCCAAAATCCTTTTGTCCGCCGCCAGCCTCCTGCTCGCTCACCTGCTGCGTTTCCTCTGCTCTCTGATGCAATTCATTCCAGGTAAAACGCGTTAAAAACGATCCCTTCCATCCCATCCCCTCGCAAAGGGGCTGCTGCTCGCACAATTCCGATTGTCGGGAATTCGCGACTGAGCGATTTGAAGGCTTTGTTAGATGGCGAAAAATGTCCGTAATTTGTTGAATAGATAAACGGCAGACGCGAGGATTAGGGCAGATACAGATGGTCTAGAGCTGGAAAAGCAGCACACAGCAGATTCTCTGTGCGAGGGAGCCAGCTGGAAGCGGGCAGGGAGAGGATTCCTTGGAGCCGCATCCTTGCCGGGGCTTTAACCCGAACGTGCAAGTGAACTGCCCCAAAGGATTTTGTATCACAGCCCGACCCCGCACTTTGTGTCATCATTGCACAGCTTGAGCTGTTTTTTGGTTGTTTTTTTTCGTTTCTTTGTTTAGTTTATGTGCTTGCCTGTTTTCAGAAATTTTGAACCAGTAAGCATCATGGCTGACCTCAGGGGAATCCCTGCTTTTTGATGGTGGTAGTGTTTTTGTGTCCTTTAAATTCAAAGCATTGCTTCCGAGGTATCCAAAGAGCTGAAAAAAAAAAAAAAAAAATCTCAAATCTGCCTTGTTGTGCCACCAGAAGACCCCAAAGTGTAGATTCTATTTCTGCTGGGCAATCAACATCTATTTCATGTACCGGGGTTCACTGTCCCCTTTCTCCTTTCCTCCCTTTGAGCCTTCTCCTGCTCTTTTTCTCCATTTATTTTTTTCCCCTGTGTTTTCTGTCGTTTCTTTTGTGTTTTTCTTTGCTCCTCCGGCTGTTAGCGAGGAATTGGGTGCCTGAGCCCCTGGCCATGGGGAACCAAGCAGCTGCATGGAGCAAGGAGCCCAGCACGGGCACTTCCCGGCACTCCCAAGGCAAGTGCTGTCCCTTCCCTTGGGAAATCCCTGCGGGAGCTCTGGCTCCAGCCCTGGGCAAGATTGGAAGGCACAAATCCACAGCTGCAGTTCGGGCTGGGGTCAGGGAAAACTGCTTTGCTTCTGTGTTGTGCCAGACTGTTTTATAGGGAACAAATACAGCCCGTGGCAGAGGATTATTCACAGTTTGGATGATCCTCCGGGAAAACTGAATTCTTGCCTCGTTCTCTCTATTAGACGAATATAATGAGAATTCTATTTTTGTCCTTAATCCTGCATGTCCTTCTGAGTCAAACAATTAGACTGTGCGTGGAGAGGTGGTTCCTGAGCCTTGGGTTTGAAGTTGTAGGTTAAAATCAAAATGGCTTTTCCCTCTCCTATGTGATCCCAATTCTGCCATCCACCATTACAGATTTCATGTCTCATCCACTGTATTGAAATACAATTTAATGTCTGATTCATGGTGAGTGCAATAAATTATCAATGCTGGGCAGTGAAATCTCGGCACACTGCAGGGAAACGGGAGTTGAAAAAAGTGGCGCCCAGTGGTTGCCTGCTCTGCTCAGAAAAGAGTGGTGGAAAGTTACAGCTCCGTGTTTGGCACTGCCTCTGCTCAGACATGTCGAAGACCTTAAACTTGTTCTTAAAAGCCTGAGGTAGGATGGAAAATAAGGTGGAGAAATGAGGGTTCTGAGGGGGCAGGTGCTGATTTTCAGATATTCAAGCACACACAGAGACCCCCACTGGGACTGTAGGGCTTTAATTGTGGATTCAAGTTCTTCCATCTCAGAGTGTGGCCAGAACAGAGAGAGTAATTTTATTTACATCTCATTTAATATTAAAAACCAATCTGTCTTCTGCCTTCTTCAGAGAGAGATTGGTCCCTTCTTGGGAGCCGGATGTTGCAAAGAGTTTTAATTTATGACTGATCTTTCCCCTGAAGGTGAAACAAATTTTTGCAATTACTCAAGAATATTGAGTTGGGGGGCAGTGTTCTGCATTCCATATCCTCAGTGCATTCAGAGATAAAGTCAAAGATATGTTAAAGATGACAGTCATAATTCAAATCTGTTTTTGCTTAAGAGGGAAGATATGTAGGACTTTTTTTTCTTCCCTCCTCCTAGCTATTCAGAATTGTCTGCAATGACTTGTCTTGTTTCTGAAAGTTTCTGTTTTGGCTCATCTGGGTGTTTGGATTTGCTGTCATGTTGCACTCATTTCTACCAGGATTTTCAGCTCGAGTGATGCCCACAAGAAAAAACGATTCCATTCTCTTCCTGTGCTTCCTTCTCTCTCTCTAGCCTGGGTTTGGGGCATTCCCTTAAGTATTCTTGTTGTTTATAGTCTGTTCTATAGAAAGTCCACTTTGTAGGGAATACCTTGGAATGAATTCTAAGGAGATGAGTTCTAACTAGATCAGATTTCAAGAAGGATTACTGAGATGATCACGTGAATGGTTCTCACAGGACAAGGACAACAAAAAGAACTTGGCTTACTTAGCTTAGGAAGTGATATGATTCTTCACCCTAAAAACAACACAAGGAAGGGAAAAACTACCAAAACCACACAGTAGAGCTGCCAGAAAAACAAGTATAACATCTTTTGGTTAATTCAAAGCATTTCCTGATCATCCAGACAAGGAGCTGTTATCCAAAGAGGGAACAAATGCCTGTAGACATAATAATTTTTAAGACAAAAGTTCTTATGTAAGAATTTCTGGGACAGCAGTTGGGAGGGGTGGACTCAGGAGGTCTTTTCCAGCCCTGATCAGGCTCTTTTGTGGAATGCATCTTTCCAAAATTTCCATTTACCATGTTCTCCAGGAAGTTTGGATGTGGTGCTGTCCTGAGTCATGCCAGCTTTGTTTCTGCTTGGATGCAAAATATCTCCTTACAGATGTGCTCCTCTCATTCCACAGAGCATATTTTGCACCTTCTTAAACCAAATCTGCACTTCTGCAAACACTTCCGAGATCTAAGGGAGGATTTGGGGATGGGCAGATTGGAGAGCTAGATTGGAATCTTGCATTTTACCTTCCTGCAATCCAAACATGCAACCTGTGGGCGTTTTTGTGGAGAGAAACGAGCTCAGAAGAATCCTGCCTGCCACCTCAGCTCTTTTGCAGATATTCTCGCTGAAATGATGAATTTCCTCTGGAGGTGTTGAGTAAAGGATTGCGGAGGAGGGAAATTGGTCAGCAGCTACACTTTGGTCACCTGGATTAAAGGCTGTAGGCCAGAAGCAGTGGTGAAAGAACAGAAATTCAGAGTGAATTCAGTACCAGCCTGGACTCCATTCAGTGTGTGGTGTGTGCACCGGCCCCGGGTGATGGAGTTCTGCCTGCCATGTGCCCTTTTTGATGGGAGTTTTGCTCCCACCTCAGTGCTCAGCAGCCGCAGGCTGGTTCAGCAGCAGAGCGGGCAGGATGGGCAGGTGCCAGCCCGGCCAGGGAGGCACCCCTGGCTAAATCCACCTCTGCAGCTAAATGGATTGCTAAAACAATCCTCGTGTTGATGAGGCTTTGCAAACCAGGCTGTGGGAGCCAATCACTGACATCACTGGCAGCTCACGACATTCCGATCACTTCACGCTCTCCTGGGCCTTTTGTTCTCCAGCACGAACTGGGAAGGGAAGGGGTTCAGACAAACCGGGCTCCATCAAGAATTGTCCTTCTCTGCTTATTTCCCTGCCAAATCAAACTTGTTAATCTGTTTCGTCCTGTAAATGGACTTCAGCTCGGTTTCATTTGTGTTCTTCCATTTTTTTTTAGGATTGCAGTTATTTTTTTTTTCTTTTCTCAGCTATTTATGAAATCAAATATTCATTACTTTGATTAAAAGAAAACGTATCATCTTTTCTATGATCCTACCTCCTTTGGGCTACAGAACTAGTGGCTCTTGTGGATTAACTAGAGCAGAGTAAAATCCACAGGATTTTCGGCTCCCTGTGGGTTTTGTGGATTTACTTTGAGTATCCATCACAACTTGGCTGCTTGCAGATGCTGAATTCTCTTCTCCCTGACATCCAATCTCAAGAGCTGGCATTTGTCACTTTATTCCAGTGATAATCTCAATTCCCTGCTTTTTGTTCTCCCTGCTCCCTTTGCAGGTTTCAAGAATTACCTGCCCAGCCCAGCCAAGGAGCAAATCCTGTGCCACAGACCCAGGGGGCTGCAATGCATCTCCCCCTTAGTGCAGAGCGTGGAGGAGACCCCCGAGCCCATCCCAGCCAAGATCAAGGGACACATTCCCAAATGGATTAATGGAAATCTGCTGAGGAATGGCCCTGGCAAGTTCGAGTTTGGCAATGACAAGTAAGTCTCCTTTAAAATGAATTTTTAAATGGTTCTGCCCCAAACTCTGCCTAAACCTAAAAGGGGCTCCCCTCATCACTATTTTGAGCATTGTTTAGTTTCTTTTCATGAAAAGGGAGGAAGAAATATCGATGTCACTCTTTTGAGAGCAGTTGCTCCCTCATTTGGGAACTCCCATTTCCTGCAAAGAGGAGCTGAGTGGTGAAGCCACCCAGGCTGGAGAAACTGAGTCACAGAGAGGCTCTGAGCCACTCACCGTGCTGGGATGGGGAATAAAACATCCTCAGCTTTGGTCCTTTGTCTTCAACAAAAAAATCCATCCCTGAGCACTCTGAAATCCAGGGCAGGAATTTGGAGAGCTGGTTGCACCAAATGGTGTGAGCTGCTTTGGAAGCAAAGCCACCCAGTTTTACAAAGAATGTATTCAAATCTTCCCAGGCACATTTACTCCCTGTGGCTTGGGATGTGCCATCCTGGTACTGACAATGAAACTGATGGCAGCAACTGGCCAAGGCTGATCTCCTTCTCATATTCCCAGAGTTAGAGTTCCAGAGTCCCCTCAGGTGTTCTGGGAGTCTCACAAATCCCTTGGTTTGGAGACAATAACATCCTGCAAGAAGCAGAGAGCTAAAGGCCTCTGGGTTTGCAGTAATCATTTCTATATTTATTTATTTGTTTGTTTATTTATTTATTTTTACATATTAAAAAAAATTCTAATATATTATTATATATTAATAGCAATAATCTATTAAGAAAATATTTTATATTTATACTATATAAATTTAATATATTATTTTTTAAATTGCTTTATTATTACATATTTAATTATTTATGTAATCATTGATATTGGCGTACAGTACAGCACAAACTCTACTCCCTGTGCAGGAGTGGGTGTTTTACCCAAAAAACCTTCCACACAGCATTTCCAGACATCACATCCCACAGCTGCGAATACACTTGTGTTTTGCTGTGTTTTCTTGTTTTTTGCTGTGTTTGGTTTTTTTGTATTTTGTTGTGTTTTACCTTGTTTTGTTTTGCTGACTCTTCTCTTCTCTTCTCTTCTCTTCTCTTCTCTTCTCTTCTCTTCTCTTCTCTTCTCTTCTCTTCTCTTCTCTTCTCTTCTCTTCTCTTCTCTTCTCTTCTCTTCTCTTCTCTTCTCTTCTCTTCTCTTCTCTTCTCTTCTCTTCTCTTCTCTTCTCTTCTCTTCTCTTCTCTTCTCTCTCCTTTCCTTTTCTTTGATTCAGGTGTTTTCCAAACAAAGCTGTGCCTGGTTAACAATTCAGGAGATCTGAGAATCAGCTTTTACAAACAACAATCAACCTAAACCTGAGCACCGTGCAATGCCCAACTCTCCTTAACCTCTTTCTGCTCTCTCCTGGAAGGTTTAACCACTGGTTTGATGGCATGGCCCTGCTGCACCAGTTCCAGGTGGCCCAGGGCAGGGTGAGCTACAGGAGCAGGTTCCTGCAGAGCAGCTCCTACGTGAGGAACAGGCAGCAGAGCCGCATCGTGGCCTCCGAGTTTGGCACCTTGGCCATGCCAGACCCCTGCCAGAGCCTCTTTGGGCGTTTCCTGTCCCACTTCGAGCCCCTGAGTAAGAGTGCTGCCGTGAAAAATGAGAACTGCTGAGATTTTCTTGGAGGAACTTGTGGTTGGTGCAAAGGGAGGTGTGAGGAAGTCTGACAGACTTTTTGTGTGAGCCTGTTTTTTTCTTAGAATATGACCCAAGCGCCAAAATTATGCAAATTGGTGTCAGCCTCAGCTGGGAGAGGCAGAGTGTGATGGTTTAATGCCACTTCAGCTTGCTCAATTCCAGATCTTTTTGCAAATTTCCCAAAGAAAGCTTTCCCCGAGAGAACATCCTGTGCAGTGCTGATAATGAGCATTACACCCTGGTGTTCTACCTGAGACACAGCTTTGCCCTTAGAACACCTTGCCTTGCTAAGCTTGTAGGGTAAGTGGGCTAATCCCTCCCTTCCTGGACTAAGGGGCAGGAGATTATTGGGTAGGGTGAGGGATGGTGCTGCACAGGAATGGAAGTTCCAGTACCTTTAGGATTCTGTGTACGTCAGGGAAGAAAGAGGCTTAAATGCAAGCAAAGTGTTCCCCACTAAAACCAGTGCAGGGCTGCAGTTCACAGCTGGGTGCTCTTGCTGTGACCATCCTCTGCTTCTCCTCTCCCTCCTGCCCTGTCACCTCTCCTCTCCCGAGGTGCTCACACCTTCACTCATGGTGACACCCCCCAAATCCCCACCCCAGCTCCTTTAACACACTCCCCACCTGCCTTTCCCAGCTCCAGCAGTGATTCCATCCCGTCCTTGTCCCTTTAACCCAGCTTCAGCTGCACAGACAGTTTCCCTTTGTAGATTAATGAGGTATTTCCAATCAGTCACACAGGGATTAATGTCACTGCAAATGGGTTTATTTGTTTACACACGTCTAACTTGCCATAATGTGACATGAGCTGCACAGAGCTGTGCACAACTCCGGGATTTCTCTTTCAGAGCCCAGTGATAACTCCAATGTGAACTACGTGCTGTACAAAGGGGATTATTACGTCAGCAACGAGACTGTCTTCATGCACAAGGTGGACCCAGAGACGCTGGAAACGAAGGAAAAGGTGTGGGCAGGTGGGGTGAGGGGGCTGGGGTACACATGGAAGAGATCCACACCTTGCTGGATCAAGGGGAGCTCCAATTCCAAAGGATTTGTCTGGACCAGCAGACATCTCTGTGGTGAGCCCCTGAAGAGGCTGGGCAGCAGCAGGGCAGCTCTCAGGGGTGGAGGTGCAGGCACTGCCCAGCTGGGCACAGCTGGCATTTCTGCTCTCCCTGCTTGCCTGGGCTTGTCTGCACCTCTCAGCAGAACAGGAAACAACCTTTTCCTGTGCACAAGACAAAGTGGTCATGGCTGATCTCACATCTGCCTTTTCCTGGTGCTTGGCTTTCCTATCATTTCCCTTTATCTGCTTTTTTTACACCTCAAGCTTTGCACACTCCAAAGCTGCCCTTGATCAAACCCTCTGCTGCAAAGGGATGGTTCAGCTGCCACTTGGTTTTCTCCCCCTTGCTAGAAAATGAGCAAAACATCAGAGGAGTTTTTCCCTGCATCCTCTCCCGGAGCATGGCTGGACGTGACAGACGGTGACATGTGACAGGACAGCATGAGCTACGTGTCCCCCCCGCCTGCGCCCTCACAAGGGATTTGGGCTGGACAGCTGTGAGCTGTGAGGAGGATTCTGCCCTTCCTAAATCAGTATTTACTGCTGGGCCTCCTTGACACCAAAAAATGCCAGCTCAGAGCATCCCTCGGGTCGGGATGGAGGCACTCCAGGAGTCCCTCCCTGCAGGATGAGTAGTGAGTCAGGAATGAACAGTATGAACAGCCACAGAGGTATCCTGGCTGATTTGCCAGCTGGTCTGTTTGTAAACCAGAATGCAGTCATGAAAAGACACGTGGGGAATTTTAGGTTCAGCTCTGTTGAACCATCTTGTCATAAAATGAAAAAAAGAAAAAATCCCCTCAAGCAGTTTTTTTTAGATGCAGACTGCTATTTTTTTGATTAAGTGAAGAAATGGAAGGGATGATTTCACATTTAAACTCTCCAGTTTGAGATGCCTTAACAGGACCTGGTTTCCTGAGCTTCCAGGGACAAAACTCTTGGTGATTTTTTGGGGCAGTGACTGTCCCTTCACACCTGTGCTTATTATGGGCAACATTCCCACTGTGCCAGCACTTGTTCCATGAGGAACATCTGTGCCTTCCAAGAAAAGTCTGCTGCTCTTAGTCCTGCTTTACTCATAGAGAAATATCCTCATTTCCAAGGATTTCAGGAGTACTGCAGGCAGAATGAAGGCTTCATTCCAGACCCCACATTATTAATAACGAATAAAACTTGCTCTTCTTCCTCAGACTTCCACAAATCCCACTCTTTGGAGAATTCTGCACTGACTGAAAATCTTTTGGCATTTGCAGGTGGACTGGAGCAAGTTCATTGCAGTGAATGGGGCCACAGCTCATCCCCACTACGAGGCTGATGGGACAACCTACAACATGGGCAATTCCTACGGGAAGCACGGTGAGGTGGGCGTGGCCAGGCTGCTTTTTTGGGCAGGAATTTTTTTTTTTGGCCGAAGTGTACAGGATACCTCCCACCTCAGCTGCTTCAAGGAGCAGCTGCTGAAGGAACACCCAGAGAGACTGGAAATTGCAGTTTCAGAGTCAAAATGTCAGTGGCAGTCTGTCCCATAAAGCTGCTTCCTCTCAGGATTTAATTTTAGATGCTTCTGACTTTGGCCTGTGAATATCCAGCAGATTCTTCTCTTCCTCTCCCAAGCTTTGCTGGAAAGCAGGAGAATTATTTTTTTAAAGTCCCATCCACTGCTGAAGCCTCATCTGAAGATATTTAACAGTTAGTCACATGTTTTTCTCTTACAATAATTGGGTTTTGATGAGCACCATAAGGGTTTTTGCAGGAGAGAAGATTGAATTTATTCTGGTCACCCGACTATCTTACAGCAAAACTGAATTTTATGGGATATTTTTCTTCTTCCCAGAACTCTGAGCATCTTGATAGGATCCTGTTCCATCCACATGGCTGCTCAGAGCTCTCAGTCCCTGTCAGCTGTGTGAAATCCTCCTTTTCCAGAGACCTCTGCCCTTTATTGTGATCCCTCAGGCCAGCTCCACATTTTCCCAGTTATGACCATTTTTCATTCTTGCTGCTTTCATTTCCTTTTGGCCTCACAAAGTCCAGCTCTGTACCACATGCTTTTTTCAGCTGGACACACCAAACTCCAGATTCTTACTAATATTCAAAAGTGCCATCATTTCCTGCTCATATGCTCAGATTTATTGAATGAGCATCACCAAGGCTCAAAGTTTTCATTTCCTGTGAGCTTGGTTTTCATCCTGCCCCTGTTATTATAGGAGAGCACTGCAGGCAGAGCTGGAATTCTCCCAGACTGAGAAGATCCTTTCAAGCTTCCTTTTTTTTTTTTTTGTTTTTGTTTTTCTTTTTGGTAGAGAAATGCTCTGTAGAATATTTTACTGCCTGTTGGGTTTCTGCTCCGTTTAGCAGAGGTGTTTCCAAGCATTCCTGGGGAACAGGAAGGAGCAGAGCCCGAGTTTGGTTTGAACACCTTTTCCCCTTTCCAGGATCCAGCTACAACATCATCAGGGTCCCCCCACAGGAGTCAGGCCACGGGGACACGTTGGAAGGAGCCAAAGTGCTGTGCTCCATCCCTCCCATGGACAGGGCAAAGCCATCCTACTACCACAGCTTTGGTAAGAGGCCAGCCCAAACCCAGGCACTTTGGGGAAATGGGATGCAGAAAGGGCTGTGCAGTTCTCTCTGCCCCTCGGATGTTTTCTTGCCTCGTATTTGGGTGGCATTCCTTCCTTCCTTCCTTCTCTCCTCAGGAATGACTGAAAACTACATCATTTTCATCGAGCAGCCCCTCAGGATGAACCTGTTGAAGATCATCACCTCCAAGCTCCGTGGGAAAGCCATTTTTGATGGGATAAGCTGGGAGCCCCAGCACAATACCTATTTCCATGTGGTCAACAAGCACACTGGGCAGGTGAGGGGGTCTTGGGCCCCTGCAGCAGCTAATCTGGGACTTTAGATCCCAAAAGTAGCAACCATGGGGAGTTTAAGAACCAATCCAGGAGCTACTGCAATGAAGACTTTAACGTATGGGTGTAGATTGGCTAAAAATGGGATTTCTTCATGCATTTCCCTCTCTATTCATTCATTTCTTTGCCAGCCCTAAAAGGACAGGCAGAAAGAAACAGTTTGGAGTTCACGAGACTTCAGCACAGGGATGAGATGAGATGAAATGAAATGAAATGAAATGAAATGAAATGAAATGCAATGCAGGTCCCAGGGTATAAAAAGGTCAGAACCTGGGAAAGATGCACAGCAAGGGGCTGCTTGATAGTTTGAGTTTTCTTCTGCTCCTTACTGGTTTAAAGCAGCCCTTTTGTGGTAGCACAGGGACAGAGGGCAAACCCCCAGGAATGAGAAGGGTTGAAATTTGGGGGAGAGAGGATGCTGGAGGTGTTGGAGGCCAGGCTGGGAGCTGTGACGAGGAGCTGAGGCTGTCCCCTGCTCCCTGCAGGTGCTGCCAGGGCCGTGGTGCTCCAAGCCCTTCGTGACCTTCCACCAAATCAACGCCTTCGAGGAGCGGGGCTGCGTGGTGCTGGACCTGTGCTGCCAGGACGAGGGCACCAGCCTGGCCCTGTACACCCTGCAGAACATGAGGAGGAGTGGGGAGGGGCTGGACCAGGTGAGATCCCTGCCTTTGCTTCCCCAGCACCTGCTTTTCTACAGCAGAGCTCAGAGTGGAGAGCAACACAACCACAACTCCATAAAAACTGGAATTATCAGCTCTTGATGCTCTCTCTCCATGGAGCATGCCCTTAAAACTCTTCAAGCTCTATGTGTGACACAGAGATCCATTCTGTGACACAAAATTTATTTCTGTTTTAAAACCTTGGTTTTGATGACATTCATTTTCCTCATCATTGTGTAATACAATTTTCCCCCAAGAAATTATGCAAAATAAGTTGTGGCATGACTTCTAAATGGAAAAAGAAAAAGGAACCCCGTTCTTTAAGGCATTGCTTCAGAAAAGGAGCAGTTTTTATGAAAATCACAGAAACAAAAATACCACAGAAACCCCTGCACTTTTCCCCACAGTCACCCAGAACAGCACGTTCGAATAAATTGTTTATTGTGTCCAGCTCTGTGAAAAGCCCCATTTCAGTGTGAGGGGCATTATTTTGCATAGGTCACACATGGGAAAAGTGGTGCTTTCAGTTTCTGGCCCTGCAGATGTGTTTGTTGGAGACCCAGTGTGCTGGGGGGGGCTGCTGCATGTCCAGACAGGGCTGCACTTCCTCTGTCTGTGTCCTGAGCTGTCTGAACCAACTCAGCTCTGACCTGAAGGAGCAAAGCTGTGTCCCATGGGCTTCTGCTTTCTTCTGCCATTTCTTCTGGGCTTTTCTCAGGCGTTTTAGGAACATATTCAAGTACAGCAGAGTGTTAATCCCAGCTTTTTTTTTTTGGTCCTTCTCTGAGCACAGCCCAGGTGGAATTTGATGTGGCTGAAGTCGTGTCATCACTGGGGCTGTGTTTCCAGCACAAGTGACAAGTGGCATCACCAGCACACTTTACCCCCCCACACACACAGAGGAGTAATTTCACAACAGAATCTCAGCCTTCACTCCACCAAAAGCCTCAGGAGTGTCTGGGCATGACTTGTCTTCTTTCCCCAGATTTATTTGCTCATTAACCCTGGCAGAGTATTTTGTCTGGCAGAGTTCCTCTGGTTACGTGAACCAAGAAAAGTTTTGAAAACAGGGTTTCAGGATTAACACATGAGATTAAAGTGAAGTTTCACAACTGAACTGAAGAATTGCAGATTGAAGTAACTGAAAGACACCAAAATAGGGTCCTTATCTGTTTTATTTATATGAGAATATGACAGGTTAAAAACTTGGCTTGAGCAGAACTCAATTATTAAGTGGAATTATTATTATTAAGTGGAATTATCCCTCTCAATGTGCTGAGTGTCTGCCACACTGGGGGCTGCACTTTGCTCCCCAAGTAAATCCATCACCATTCCCCTGGACTTCCACCCATGAATCCAAGTGTACCTGGGCATGGAAGGGGGAATTCTGCAGGGTAACCTCAGGCACTGAAGGCACAGAGCTCTCCTGCTTCTCCACGGAGTGATGTAAAGCAACATAAACCTGTTCTAACTAAAAAGAGTGCAGTGTCTGTCCCACTGGATTGGCTTTGGAGGTAATGGGCTGATGTGCATACCCAGCTCAGCATCAATTACTGTGAGAGCAGTGCTGGCCCTTTTAATTCTTGTGGTTTTGGTTTCTGCTGTAAATTACTGGAACGTGCAGGGAACTTCTTCTTTCCATTGTGTGCTTTACCTTACCAGAAGTTGGTCAAACACGTAAGGAAAAGAAGAACAAGAATTCAGGGGTGTCTAAAACTTCTGAATTGTTCCCCAAAAGTGCATTTAGGCTGAAATGTGTGTCCTGTCTCCATCACCAACACTTTCTGTCTCTCTGGCAGGTCTATGCCTCCATTCCCAGAGCCTTCCCTCGCCGCTTTGTTCTCCCTCTGGACCTGGATTCAGACACACCCGTGGGGAAAAACCTGAACCCACTGCCTTATAGCCAGGCAAAGGCTGTGAAAGGTGCAGATGGCAAGGTGTGTATCAAACCAAACTAAACCAAACCAAACCAAACCATAAATGCATTTATGCAGCAGCCCCTGCCCTGTGCCTCAGAGCTTTAACCACTGGTTGCTTGGACCAGTCAGCTCTCCTGCCCTGTGCAAGCTGAACCAACCCTGCTGTGATTTCTGCACATTTCTCCCAGGTCTGGTGCACACATGAAAATCTCCACCCTGAGGGCTTTGAGAAGGTTGGGGGCCTGGAGTTCCCCCAGATCAATTACAGGGGGTACAATGGCAGGAGGTACCGCTACTTCTATGGCTGTGGATTCGGGCACCTGGTGGGAGATTCCTTGATCAAGGTTGATGTGGAGACCAAGAATTTCAAGGTGAGGTGAAGTCAGCTCGTCCACTGAACTGGATTTGAAGGTGTGTCATTTGCTGGGGGCTTTAGGGCTTTGCCCACGTGGCTCTGGGATGAGATTCCCAATTTCACATGGCACCTTATGAACCAAACAGGAGAGGATGGCACCATCACACTCCTGGAATGGAAAAAAAAAATTAATTAAAAGGTTGAACTCCAAGCTTCTTGGAGCACAGAGGTGCATTTGTGGGGAGCACTTGTAACTCTGCTCACTGCAGTAGGCAAGTATTAATGAAATGAAACTCATCCATATGTCCCTGAAACTCATCCTTATGTTCCTAGATTTGGAAGGAGGAGGGATCCTACCCATCAGAGCCTGTGTTTGTGCCAGTGCCTAATGCCACGGCAGAGGACAGCGGAGTCATCTTGTCTGTGGTGGTCTCCCCCACTGAGGTAACTTGCTGGCAGTCATTTGTCAAAGTCACACAGCATTAATTCACTTTTTAAACCTCAAAGCTGAGGAGTTTGAGGCTTCCCAGAGTGTGTGCTCTGCCATGGCCAAGCACAGGCAGTGCAAGCAGGAGTTCTGCTCAGAATGTTGGAGTTTCCCAATGGAACCCGTGAGTCTCAGTGCTTTGGGCTCCGTGGCTCCTGCTCTGTGCCTTTGTGTGCAAACCCGGTGGAAAGAAGCTCAGCCTGGCCACTCACTGTGCCTTTGTCCTCCTCCTGCAGAACCAAAGTGATTTCCTGCTCGTGCTGGATGCAGAGACCTTCCGGGAGCTGGGGCGAGCAGAAGTCGGGGTGCCAATGCCTTACGGGTTCCACGGCATCTTCAGTGCCCACTGAGGAACTCCCGGGCACCTCCTGGGACTCAGGGCCGAGCCAGGCTCAGGTGAAAGCTGCTGCTTTCACCCCCCACCTTCCCCTCACTTCTGGGACGAAGGAGCTGCTTTTTCTCCACCGTTACCTCCTGAATTCCTAACAAAATGCAGCCAAGGAAGGCAGAAGCCCCTTCGCACCCACAGCCCACTGTTTTATCTACATTTTTGCCACTATCTTGCTAGACCAGCTGTAGCAGCAGTTCACAAAGGACGCCAGGGTGAGGCTTGCAAGGGAGAAAATGGAATCTGAGGTGATGAACCCTTCCTTTGGCAGCAATGTGCTCTGAGGGGAAGAGACCATCAACGCTTTGGCTGGAATATGTAAAGCAAAAGAGAGGAGTAAAACCCAACAGGTGACAGGTGGGGCCAGTGAAGGGGAGGAAATCCCTTCACTGCATCAAGGCTGCCTTCAGGGGACTCCAGGGGGTAGATGCAGACACTCACAGAAGTTGTGTGTGCTTTTTTTGTACCATAGCAGTGCCCTCCAATAAAACCTTGGGAACTTTTTCCTTTCTTTCCTTGCCCTCACACAGTCTTGTCGATGTGGGGAACATCTCCAGAGCAGGACACAGCTCTGCTGGCTGATAGTTCTTGCCTTCCTCCCAGTTCAACCAGTAGGAAACACCAGTAGGAAACACAGAGGGCTCCACTATGGCCTCGGCATCTCTTTGGGGTAAAGCAGAGCAGAACAAACTCCAGCCCCCTGTGTCACCCAGGCTGCTGAGCTCTGGGGTGTTAGGTGCATGGATGAAAAGTGAAGACTTCAATTTCTTCATTGTCACAAGCCTGAGGAATTATTTGAATCATTTCCTTGAGTAATAAACGAGCCCTGTCACCCTTGGGGCTTTACCTCCTCTGGCCTTCCTTCACCTCCCTCACAGGTCTTGGGAAAAGAAAAAGGATTTTACCCTCGGGCTCTGGGGGAGGCAGAGGAGGCTCAGCCAGAGCTGGTCCGAGCCACTAGATGGCAAACAGCCCCCGTTGGTGCCGTGCCAGCCCTGCCCTGCAGCCTCCTCTGCTGCTGCCTCTGGTCATTGTCACAGCCTGGAGGCCCCAGGACCGGCAGCACGATGGCGCTAAGAGGTGTTTAATGGAATTCAGGCACCACTGGTTCTTTTTTTTTTTTTGTTGTTTTTGTTTTGGGTTTTTGTGTGTTTTTTTTTTTGTTTGTTTGTTTGGTTGGTTGGTTGGTTTTTGGTTTTTTTTGTGTGTTTTTTTCTTTGGTGGGTTTTTTTGGGGTTTTTTTTGTGCGTGTGTGTGTTGTTTTTTTTTCTCGTTGATTTGGGAAACGAAAAGGGCTCAGAGGCTCAGGTGCAAGCCCGTGCTGTGTCCCCAGAGCTGCCGTGTTTAAAGCTCTGCTCCCCCAGCACACAGCCCTGCTGGGCTGGGCACACGGGCTGTGCTCTCTCTCCTCCCGATGTTCTCTCACACACAGATCCTGGTGGAGTTTTCCCACCCTGACAAACACACAGATTCACTCCGTTATCCCCAGGAATCCCCAGGAATTAAGGGAACGTACATTCACACCCTTGCAGCACGGAGAAATCCAGGTTCTCCTTGTTCTCCCAAAGCTTTCTGAAAATCACCAGACTTGAAGGATTCCTCTGCTTGAATTCCATCAATGTTATTACCGGGGTGCCCTCCTGCATGTGTGTCCACAACCATCCCGGGGTCCCACACGGACACGGGGGGACAGGAACATCCCGGGGCTGAGCAAGGGGGGATTGGAGCATCCTGGGACTAAACACGGGGGGATTGGAGCATCCCCGGAGCTGAACACGGTGAAGAATTGGAGCGTCCCCGGGGCCAACACCGGCACAGAGGGACCGGAGCATCCTCGGGGCTGAACACGGGGGTTTTGGAGCATCCCGGGGATGAACTTGGGGGGATTGAAGCATCCCCAAGTCCGACACCGGAACGGAAGGACCGGAGCATCCTCGGGGCTGAACACCGGGATTTGGAGCAACCTGGAGCTGAACATGGGGAGGAATTGGAGCATCCCCGAGTGTGACACCGGCAAGGAAGGACCGCAGCATTCCTGGGGCCGAACACAGAGGGATCAGATCATCCCCGGGGCCGAATACGGGGAGGAATTGGAGCATCCCCGGACCCGACATTGGCACGGAGGAATTGGAGCATCCCCGGCTCCAACCCCGGCACGGAGGGACCGGAGCATCCCCGGGTCTCGGCGGGCGGATCCTGCGGTCTGGAGCCGCCCCCGGGGCCGGGCTGGAGCCGCCCCGCTCCGTCCCCGCTCCGTCCCCGCTCCGTCCCCGCTCCGTCCCCGCGATGTCGCCGCGCTCCGCCCGCCTGGCGCGGCTGTCGCGCTCCGTCACCTTCAGCGCCTGCCATCGCCTGCACAGGTGAGCGGCCCCGCACAGGTGAGCGGCCCCGCACAGGTGAGCGGCCCCGCACAGGTGAGCAGTCCCGCACAGGTGAGCGGCCCCGCCGGGAGGAGGCTCCGAGCCCTCGCCGCGTTCCCTTCCCGGCTCCGTCCGTGGCTCAGCCCCTTCCCGCAGCTCCGCCAGTGCCCGGCTGCAGTTCCGTGTTTTAACTGAGCCGCTGGCGCTTTCGGTTTGTAAACATCGCCCTGCGCCCTCCCATCTCCCGCCTATCCCCCCAAAACTGATCTATTCCTAAAGGGTGCCTTGAGCTGAAGGAGATTTTAGGCTCGGCCTCTTCTCTCAGGCTGTAGGACAAGGGGAAACAGCCCCGAGCTGCGCCGGAGGAGCGTTGGGCTGGACATCAGCAGGAATTTCTCCATGGAAAGGGTGGCCAGGCCCTGGGAGGGGAGTCCCCGTCCCTGGAGGTGCCCAAAGAACTCAGTGCTCTGGGTCACAGGCTGGGCTCAGTGATCTCACAGCTCTTTTCCAGCCTCAGTCATCCTGGGATTCTGTGATCTTCCCAAAATGTGCCTTGACCTGAAACACTCAGAGCAGGCCCCTGGATTGCTTCAAAGGGAAGATATAGAGAGAATTCCGTTGTATTTCTTGGAGAGACTCCCTAAGTTTTGCTAATTAATAATAAACCCAAATGTGCAGCTTGCTCCAGGCCTGAGTGATTTTGGGCCCAGATGTTGAGCATTTATCCAGCAGTGGTGTCAGGCAGATGCTGTGAAACAGACACAAAACCACGGCAAAAAAAAAAAAAAAAAAAAAAAAAAAAGAATCCACTGCTGTCAACAACAAGATCTCTTCGTGGAGCAAACATCCTCTGTGTGTTTGTACCTCCTGAGCTGGTGGGTTAAATGTGGGAGAGGGAAGAGATGGAGGCTGGAAAGCAGAGTTGAGTGAATCCAGGAACATCTGGAGCAGATGCTGACGTGCCACGCCTGCCTTTCCCACAGCAAATCCCTGAGTGATGAGGAGAACCTGAAGCTGTTTGGGAAGTGCAACAACCCAAATGGGCACGGACACAACTACAAAGGTAGGGAGCAGATTTCCATCCTTGCTCTCAGGCTGGGGATCACCCCAGGAGGGCTGGGCCACTCATTCTCAGCTGCCTGATACAGCTTTTAGTGTATTTGTGTTTTTATTAAGAATTAAGAGGAAATTTCAGCAGCAGGGGGTTGAACCATAGCGTGGGTTTGGCAGCTGAATAGATAATAAATATTTATCTTCAAATGCCACTTCTTGAATCAAATCTGCTTGTTTACACTCTGCAGAATCATTGTGATTGGAAGGGAGATTTTTTCTAAGCAAAAGCCATGCAAATTAAGCAGCCTGTAAACATATTTTGAATGTTGTTTTTTTTTTTTTAACAAGTTCTCCCATTTCTACACCCCGAGCACACAGAATTGGATCTCTCCAGTTCCTGGAGTGGCTCCCTGGGTTGTTGGCACCTGAAATCTCTGCTCAGGAGCTGCTTTATCAGGGAAGACAGGCTTATCTCCACCTCCTGGGGCATCAGACCTTGGGGAAGGATTTTTGTGCCTCTGAGTCATTGTTTTTATGGAGCATCCCCTCATTTTGTAAAAACAGTCCTGCTCCTGAGTGCACCCTGTGGGTGAGCAGGGAGTGGGTTGTGTGTCCCCAGCAGCAGCAGATTTATTTTGGGTTCCTGGATATCACAGTGACCTGATCTTTTCTTTTTTTCAGTTGTGGTCACCGTGCGTGGAGAGGTGAGTGCAGCCAGAATCCTTTTTTTGTTCCTCAGTGTGGCAGAATCCCCACGCCTGAATTTCCCAGAGTATTTTGGAAACTCTGTGCACATCACTAGAGAAGGTTTTCCGTGGTCATTGTCCTGTCCACAATGAGGATTTGCAGTTTAATGCCGTTTTCATGCTTTTATCATCATACTTGAAGACTCTTACAGTGAGTTGTTTCTCCCTGGTGTCAGATTTTAGGAGAGGGAGGAACCTCTGGAATTGTTTCCAGGCTTGGGAACATCACAGGAGTGGGGTTGGAACCCTCTGAGAGTGGAAAGATATTTTCCACGGATATCTGTGTCTGATTTGTGTCTCCAGGCCACCAATGTCCTTTGTGCTTCCCCTGCAGATTGACCCAGTCTCGGGGATGGTGATGAACCTGACAGACCTGAAGGAATACATGCAGGTAAAAACAGCCCAGTCTTCCTTCCCATCCCCTGGGAGAATTGATTAGAGCTCAGCAATTTGTGTGGTACCAGCATGGGGACGTGGTGAGCTGCTGATGGCAGGACATAAAAAAGAAATTAAGGAATAATTGAAGACTTAAATGCCTTAGCTCTGTTATGTGAGGCAGTGCCGCGTTTCCAGCTGGGAATTTCACAGCTGGATTTGGGGCCATTTCCCTTTTTTCCCCATCCTGCCTGGCTGTGTGTGGTTATTTGAACCTCGGGCCAGGCAGGGACAGGGCTGTCACCATCCTCTCCCTGCAGGAAGCGATCATGGAGCCACTGGACCACAAAAACCTGGACAAGGACGTGCCCTACTTCTCTGAGGTGGTGAGGTGGGTGATGGGGGCTCCTGGAGGGGCTGGAACAGTCTCCAGGGTCTGATCACAGAATCACAGGATCACAGAATCCCTGAATAATAGGATCACAGAATCACAGGGTCACAGAATCACAGAATCACAGGATCACAGAATCACAGAATCACAGGATCACCAGGTTGGAAGAGACCTCCAAGATCATCAAGTCCAACCCACACCTTAACACCTAAACTGACCCATGGCACCAAGTGCCACATCCAGGCTTTTTTTAAACACATCCAGGGATGGTGACTCTACCACCTCCCCAGGCAAAGCATTCCAATAATTCATTATTCTTTCCATAAAAAAACTTCCTCCTAATATCCAACCTGTATCTCCCCTGGTGCAGTTTGAGACACATCCTCTGGTTCTGTTGCTGATCCCACCTGGGGACCAGCAGCCTTTACCTGTGTGCTGCCCACACCTGTGTCCAGCCCTGCTGTCCCTCACGGGCCTGGACAGACAGGACCTGTCCATCCCACCCACGTTTGCTGGCAGTGCCACAATCCCCACCTAATCCAGGTGTCATGGTCCCCTTCAGCGTCCCCCCAGCCTTGGTGACATTTCTGCCACTTCAGCTCTGACCCTGCTGCTGTTTTCCCCCCCCAGCACCACAGAGAACATTGCCGTGTTCATCTGGGACAGCCTCCAGGAGCTCCTGCCCCAGGGAATCCTCTACAAAGTGGAAGTGCACGAGACAGAGCAGAACGTGGTCGTTTACAAGGGGGAGGAAACCATTGTGAAGTGAGATCAGCCTCAGCTCCCCAGCTCAGGAGAAATGCTCCAAAACGAGCTCAGTGCACCCCTCCAGCCCTGCCTCCTGTGTTGATCACGACAAGGGCAGATGTTTCACAAGGACCCACTTTGCCCATCTGGGTTCTCAGCATGGGTTGGTTTCTCTGCTTCTTCTCAAGACCTTCCTGTTTTGCCAAGCTGAGCCACCCAGCTGATGTGAAATTTAGAATTGTGCCCTGGTAAATAAAGCAGCTTTGGGGGCAAGAGGTGGCCTGGCAAAATCACAAAAGTCTTTGCTTTCTCTCTAAATTAAATAATTAATTTATGATATTTAATAATGTGAGCTTTGGTATTGCTTTGCTTCTTGATCAAGCAGAGGAGCATTTGTGAGAGAGAACTACATTATCTTTTTTTTTTTTCTTCTTCTTATCAGTTTATTTCCTGTGCTGCAGGCAATGTTCCTTCGTGTGGCCAGCAGATCTTTCTCTGTGTGTGGAACTGGTGTAGTGGGCAATTAAAAAAACCCCAACATTTCTGATCCAAACTGGAGAGCCAAAGGGAGCAGGGTGTTGGTGAGAATGGAAAACTGAGGAATCTGAAGTGGGAATGTCACAGCCCCAGTGGTGGCAGAGCTTGGGGGAGGGAGAGCAAAAAAAAAAAACCCTAAATCAACCTCAAAATCAACCCCAAAATCCAACGGAGGTTGTTGCAGCAGGATGAGCCTGTGAGAGGAATTTAAATGGACACTACCCCAATCATCCTGGATATTCCCAGAGCTGGAGAGGGATTTAAACCTCAGTTATCCTGGATATTCCCAGAGCTGGAGGCACACTGGGAAAGCTGAGGAGAGGCAGTGAGGGAATGGTCATTGCACAATTCCTGTGGCCAAAGGCCATCATCAGTCACAGTGTCTGTCCAGAGGCAGAAGTGACAGTGCTGGCTGTCATTCCCTTTGTCACATGAGCAGTGTCCTGAGGAGTAATTGGGAATGGCCATCAAGAATAACTGAATAATTAAAAAAAAAACAACCCTGTTAAGTTTACAAGGAAATGGGGGATTTGAACAATGGGAGCAAACAGCCCCTTTGGGGAGTTTAATGAAGTTTGCCTAATTGTTCACCTTGGCCACACTGTGCTCCAGGCTGAGGTAGAGTGGGGTTTACACTGCCCAAAAATACCTGGGATGGTTTTAAAACTGGTTTGGAATGGAAAGTGAGAACTGCTTTACCTGAGCACAGTCCTGTGCTGACCCCTGGCCTGGTTCAGCTTTGCTCAAACTCCCTGAGCTTCAAAAAGGGAATGGTGAGAAAAATGAGAGATATTCCAACTTTCCCCTTTGGCAGAGCAAAGCCTCTGCCCTGGGAGCTCCAGCTTTGAGGTTTTCTTTTTCCTTTTTAAAGGTGGTGCTTTGGGAATATTTGGCTGCAGGCTCCTTGCAGTGTCAGGGTGCTCAGTGCCTCGGATGAAATGAACACTCTGCTGACACATTTGCCCCTTTTCCCTGCTTTTTTCTGTCCCCAAATGTGGATCCAGTCATTTTTGTTCAGCTCCATGCAGCGAGGTTTTGCAGCTGCTCTGTGGCTGAAGTGATGTCAAGTGCTGGTGCTGATTCACAGAGCACTGGTGCCTTCAGTGAGTCATGGACACTCAAACACATCATGTGCTGGTTTTATCAGAGCAGGAATTCATTCAGCAAACAAAATGTTACATCTGTACAGCACAGCCCACTGCTTTTATTGACATGGAGGCAGAAAAACCAGCCCAGGCTGCTCTGAATTTCTGCAGTTCAGCAGCCCAGGAGAGTTGAGTATTTATTGTCTATGCACCTTGGAGATTTACCTGTGTCAATTATTCTGATCTCTGGGATTAAATGACTGCAGCTCTGGGGAAATGGGAATAAATTGGGTGGCTGGGCAGTGCTTTGGGTGAAAGGGGTTGGAAACAGCAGAGCTGGAGGTGGAACTGGAATTACAGTGGGAGCTGTCCCTGATCCTGCTCAGAGGGGTCGGGAGCTTTGCAGGGAATTCTCTGTGGAATTTCAAATTCCCAGAGGAGGGAGGGAGGGTTCTGTAGGGAGGGAATGAACTGCCAGAATTAAACATTAAGCTCTGGGTTACTGAGTGATGAAATGCTCTGAAGGACTGTTCAGGTGACAGTGGGGGCCAGGACAGCCCTGAGAGGTCACAGCTGATCCCAGCAGAGGCTGTAGGAGCAAAACTTCCAGCTTTATTATTTATTTATTTATTTATTTATTATTCCAGCATTAAAAAAGTGAATGATAATGATGGGAATGTGTTCAGTGGGGCTGACAGACCCAGCTCTGCCCTCCTGCCACGTGATAAAATCAAACCAGGTTTTGTGGGCTGGGTGAGCAGGGGGCATTGCCAGCACCTGCCTGAGTTTAACAAAAAGCAAAGTTTGGGGCTGCCGAGGAATTCTGGCAAACGGCAGCTTTCCTTTTTATTAATTTTAAGTTTTTCCACTGATGAGGCTCGTGGATGGCACGAGGCAGCACCTCGGGATAATCTGAGACATGGAAGGTGCCACAGGGATATTTAAATGCAATTTCATATTTATTATCCAAAGCTGTAATCTTAGGAGCTAGATGGATCAACAAGGAGATTGGAGTTGAGCAGTAATTTCCAGCACTAATTAGGATTTTATTGTGTGTTGTGCACTGGAGTAGCAGGAGATAAAGCATGGCCCTATCTCTGCTAATTACTCTGTCTCCTAAACAGATGCCAATTTTAATGGCTGGGCACTAAAAAATTCATTTCTCTGGAATTCTACAAGGAGGTTCCATGAATTCAGCACTGCAGGCTCAAATTTCATCTGGGGAATTGTGGCTTCAGAACCCAATCCCTCCACAACTCAGCAGCAAACAGGGAAAGAAATGGAAATTAGGATGGAACAAATGGAATTTACACTGAGGGCACGAGAGGGAGAATTTCCTTCCCTTTTTGAGGCAAACCATGGCTTTTGTACAATTTGAACAAGCAAGAGTTGAGTGAGAGCTCAGCCTGAAAGCCAAACGTGCCTTAGCAGGTGTTTAATCACAACTGTCAACTTTTACTGATGATATTTCAGACAACTTTGTGGGAATTTAGAAAAATTTCCCACTTAGACCTGATATCTGAGTGCCTGAGAAATATAAATGGGCAGGCACAATTTTTTTTTGTGAATCCCTGAGAAATATAAATGGGCAGGCACAATTTTTTTTTGTGAATCCCTGAGAAATATAAATGGGCAGGCACAATTTTTTCTGAATTCTTGAGAACTATAAATGGGCAGGCACAAATTTTTCTTGTTCTGCTCAGCTCCTGTGTGAAATTTTCAGGCTCCTTTATTGCCAGGCTCCTCAGCCACTGGGGAATTAGGATTTGTTCCTGACCCTTCCCCCCAAAAAAAAACCTCTGGGTCACCCTGTGCAAGGATTTCAGAGCTCAGGCCTCACCTTTATTTATTCCTTTATGTGTGAGATCAAAGCCAAAGATTTCAGAACCATTTCAAAGCCCCCCAACATCACAGCAGAGCCAGGAAATAATGGCAGGTGCAAGAATCAATTTTAATTCCTTATTTTATTTAGATCGGTTTGAGAAAAAAAAAAAAATTGCTTCCCACATGTTGGAAAATTTCTAAATAAATGTTTTGCCCATATAAAAATACAAATAGCAATGAAATCAAGACATGCATTGGCCCACACAATAATCTTGCCCTACAGCAAAATCAGCTGTTGATTAAAAAAAAAAAAAGGAAAAAAAAATGCCCACCTTGCCTTTCTAGAAAAATCAGGAAAAAAAAATAAATTAGAGGGAAAAGAAAGAGAAACTTTGTGATCTGCTGAAAGAACAAAATTTAGGGGATTTTGGACCGAATAACAACATGGAGCATGAATTGCTGGGGCTGGGGGGGGAGGTTGGCAGCAGAATTTCCCTGCCCAGGCTCAGCTGAGCTGTGGGGCTGTGCCAGGAGGGGAGGGAGAGGCAAACCCAGAACCCTCCTGGAGCAGGGATCCTCCTCCTCCAGGACTTCTGTGATGAGGAGATCGTGGACCCACGAGTGTCCCCTTGAAATGGGGTCTGCTCAGCCCTTTTTGGGTCTGAAATCACAAAAATATCCCATATTTGCTTTGGCTGAGTTGGTGGGCCAGGATTGCTCACACAAACCCTGAGAATTCCCTGTGGAAGTGCATTTACCACCCTATAACACACACAAAAATGAACCTTTTTTTTTTTTTTTTTTTTTTTTTTTTTTTCTTCCTTCTTCCTGAGTAAATCAGCTCAGCCCCATGTTCCCCAGGGAGGGGAAAGGGGCAGCAGAGCTGGTTCGAGTGCAGGTCTAGGAGAGCAGGAGGGCTGTGAGGAGCAGCAGGGCAGGCAGGAGCCAGGAGCTGCCCTGAGCCCTGCACACCGAGCTGTGGGTGGTGCTGGGGGACAGCGTGCTGTTGGGAGGCAGCTGGGTGCTGTTTTCTGCCCCTGAAATGGGAAAAAAAACCAACCTCAAATTATAAATCCAAAGAGCCGGCTGAAACCTTCTCCAGCAGGCTGTGCTTAACTCTGGTTTCACAGAAAATTACTTTCATATTTTTCATACTGTTTCATTCATTATTTTCATCTTTTCAAGGGGTCAAACCCCCTGTGGAGGAGTGGGGTGTCTGAATGCATCATCAGCACCATCACCCTCCAGACTGGGGCTCTGTTTTCTACCAGAAACCCTCCCTGATGGCCAAGCCACAGCTCCCAGTCCATTCCTGGCCCAGCCCCTGCAGAAATAAAGAAGCCTGGCCTCTGGTTTGTAGCTGTTTCGTGTCCCTTAAAGCAAAAAGGAAAGGTTTGAAGTTGGAATGATAACCTGAAAAGCCTCTGTCTTTGCCTGGCTGCTGGGGATGTGGGATATCCTTCAGCTCCAGGCATCCTGAATCCCTCCTTGCCCTCTCCCCAAAGCCCAGAGTGAAGCCCCTGCTTGGTCCTTCCCCAGATGTTGGAAATTATTATTATTATTATAATTATAATTATAATTATTATTATTATTATTACTATATGGAAGATTATTTACCTGTGCTCAGTATCACAGTTTTGAGCTCGTTGGTGTTGTTAGGGAAGCTGAGATAAACCCTGTGGGAGGAGAAAAGATGAAAACGAGCTCAAAGGGGGGAAACTGAGTGTCTCATGTGGGGATGGGAATTTTGGAGCCACCCTGAGCTCACTTATGGTGCCCTCCAGCCACACGGAGCTTTTTGGGGGTTATTTTTAACATCTGAAATGGTTTCTCCATCACATTTTGGCTGCTTCTGGGCTGGGCTGGGCTGGGGATGCCTCTTAGCAGGGTGGCAATTAACAGGGAACCATCTGCTGCCTGTAATTAGAATTACTCCTGCCAGGAATTACTGCTGTCCTTCCTCCCCCCCAGATAAGGCTCTGCTTCCCCCGGACAAACATTTCCCAGCAGCGCTAATGGAAGTGCTCAGCAGGGCCATTTCCACGGGATTAATCTGCATTTCCACTCACGGGAGCACCTCCAAATCCCAGAGCAGCCCGGGGGTGGCTTTGGGCAGCACAATTTCCCTTGGTGAAGGGAGAGAGACAAAATCCAGAGGGTTTTAGTCGGCCCCTGGTTTGAGGAGGGGTTGGTTTTGGGGGTCTGTCCTCACCTGATTTGCACAGAGGCCAGGCTGCTGTTGGGGGATGTCCAGCTGGCCGTGCTCTCAGTGATGTTCAATTCTGCAGTGTCAAAAGAGCTGCAATTCCTCGTGTTGTTCCCCTGCCACGTCCCCACCGAGCTGTTCTGGGGTGACAGAGCCTGCAGCAGGTACTGAGAGCTGCTGCTGTGGTTTCTGCTGTCCTTTATGGTCACTGGCGACACAGCAGGGTGGACAGGAATGAGATTTCTGTTCCCAGGGTTTGCTCACCCTGGGTGACACTCGTGGTGTCACAGCCTGCACACAGGGTGTTTCACCACAGGGGGAAGAAAACCCTTTATCTGCCCCCAGAACAGGAGGAAAAACCCCTTTATCTGCCCCTGGCCTGCTCCCCCTGAGCACAGGAGGAAAAATTCCTTTATCTGCCCCTGAGCTGCTCTATCCTGAAGAAAAAGCCCTTTATCTGCCCCTGAGCTGCTCAGACCCCAGTACAGGAGGAAAATCCTCTTTATCCTTCCCTAGACTGCTCAGACCCCAGAACAGGAAGAAAAAAAATCCCTTTATCTGCCCCTGGACTGCTCAGAGGCCAGAACAGGAAGAAAATTCCCTTTATCTGCTCCTGAGCTGCTCAGAGCCCGGGCTCAGCCCCTGCTGCCCTGGGTGCCACACCTGGCAGCCACAGCAGAGCCCTGTGCATGCCAGGGAATGGGAAGGGCTGGAAAAAGGAACCTTGGGGCACCCTGAGCCCCTGGCTGGCTGTGCTCACCCTCCCCTGCCCCAGGCTGGGGTTTTGGGATTTTTTTTTCCCCAAGCAGAAGCTGGACCACGCTCAGGTGGGGCACGGAGGGGGTGGTGGCAGTAGTGGCTGCCCAGGTCCCTGTGCCAGTCCTGGCACGTCCCTCTCAGCCTTCAGCACCCCCCAGGCCAGCCCTGCCTCAAACCAAAGCTGCCAGGAGATGATGAGAGGCAGGAACTGCCATCAAACCTCCATTCCGTGCTCAAAAAAAAATTGAAATAACAGCAGGGAGCAAATGGGAAAAACCCCTCAGCCGAGTGCTGTGGGTGCTGCTTGGGTGAGATGTGAGGGAATCTGTGCTGGTCACACCTCGTCCCCTGCAGGAAGGGATCAGTGTCTCCCCTCCTCTGTTTTCTCAGCATTTAGGTTGTGCTGGGGTTCAGGACAGAGGGAGATTTGTTGGCAGGGGCCAGGCAGGGTCAGGCTGTCCTTTACCCCATCCTTCTGCAGAAATGCATCTCCTGCCATGGGAGCTGAAGGTTTGGCAGCATCAGTGAACCTCTTCCCCTTTGCTGAGGAGGGCAGAGTGTCCGAGGGGAGGGGAGGGAAGGGAACCAAAACCACAAAACAACTTCCCCAAGTTCTGTCTTTTCAAGAGCATTCAGCTCCTCCTGTGCAAGCTCAGGCAAAAAGATAAAGAGAGGAAAAAAATCGTCCTGAGGAGTGAAAGAGAATTTAGGACTGAGCTGTAGAGGGGAACACGAAATAGGAGCAAAGAGGTGACAACAGCTCTGTTTGCCCATCTCCTGCCTGAAATTAGAAATAATTAAAGTAGGAAGAAGGATGTTCCACCTCCCCCAGTCTGAGCACGTCTGAGAGCAGCACAGGGGCCAGGACAGAGTCAGAGATTTCTGTGCAGGGGGATGTGAGCTGCAGGCAGGGCTGCCTTACCCAGGTAGGTTGTGTTGGGCTGGTAAGTCTCAGGTGATGTTTCCACAGAGAAATTCCCTTCAGTCGCATTCCAGAACCAAGGACACCTTGCTGTCTCTTGGCCAGCCACTGTCCCCAGCAGGAGGAGGGGTGCCAGGAGCAGGAAAGCTGCCATGGCCCCTTTGGTGCCTCCTCCTCACCCACCTGCACCTGGGAACTGAGAAACCCCAACACCTCCCCAGTCCATTTTATACCCAGGGCTTGATGAGGTCAATGCAAATATTTCCTCCTCCCCATCCAGGTCACACCCCCCTGGAGGTTTCATTGACAGAGACACTTCCTCCTACCTACCCTGCCTTGGAGAGAGCTGAAAAACAAGGGGTGACCCCACTGAAGGGGTTCAAATGGGCAGTGGGGACATCCCTGAGGGATCCATGGGCTGCACATGGAGTCCTGTGCATTTCAGCAATGGTGACCAGCCCTGTGAGCTCCTGCAGAAGCCTTGGAAATGTGGAGGAGCCTCCACCTTTGCTCCCTGCTCTGCTCCAGGCTTTTCTTGAAAGCCAAAACAGTTCCAGAAAATGCGAGGAAAAACCCAGAGAGGGAGCATCCCTGTGGAAATGCTCAGATTCAGCTTCTGATGCAGCCTGGGAACAGCTGGATAACGAAGGGCCATGAGGGCTGGTGTGTCCTGAGCCCCTTTCACAGCCCCTCCCTGATGGACACGACATTTTCTTGCTGGGGACACATCCCTGATGTGACTCCTCTCGAGAAATTTTGGCTGAACGCCTCAAATAACAGCACATGAGGAAAACAGCTCCAGTTTCTCTTTGCTCTCCTTCCTGGATTTTTCCCCCTTCTCCCCTCGGGCCCTTGGCTGATTTTGAAGATAATTTTGAAGTATTTAAAGGCCAATTTCAAAGCTGATTTTGAAGTATTTCAAGGCTGATTTTAAGCTGATTTTGAAGTATTTCAAGGCTGATTTTGAAGCTGATTTTGAAGCTGATTTTGCAATATTTCAAGGCTGATTTTGCAGCTGATTTTGCAGCGGGATTCTTCCCTCTCACCTTCCACCTCCTTGGGAAAGGAGGAGGAATTGGGGCCAGAGTGAAACCCGGCTGTGAGACACCCAGTAATTAGGGGTGATGATCCTGAACCAGCGCCCCTGGATGGGGATGGCTCCAGGAGCTGCTCCCAGGGATGGTTCAGCTGAGGGTGGATCTTTCCAGCAACCAAAAGGAGCAACACAGCTACTCCAAATGAGCTGGGTCCTCTCCTAAAAAAAGAAGGGAATGGTCTCTGTTTGCCCCTGTCTGCCTGACACTCGCAGAGCCCCAGGATCACCAAGGGTGGAAGAGACTTTAAACCACACCCAGTGACTCCACCACCTCCTTGGGCAACTTATTCCAGTGCCTGGCCACTCTTTTTTCTGATTTTTTTCCCCTAATATCCACTCTGCTCCTCCCCTGGAGAAGGGGATAAATCTCACTGGTGTTTCTGATGCCCTGGTGCATGTTTTTTGGGGGGTTTTGCCAAGCCCACTCCATCCTCCTCCTCCTCCCTGGCCCTGCTGAGTCACTCGTGCTGCCTGAGTGGGAGTTTGGGTTTCCTTCCCTGTGATCATCAGCCCCAGAGCTCCTCACCCAGTGGGCTGCAGCTCTGGGAAGCTGTTGTGTAAAATATTTCTGATAAAACTTCTGAACAGAAGTGGGAGAAAAAGGAGGGATGGAATAGGGGAGTTCAGGGCAAAGAAGAGAGCAGCAGGAAAGGTGCCAGGGAAAAGGAGAATGTGTTGGAGGAAAATTTGGCCCCAATGCAGAGAGTGTGGGCAAAAAAAATTGAGGTTTTCTGATCTGTTGAATTCACAGAATCAAATTGTCCTGCAGAGCCTCATTTCCCTGTGGTTTTTATCTTGTTTTTTGCCCTTCTGGGAGCTTCCCGGGGCAGAGCTCCTCAAAGGGACTGCACCTCTTTGGGAATGGGAACTGCTGGAAAAACTTTTCTGGGAGCACAGAAGGAACACAGGAAGCACTTCAGCAATGAGAGCACATGGGATGGGGAAAGAAAAGGGAATGGAAGCAGAGGGTTTTGCAAGCCCAGCTTCCCTCTGTGCTCTTTGCCCTGGGCAGTTTCGTGTAAATTCTCCTTGCAAGAGCCCTGTGCCATCCTCTGGGTGGTGGGGGTGACTCAGTGGGGTGTCACTGCGACAGGGCTGGAACCACCTGTGTCCTGTCCTCTCGGAGAGAATTTCACCTGGGAGAGAAAAGGCAGGGTGGGGTTGGTGCCAAAACCTCGCCAGGGCTAAGGAGAGCCTCGTGAGGGGTGGTGGAAGTGATTTGACAATTCTTGTTACATGATCTGCGCTCTGGGGCTTTTCAGTTTTGTTCCTTTTTGGTTCTTGAAGGGGTTGATCTTCTGTGGGGGAGTGGCAGCTGAGCCCTGAGAGCTCTGGGAAGCAGGAAAATTAATATTTTTATCCCTGAAGGTGACTGCCAGGGCTAAGCCCATGAAACAAAGCCAACCGAATGGGTGTGAAGTGCAGTGGAGGAAGGGCAGGAAACAGAAATTTCTGTGGGAGATCTGTGTGTTACAGAGCAAATTGAGCTCCTAAAGGGTCCAAAGTCCTCGGAGAGGAGCTGACAGGGCTGAGGCTGCTCAGAGCAGCATCCAAGGAGCTGAGCACAGCTCGTGGCTCCTCTGGCTGGGGACTGCAGGATCTGGCCCCAGCCAGCTCCACAGTCTGGCTTTAGGGGCCAGAATCAACAGAGGCTCTGGGGAGGAGCAGCTGCTGCATCCCCAGCTCTGCTCCTCAGGGACTGCTCGGAGATGATGCAGGGGTGTTTCCCTGGCTGCCAGCCACACTCCAGCCTTGCACCAGATGGGATGACTCGGGATTTTGCTCCCTCTTGGCAAGCAGGCAGGAGTTATCAGCTCGTCTGGCTCCCTCCTCGCTGGCACGAGTGCTGTGCTTCCTCCCCTGTGCCCGGCTCCTGGTGGGTGTGTGCGAGGAAGGAGTTAAAGGAACATTCCTGGAGTCCCCAGGCCAACAGCAGCACTCAGGGCTGTGCTTCAGGAGCGGAGCTGGAACCCTCCAGCACGTGGGGAATAATCTGGGGAAGAGCAGAAGGGCAGGAAACCCAAACCTGCTCCCACCAGGAGGGGATGGCAAGGGAGGGGCGGCTCCTTTTGGCCAAATGCAGCAGTCACAGAGAATAAACCAGAATAAACAACTGCACAAGCGCCTGCTAGGGAGCACGGAAATGTGAACCGCAGGGAAAACCGGGGCTGGGCAGGGACAGGGAGTTCCTTCCATTCCATTTCCTGGTGCTGGAACCGCTCTGTCTGGGCTGGGCTGGGCTGCAATCACCTGCACACCGGAGCATCCTCTCCCCTCCTCTCCCTCTCTGGCCCTGCCTGGCACAGGGTGAACTCTGCCCAGCTCTGGGCAAGGAGAGCTGTGTTTGCTCCGAGCTCCTCAGCCCGGCTTTATGGGGTTATTTGCTTTGGGTGAAGAACAGTTGAGATTTACTGGGCTGTTTTGCAAATATTGTGTTTTGTAAATGTGGGGATGAAGGGGTTTTTTTTTACTGCTCGAACTGCTGAGCTGGCTTGAAAAGACTCCTTGTCCTTCTGGAGGTGTGGGGCGAGTTCCCAGTGCTGGGATGGGCTTGGCAGCCTGTCCCTGCAGTGTCCCCAGCCCCAGAAACCCACCCCACCCCTGCCTCCAGCCGGGAGCAAAGAACAGAGAGAGGAGCAGGGCAGGCAGAGCCTTGTGGCTCACTGGAGTTGCAAATGAGGTGTGGGGTGGATTTTGCATCAAGAGGTGCACGCAGGCTGCCAGTGCCCCACGTGTGCTGAGTTTGCTGCAGGGAAACACCTCAGCCTGCTCCTGCTCAGCACGAATCCTCAGCTCCGAGGGTTTATCCGGCTGGGATAAGAGAAGTTGGATTGTTCTCTGCAGGGATGAGGTCCTGAAAGCCCCCTCGTAACCCACAGGGAGGGCAGGGCAGGGCAGGGCAGGGGGAATCAGGAAGGACAAACATTTTGTCAAAAGGAGCTTCCCCAAAATGAGCAGCTTCACAAGGGAATTGTGCTGCTCCTTTGTACTCCTGCAGAATGTCCCTGGTGACAGGAGGCAGGAGAAAAGCAGCCAGGAGCTTGTTCTGTGGGAGCTCTGGGCTCACCTGCCTGCTCCAGCTGCTCTCTCCCCAATTGCAGCCCAGTTGTCCCTGCTGGAGCAGAGTCCTGTTCCCTTTCTGTGCCTCCAGAGCCTTTCTGGAGCAAACCCCAGGCTGGCTGTCCTGGTGCCTTTGCTGCTCTCCTCCCTGTCCCAGCCCAGGGATGGTCCCCAGGGTCCCCAGCTCCATCCCAGTGTCCCCAGTTCCATCCCCAGTGTCCCCATCTCCATCCCAGTGTTCCCAGCTCCATCCTTGGTGTTTCCATCTCCATCCCCAGTGTCCCCATCTCCATCCTTGGTGTTTCCATCTCCATCCCCAGTGTCCCCATCTCCATCCTTGGTGTTTCCATCTCCATCCCAGTGTCCCCATCCCCATCTCCGGTGTCCCCAGCCCTGGGGAGGGGACGGGAGCCTGCCCAGGTGTCTCGGTGCCACCTCCAGCAGTGCTGCTGTGCACAGGGTGCAGCTGCCTGTGACTCCTGAGGGTTTTCCTGGAGCCAGAGCCTGGGCACAGCAGGGCCCCAATGTGTCACACATTGTCCTTGCCATGCAATGCAGAGGCACAGCCCTGCTGCCAGGGAGGTGCTTGTGGCAGTAAAGCAGACAGGACTCAGTTTATTCATACAGGAAAAGCCAATTCTTTATTCACATTACTCGTTTTGATACAGTTTTTACAGACCTCGTGTTTAACTGCACTTGGTTAATATTTTTCTTGTGTGTGCACGTGATAGGACTGTCTCTGTCTACAGGTATTTACATTTTTTCTTTGTGGATTCTCATGGGACAGATCTTTTGTTGTTACAGGTGCACTTATTTTTCTCTCCAAGAATAGGTTGTTGTGTTAACTGACTTTTTATTCCTCTGATTCTTTCTTATGGGAACTTACAGGCTTAGCTGATGATTCAGCAGAGCAAGGTCTGATTTATAAAGCCTCTCTTTTATAAAATCTTGTATAAAATCTTTCCTGGTATGCAGCAGTGGCTTCTGCCCCAGTGCCACCTGAGCTGCCACAGGCATTTGGGGCAGGAAGGAGCAGATTTTGGGAAAAGGAAGGGGAAAAGGATGCCCAGTGGAGCTGGGCTGCCCAGGAGATGGCAGCAGCTTCCCACAGTGCCAGGGTCTGGTGTCCTGGCTGCTGCCACCAGGACGGGGCTCAGCGCACCTGGAGAGGCGTTTGCTGAGCCTGATTTCCATTTTTACCTTTGCATTCCGCCCTGATAGGCAGGAATCGTGATCCCAGCCCTCTGGAAGGGCAGGGTTTGGGCTGGAATTTTCCTGGCTGGTTCCTCTGCTCCTCCATCAGCAGCTTTGGCTCCAGGGGCTGGGACAGGCGTGTCCCTGCCTGTCACTGCACAAGGTCAGGAACTTCCCTGTGATGCTCAGACTTGGGAGGAGACAGGAGGGTATGGGAGGCTGACCTCACCTGGGAGGCTGCTCCAAGCCTGGCCCTGGTACCTGGGCTCTCGTGTGAGAGCTGCCAGGTTGAAAGCAGCTCCCTGGGATTTCTCCCCAGCCTGGGAGGTGTGGCTGGACCAGTTTAACAATTCCAGGACCATGCTCTGACCCCACTCCGGGCCCTTGCTCTGCCTTTAGGAAGAGCTGTGTGAGCAAAGCCCTGGCTTGGACCTCAGGGTTTGTCCTCCCTCACCCTGAGCCCGTTCCAACCTTTGCCCTCCTGGACAAGGAAGTTTCCAGAACCTGGGAGCTTTTCCTGCCTGGTTCCTTTTCCTGGCAGCCCTCGGTTGGGGCTGAGCCAAGAGCTGGGAGCAGTGCCTGATGCTGCCACCACTGCTGCCACCTCCAAGGTGGAAAATGAGCATTTTTTTGGCTGCAGAGCCAAGAGGTGTGGTCGTGGATAAGGAACCTGCAGCTTTATCCCGGGAGCTCCCTGCTGAGACCATTTATTTCCCTCCTAGGGTGCATCTGTCCTTCCAAACCTGAGCACCACGAAGGTGACTGGACCCAGGCTGGAAGGAAAATGGATCCAATCAGTGGTGCGTGTTTAATCACCCCTTCCTAATGCTGCTTGGGGATTTCCTCTTTAATCAGTAATTAATGTGCCTGGCAATTAATTCTGCAGGACTCTCAGGTGCCCTGAGCACCACAGGGTGGATTCTGAGCAGTCCCTTTCTTACCTTGGGGGAGTTCTGAGTGGTGAAGTTGCTGTGATGAATTGCAAGAGATATCAATTTCTTTCCTTCTAAGTAGTATGATTTTTAAAATTTTTTTGTTTGTTTTTTAAACTAGGACATGTGCATTTCACTTTTTGGAGATCAAGGACCAGGCAGCCAAAGGAAGGAAGGGAAAGAGAAAACTCTTGCAATTAAAAAAAGGGAAAATTGAGAAAAGTTGCCCTGAGTAGATTTTGTCTTGCATCTCTCAGCTCTGAGACTCCCACATCTCGGGGCCCTTTAAAAGGAGAATTTCCCCCCCTGATTTCCCACCCTGAGCCCCTGTAAAGGCTGCAAGGTGTGGCCTGTGCTGTCTGTATGGGATTGACCTCCAAGAACTGAGCTTGGCTGTTCCTGCACAGCTCCTCAAGAGCAATCTGAGCTCAGTTTTAGCTCCAGGAGCCTTTAGCAGTCAGTGGGTGGCCAGGCACTGAGGAGAGGGCTGGTGGAAGAGGAAAACACTGCAGAACTGGCCTGGTTTATCCAGGCTTTGCTAAAACCCTTCTGCCCTGTCTCAGAGCACCTTGACCTGATCATTTGTGTTCATGCCTGGCAGCTCTGCACTCGCTGGGGAGAGAGGAAAAAAAAAATAGAGGAGGAAAAACATTAAAAATGCTTCACTTGAGCTGGAGATTCAGCCCTGCCTTGGCTTTCTGCCGGCTTCAAACAGCAGCAGGACCTCTTGTGTTTAGCCCCAAAGGAGTCCCTAATTAATGGAGAAACTGCAAAGCTCTGAACTTGTTTGGGAATGCTTTAGTGCAGTGGCCCCCTGAGGTTCATTAAACAAATGAATTCAAAGCAATCAAATAGCTGGGATCTTCAAAGTGACAAGGACCTCAGTCCCGGGGACTGAAGGCAGGCTGGCACTGCAAATAAAATATTTCCTGGAATTGGTGGAACTGCTCCCAGTGACACGCACAGGAAGCAGGAAAGGGAAGCCATGGGCAGAGCAGATTCCCAAAGGGAAGGGGCAGCAGCAGCTCCAGCCCTGCCTGTGCCCTCTGCCAGGGGCTCTGCGTGTCCCTGGGGGGACAAGGAGCAGCAGCTCAGTGAAGGCAGGGGTGACAGGGGATTGCCAGTGAGTGGTGCAGCTGAATGGGACAGAGGTGTGGGGAGCAGGAAATCCAGGAGATCCCAGGAGGAGGACAGGGATGTGGGGAGCAGGAATGAGATCCCAGGAAATCTCAGGACCGTGGGGAGCAGGAATCCCTCAGGAGAAGGACAGAGCTGTGGGACTGCTCTGAGAATTTGGAGAAAACCCCACACCTGCTGTGCTCACTGATTCTGAGCAAACCCCTGGCACAGCCCCGGATATTTTGGGCATAGAGGGTGTCTCATAACAAATATCCACTCTGGGTGCAGATATTTTGGGCACAGAGGGTGTCTCATAACAAATATCCACTCTGGGTGTGCAATGGGCCCGGAGAGCCCCCGGGCAGTGACATTTCTGGGGCAGGGCTGCAGCTGAGAGCCGTGAAATTCTCCCCAAATTCTCTCCAGCACCTCCAGGGCACCGCTGCTCTTTCAGCACTCAGCCCTTCCTTGAGCTGGGACTGCCAGCAGTGGGGATCAGCAGCCACCCAGACAGAATTTAAATTCTGTCACGACGGAGGGGAAGGAGGCAAAGAGCCCCAAGCCTTGCCCTGGTGCCTCTGTGCTTCCCTTTGCTCCAGCTCAGCATCCCCTGCCCCTCATCCTCCTGCTCTCCCCTGGCCCAGCAGCATCCAGGAATGACAAAATTGATGACTGGAACAAACAAATAAATGTTTGGAGAGCCTGTGAGCTCCGTTTATATTCTGTTTATACACCCAGGATTGTATTAATGCAACCTGACAGGCTGGAGTTCAGCTCTGGTTCAGGTACTGGCTCCTGTTCCCTGCAGGCATTTCGGAATTTCTCTCCTGTCCTGGAGGGAAGCAGAGTTTGCCTTGTCCTGGATTTTCCCTCCTGATTGCTTTGTCCCAGGAATTTCCAGGTAAATCCATTCTTTTTTAGTAGAGACACTTATTGAAGCTTTGTCTCCTGATTTTTAATTTTAATTTCAGTGATCATTACCGAGCTGCTGTGAGATGCAAACTCATTTCTTGCAGCTTCTCTGTCGAATATTTGGTGACTTTTTCTCTGACCTTAGAGGCAACTTGAGCCTCCCTCCTGGCCTGTCCTACCCTGGCACTTATTTTCTGAGGGTCTAATAATTGTGATTTGGTTTATTGAGGTAAGCTGAGCCCAAGGTGCCCGCCCTGCATAAATCACCCTCAGCCTCTCATTCTGAACACACACAGCACTTAAAATATTTTATATTCACAGCCCAAGGGTAGCAAATCCCTGGCAACTCTTGGATTTTCTTTAAGCTCTCTTTAAACCCTCAATGAAATCCTCCCACCACGAGATCCAAGTTCATTTGTATGAATTATCCAGTGTTTTTGTTAATTACCTTCCCTGGGTGCTATAAATTACACAATGCCGTGCAATTTATTATTGAAATGCTGCATGAATCACGCAGGGCAGGGAGAGGGGAGGCTGGGACAGCAGGAATGGAGGAAAACAAGGCGTGGATTTGGGGATAAAATTCTCTCCAAGCCGGTGCCACTGCAGCGCCTGCCGGATTTCCTTGGATTTCAAGGTTTTCTGAGGCAGGCTGGTGGGAAATGCAGGAATTGTGCAGCCCCCGGCGGGCTCAGGGTACCGGGGATGTGAAGGATGCAGGGCTGAGCATCCCCGGGAGGTGCCAGGGGAGGGAGAGGAGCTTTCCCTGCGGGCAGAGCACAAAAAAACACCAAAAAAACCCCCAAAAACCAAAAAAAACCCCACCCAAACAAACAAAAAAAAATAATAAAAATATAAATATATATAAAATAATAAAACCTTTAAAATAAAAATTCAGAGACTAATACTGACAATACTAATATTAATGCTAATTCTAATACTAATACTAATGCTAACTCTAATACTAATATTAATACTAATTCTAATGTTAATTCTAATGCTAATACTAATACTAATACTAATGCTAATTCTGATTCTAATTCTAATACTAATACTAATACTAATTCTAACACTAATTCTAATGTTAATTCTAATGTTAATGCTAATACTAATTCTAATGCTAATTCTAATTCTACTACTAATACTAATTCTAATACTAATATTAATGCTAATACTAATACTAATTCTAATTCTAATACTAATACTAATACTAATACTAGTACTAAGTTTCTGTCCCAAATGTGCAGGAGAGCCGGATGTTGGAGCAGGAAATCGCTGCCTTCTCCCTGCCCATCCCTCCCTGCTCCCTGCAGGATTATCCATCCAGAGCTGCCTCTGGGCAGGGGATTCTGCAGCCTGGAATTCTGATTCTGCACCCTGGAATTCAGCACTCTGGAATTCTGCACCCTGGAATTCTGCACTCTGGAATTCTATAGCCTGGAATTCTACACCCTGGAATTCTACACTCTGGAATTCTGCACTCTGGAATTCTACACTCTGGAATTCTGCCTTCTTGGGCTCAGTGAGATTTTTTTTTTTTTTTTGTCACGGATTTAACTGGAGCCAGAATTCCCCGTCCCTGGTAATGCTCAGAGCAGGACTTGGTAAAACGTTTATTTCAGAAACATTTATTCCACAAACATTTATTCCACAAACATTTATTCCAGCAGTTCCTGCTGCAGTTTCTGCTGTGGCTCCCCGGGGAGGGCTGGTGACTTTTTCTCCCTGGATTTTCTGCTGCGCTGGTGGCAGAGCTCTGTGCCGTGTTTAAGGAAGGAGAGGAGCACGGGCAGAGAGCTCCTGACACCCTTTGCAGGGAAATCAGCCACAAATCTGCCTCTGCTGGGTTTGCTCGAGTTCATAAATTCTGCTGGAGAATAAATAGATCCTAAATTACACCCTGGCCTGGCCAGAACTTTCATCTTGCCTGTCAGGACTGTGTAATATTAATTATAGCCTGCTCCAGCTGCCCTCAGGGAGAGCTGGCACACGGCTGCAGCACTCAAATGTGACTCTTATTTGATTTTTTTATTTTTTTTTTCCCCATCTAATCAATGCCCAATAAATCTGTAATCTCCTGAATCTGGACATCTGTGCTTAATGTATCCGGGGAGTGACCTAATTAAATTCCAGTTGAGACCATCTCAGGATGGGGCTGGACCCTTGGATTCCTGCTCTGGTGGCATCACAAGGGTGGGGGGAAATATCCCCGGGGAGGTTTGTGAGGGCCCCAAAAAGTGACCCCCTAACAGTGACCATGGCACAAACTCCATCCCCACAGCTGCTGCAGGGAAATGCTGCTGTTAAACCCAGCTTAAAGCAGGGCAGGGATAGGCGGAGTTTAGAATTCCTGTGCTGGATCCTGCCTTCGGCACGGAATGCTGAATGTGCGGGGATGCAAAAGCAGGGTTTGCGTAGTGCTGCCTCCACACTCGGTGTCTTTAGGGGTTCCTGAGCTGGAGGGCGCACCCAAAGCCCGGCTGTGATGGTGCTGATGATAAAAACCAGGTGGATTCCTGCTCTTGGGGAGCGCTTTATCCATCCTGACCGGCCACGAACCGGAGCGTTTGATCTGCATCTCCATCCTTCCATCCCTCCTTCCCTCCTTCCCTCCTTCCCTCCTTCCTCCCCTCCCTGCTCAGCCACCCAGCCCTTCTGGGGATGAAATGGATTACCAGCGTGCTTTTATTTCAGATAAACAGGAGATAAACCCTCCTGCTGCAGAGCGACATTTGCTGTGTGTGTGTTAATTCTATTTATTTTACTCCCCGAGCCTCACCTGCAGCACCAAGAGCAGATCCCATTATTTAATGGGGCCGGGATCTTTGTTTGCTTTGTACGACAAAAACAAACCCCGTTTAATGAACGCTAATGAGCTTAATGCCTTAAATTAATGACGGCCGCTCCCACTGCCCTTCCTTATCCCTGTGGCATCTCCAGAGGGTCTCCATGGCAACTGCTCGCCACGGTGACATCCCGGGGTCCCCGGGGTCAGGGACAGCTCCGGGCAGAAAGGGGAGCCCAGGGAGGCTCAGGGCGCTGGGGAATGAGGGGTTCTGGTGGCGATACAGCCCCAAAAGCCACCCTGAGCAGATGAGTGATGAGTGTCCCCAAATTGAGTGATGAGTGTGTCCCTAAATTGAGGGATGAGTGTCCCCAAACTGAGTGATGGGTGTCCCCAAACTGGGTGATGGGTGTCCCCAAACTGAGTGATGAGTGTCCCCCAGTTCAGCGATGTGTATCTCCCAGCTCAGTGTCCCTCCGAGTGATGGATGTCCGTCCGTGCCTCAGTTTCCCCCGCTGGGTACCAGAATCCAGCTCTCCCAACATCCCAAATTCTTTTGGGAATTTGCTTTTATCGGCCCCTGGAGGGGAGGGAGCTGCAGCTGCACAGATCCCGCCTGTCCCAGGGAGCAGCTCCGGCATTTCCAGGGCGCTCTGGGTGACAGGAACGGGGAGAAACCCAAACCCAGCTGTGGCTGCGGGGCTTTGCAGGGCACAGCTCCTCCTGGCCTTGCTCTGCTGGAATTACAAACCTTTGAGCTCTGTCATTTGTTAATTACTGAGGGCCTGGGTAGCCCTGGCAGGTGCTGGAGGCAGGTAAATTGATAATAGTAGTAGTAGTAGTAATAATAATAATAATAATAATAATAATAATAATAATAATAATAATAATAATAATAGTGTCTCCAGGGATGGGGACACCCCAGCCAGCCTGGGCAGCACTTCCAGCGCTCAGCCCCCTCCCAGGAAAGAATTTCTCCCTCAGCTCAGGGGGGATATGGCTGTGACAACCCTTTGGCATCCCCGACAAACGCTTCCAGCTCAAAGCTCCCGATAATTCCATGGATTCCCCTCGCTCCAGGGCTGGGCAGGGCTCCGGGATTCCCCTCGGTACCAGCAGATGGCAACCCCTGCCCAGGCAGAGCTGGGCTCCCCTCCAGCCTGCTCCGCGCACAGATGTGCAGCTCCGGGCATCCAGAGGTGCTCCCGAGAATCCAGAGGTGCCCCCTGGCATCCAGAGGTGCCCTGAACATCCAGAGGTGCTCCTGAGCATCCAGAGGTGGTCTCGAGAATCCAGAGGAGCCCCCGGGAATCCAGAGGTGTTCCCGAGCATCCAGAGGAGCCCCTGAGCATCCAGAGGAGCCCCCGGGCATCCAGAGGTGTTCCCGGGAATCCAGAGGTGCCCGCGGGCATCCAGCAGCTCCCAAGCCAAGGGTTTGGTGTGTCCCGAGGAGTGGAAGGACGCTGGGGGCTCTGACAGAGGCCGGGGTGGATTTTTGGGCACTCTGCCCTGCCGTGCATCATTCACATCCCTGCCCTGCCGATTCCAGCTCAGCTGCCTCTGCAATGTTCGTCTGAAAGGATCAAGCGCTGCTGTTTTGGGGTTTTTTGCTCCTCTCACACGCTCGGGGCAGGAGGATTAAAGGGGTAGAAGTGAGGTTTGAGGAATTGGAGAGAAGGGGGGTGAGGTGAGGGGTGTCTCCGAGCTCTGGGCAGGTTTGTGGGGTTCCTTCAGTGCTGGGGAGAGGAGCAGCCAGGAGAGGATTGCATTAAATGCTTTAAATGTCCCAACATTTCCTCCAGCTTTGCTCCTTGCTCTCACACCGAGCTCCTGCCTGTCCTTGGTCCCACCTTTTGTCCCCTTTAGTGGCTGCAGCAGGAATATTGTGGGCTCTGCAGGGACAGCAGATTTTGGGGTGCTCAGGGACCGAATCTGCTCCCTCCCCACCCCATCCCTGCTCCCCCTGCCTTCAGCAGCTCCTCTGGGGGAATACATTCTGCTTTTCTCTCAATATTTCGTGTTCTCCATGGCTCTGACATTGCTGAGAAACCCAAATGAGGCTGCAGGGCAGCAAATGCAGCAGCGTTGGCTCCAGTGGCTGCTGCTGAACTCCCGGCAGCTCACGGTGAATTTTTCCCTCCCTTCAGTGCCTCGTGCATTTCCTGCAAGAGGCAGGGAAATCCCAGACCCTGCAATAATAATAATAATAATAATAATCCAAAAATAATCCAAAAATATTATTTTGTCTCTTTTTTTGAAAGCAAAGTGGGGCCTCTTTCCTTTGTCCCACATGCTCAGCTTTGGGATTTCAGGGCTTTTCCAAGGAAATTCAGTCCCCAGGTGCTTCAGTGGCTCCAGTTCCCTGATTTTTTTTTTTTTTTTTTTTTTCTGGAGGTTTGTGCAGTGCTGGGGGTTCCCAGGAGCAGCACAAACTCACGAATTCCTTTTTGAAGCAGCCTTTGTACAGATGGGAGCGTGGCCTAGAAACCTCACTGAGCCCATGTTTTGTGATTCCTGAGCTCCAGAGATAAATTGAGATAAATCCCAAAGTGAGCATTTGGAGTTCTGACTTTTCTGGGTTTCTGTGTTCTTCCTCGTGGAGGGAGAGTTTTCACTGCAGTTCCACTCCAGGAACTGTTTCCTTGCTAAGAAAACCTGGGTATTTTTACATTTTATTTTTGCCTGTGCCTCAAAAACACTCATGAATTTTGCAGTGACATCTTGGAACCTTTCTTGTCTCGTTACATCAAAAGCGTTTTCCTGACACAGTTTAAGATCAGCCATTCCTGGGACCATTAGCATTGAAAAGCCAGCAGATATTTTATCATTTTAAATAGTCCTGGATAACTTTGTCCTGACAAGAATCCTCTGAAGGCTCATCCAGGTTTGGGATTTTTTTTTCCTTCACCAATTTTCTCTTAAAAACTATTTTTAGCAGCATTTTACATCCTGGCCCTTCTGCTTTTGTGTAAAATCTCCTCTAAGGACTCTTTTTTTTTACTATTTTATGTTTTAATTAGTGCCTAAAGCTGACCTGGGAGGTGAAATCCTGCAGCATCCACCCCAACCCTCCCCTCCTGAATTTATTGCTGGGGATGGATTTGTTTGGGAAAGGCTCTGGGATCTGGGAGAGCCTGGATCATCCCCCTGGAAGCTTCTGGAAGTTTTGTGTGCCTGGGAGGATTCACTCCTCACTCAGGATATCAATTCTCCCTAAAGAGCAGGCAAACAAAAACGAAACCACAGAACTCAAAAGCACCAAACCTGAGAGGTAAAAAGCACTTTATTGCAGCCCTGTAAAGGTATTTTTGATGGAGTTTTCAGGGCTGCCTGTCCTTAAATCCAGCCAGGAAGGAGCTGATGCCAACACTGAGCTGTGCTTTGGGCAGGTTTTGCTGTCACTGTCCCAAATTCCATCTCCACACCTCTTTTTCCTCATCAATATTTGAGATGTCCTTTTTTTCCACATGCTCTGGTAAGGTCAGTCATCCTTAATTTAAAGTTTTCCACTCTCACAGGCTGTGAGTTTGCTTATGCACATTTCTGGTGCAATTAAACCCACAAAGTGCAGCAGGATCTGCATTAAAAAACATCCTGCCCATTAAAGTTGCCTGAAATTTCCTCTGTGATCCACAGCTCTCATCCTCCCAGACGAGTTAAAAAGAAAGCATTTTCTGACTGGGAGCCCCAGAAATGATCAGCAGAAGGAAATTGTTGCTCTTAAGAGCCTTATTGCTTATTAATGGAGGTAATTAAATGGCTCTAGGCTGGGGCCAGCGTGCAGCTGAGAGTGCAGGCACATGTTCCTGGCCCGAGTGCTGCACTCAAATTAATAAAAGAATTGATGTAGACAGTGGCTGATGGCTGGGAATTGCTCTTGAGACTGTAATGAACACAGTTGCCTCCTTTAAGCTTCCTTTCACTGGAATAAAGCTAAAAATAGCCCAGGTGGGGAGTGGCAGCAGAGCAGCTGCTGTGGATGTCACAGAACAGCCAGAACAGACGGCAGGAGGATCCAGGCTGCTCCTGCAGCTCAGGGAGCCAGAGAGGAAACGGGAGCTGGAGCAGGGCAGGGAGATGAGACCCTTGGACCCCTGCTCCTTGTGGGGTCTGGGCTGGGACCAGACAAACCCCGCAATTCCTGAGCTCTCCCTGGCCCTGGGGGCAGCAGGGAAACCTCGGGAAATGGAAATGGGAGTGTGCAGTGTGTCAGCAAGGAGAATGTGAGAACAGATGTCAGACAAGTGCATTTTCTGATGGGAGCCTGCAGGGCTGGCAGCTCGTTCTGGAGCAAAAGCAGCCCTGGGCTGTGCCCAGGAGGACACATGAGGAGAGAAAACAGAGGAGAACTTGGGTCAGTAAAATCCAAACTGGCCCAAAACCCTGAATTCTGCACTGCCCAACCCTCTGTGCTGATCTATTGCCATTTAACTTACACATGCATTGTTATTTAACTTCTACAGATGTAATGTCATTGATCTCTTATCCTTATATTGCTATTTAACTCTTACAGAGGTATTGCTATTTAATTCTTACACATTTCTTGGTAAATTCTTACCCATGTATTGTTATTTAACTCTTACACATTTATTGTTAAATTCTTACCCATGTATTGCTATTTATCTTTTACCCATGTATTATTCTTTAACTCTTACACATGCATTGTTATTTAACTTTTACAGATGTATTGCCATTTAATTCTTACACATTTATTGGTAAATTCTCACCCATGTATTGTCATTTAACTCTTACAGATGTAATGTTATTTATCTCTTACCCGTATATTATTATTTAACTTTTACAGAGGTATTGCTATTTATCTCTTACCCATGTACTGTTATTTCTTACACATTTATTGTTTAGTTCTTACTCATGTATTGTTATTTAACTCTTACACATGCATTTTGATTTAATTTACCCGTGTTTTGTTATTTAACTTTTACAAATGTATTGCTATTTAATTCCTACACATTTATTGTTAAATTCTTATTCATGTATTGTTATTTATCTCTTACCCATGTATTACTTCACTCCTACACATGTATTGTTATTTAACTCTTACACACTGATTGTTAATTAACTTTTACACATGCATTATTTAATTTACCCATGTACTGTTATTTAACTCCTACAGATGTATTGCTATTTAATTCTGACACATTTATTGTTAAATTCTTACCCATGTGTTATTTCACTCCTACACATGTATTGCTATTTAACAATTGCACTTGTATTGTTATTTAATTTACCCATGCATTCTTATTTGATTTTTACACGTGGATTGTTATTTAACTCTTACACATGGATTGTTATTTAACTCTTACACATGCACAGTTATTTAACTTTTACTCATGCAATCTTATTTAACTCTTACACATGCACAGTTATTTAACTTTTACTCATGCAATCTTATTTAACTCTTACCCATGCATTGTTATTTCATTCACCCCTGGTTATTATTGAACTCTTACACAATCCCAGGGTTAAATTTGAGTTTAACCTGCCAACCACCAGGGGTGAGTCAGAGCTGCTGTGTTTTCTTTAACTTGTGTTAATCCCATCAAAGGTTGCAGAGGTCCTGGGGCCCGGGTGACCAATTTGGATTTTGTGAACAGCATCAGCTCTGCTCTGTTGGGCAGCAGCAACACCCTGCTCAAAACGCTCCAAAAAAAAAAAAAAAAAAAAAGATTATACAGAATATTTTGGCTTTCTGCTCCTAAGTGGAACATAAATTTTGGGTTCTGTATAAAATACGCCCCAGGCTTTGCTGTAATATAAAATAATCTCCAGGTTTGGCTGTAGTTTAGTCACTCAGTGCCTTGATTTACTGCCTAATAAAGGTGCCAGCAACGAGAAATCAAAGCTCTGAGCTGGCACAGCTTCACCTGGTGGGGCTTGTGCCCAGGAGACACAAGGAGGAGTTAACAAAACCCTGGAAAAGCAGGACATGGAGTGGTTAAAGAGAGTTTAAAGAGCCTGCAAGAGGCTCTGGAGGGAAGAGGAGCTGCTGTTGATAAAAGGAGAGGATCAGCCAAGTGCTCCAGTGACCCCAGCACGGGGATGGAGCAATAATAATAACAATAATAATAATAATATTAATAATTCCTCTTAGCCCAAAGAATGATTAATCAGTTCTCCCATCCTGTGCTGCTGCCTGGTGCTGGAAGCTGTCTCTGGATATTTTTTATTGCTCTGCTCTTCCCCACTGATCAATGGCAATGAACCTCCAGAAACTTGCACAGTGCCCTGATGATGTGAGAAGAGAGGAGCTCTGAGAAATCAGATTTTTTTTTTGGCAGAGTTCAGTGACAGCTTGTGACTCCAGAGGATCACACACCAGCTTCTCTTTGTCAGCAGCTCCCCTCAAAAAGTCCTGATTTGCTCCAAAATAAGGAGCACTAAGATGTGTAAAGATATTTTTCAGGAAAACCCTGTCTGGCAAAAAACCAGGGTCCTTCCTTGGAGCTGCATTAGATTTCACTGCCTTGGCTTGAAGGTGGTCACAGGGAAATTTCTCTCTAAAAGCCTCAAGGCAGCAACAGTTCAGCTTGGAGAAGCCAATCCCGATTTATCCAGAGGCTCCTGGGATTGTTTGGAACATTTTCATGCATTGCAGGTGGTGAAAAACGGGCGCCCTTTTCCCCCCCTTTTTTTGTCCATTTTTTGCCCTTTCTTTCACCCATTTTTTCTCTTTTTTTCCCCCTTTTTTTTGCTCATTTCCCCCCCCCTTTTTTTTTTCTTTTTTCCCCCCTTTTTTGCCCTTTTTTCCCCCCCTCTTCCTGTGCAATCTGCTCCAGTGGCTGTGATTTCAGGTGGAGGTGGGGCTGGCAGCACTGACCAATAACTGCAGGTTGGGTTTAATGCAGCTCAGTTCCCCTGAGGATGGAAAATCACAGATAAACTTCTCATGTTGGCAAGAACAACGCTAATCCCGGGAGATTTCCTTAGTTACAAATAAGAATTTAAGGCAAGCTGCTCCCTTGCCACCTGTTGGTTGGATTGTAACAATTTGTTTTTCTTGTTGTGGTGGTTTTGGGTTTTTTTTGGTGGTTTTTTGTGTTGTTTTTTTTTTCAATCTGGAAAGTGATCTGTCAGAGGAGAAACAATGCAAACGTTGTTGTCTCAGTTCCAGCTTAAAATTTGGAGTCCTTCTACCTGTTCTGGGTACCAGAAGCAACTGAATTCTCTTAATAAAAGAATGTTGGATATCAAAGGCTCAGCTTTAAATGTTTTGGGGCAACGGGGAGTCCTGAAGCCCAGTCCTTGCTCAACCAGTGATGCCAAAACAGAGTTTTATTGGAAATTCTGCCCTCTGGGAATTAACCACGCATTGATTTCAGCTTCCCAGGTGGTATAATGGGGTTTTTCTGGGAAGGAGGGTGGAGGGGATGGCACAGCACGGCCTCCCTCCCGGGGCAGAGCCTGATCTGTGCCAGCCACCAGCGAGCCACGGGGCTCCTGCAGCCCTGGGGGCCAGCAGGGAGCTGGCCGGGACCACACAGCCAAGTGACAACTCCCAGATGGTGACAAAACGAGCCCCAAAGCCCCTGGTGGGGGGAGAAGTTGAGTGGCAGCTGCAGGCAGGGGAAGGGTCAGTGTGATTTTATTTAAAATAAAAGCGCAGATAGAGCTGATGCTGGCGCATCCCCGTGCGAAGAAAATCAGCCTGGATATCCCAAATCACCGTGACTGAGCTGGGGACACGTCCTGGGCTGGCAGGGACAGGCTCCAGGACAGGGATAAAGCCGGGCAGGGATGCACGCACGGGGCCCTGCAGGAGTGCAGATGTGCCCAGCACATCTGGGGACAAGGGGCAGTGCGGGAATGTGGGGGAATGGGACAGGTGAGGTGTGACAGAGCAGCGTGGGCACAAATCCCGGTGACAAAAGCAGCCTCTCCTCTGGCACAGCCCAGGCTGAATTCCAGTCCCCTCCTGGAGCAGGAGGAGGGCGGGCGGATGCTGGAAAGCTTTGGAACCTCACAAGCACAAGGAGAAATCCTGGAGGAGCGCTGTGGAGGTGTTGTCACCTTTTTGTGCCCGGCAGGAAGAGCTGAGTGCGGAGTGGGGAGGTGGAAAATGCGCTTTTTCAGCTGGGATCTCCCGCCTGAGGCCACCCCCACGGAATTGCCATCCCTCTGGAATTGCCATCCCCGGGGCTGTCCCCAAGCTGGGGCACACCCCCGGTTCCTGTCGCATCCCCCAGGGCCGGGCCGGCTCCGAAATCAATGGGTGGCTGCTCCCCGCTGCGTGTTCGTGCTGGGGCTGGAGATCAATCCAACTCACTCGGCTCGATTCACGAGGGGAAGGAATTTAGAGGAGGCAAAATCCGCCTCGGTGATGCTCGGCTCAGCTCGTTGCTACGCGACCCCGTGCGGTAACCACGGCAACGCCCAGCAGCGCTGGTCCAGCCTTTTCTGGGACAGAAAACGGGAATTGGGGTCCTGGGGCTTCTCCACAGCGCCCCGAGGATGGGCTCAGCAGCCCAAATCTGTCCCAGAATCCCGTGGCTTTGCTTTTGCAGCTACAACTGGATTTTTTAATTTTTTTTTTTTAGCTATTCCTTCAAAAACAAGTGGAATTTTCCTGATTGTCAGCCTTTGGATTAAGAAATAAAACTGCAGGGAGCCGAGCAGGCGGTGCTTGCACGGAGCAGTGTTGTCCTGGAAGCAAACCAGATTTGTTCTGGGTTTTTCCTGCTGGAGAGAAGGGAATCGTGTCCTTGATCCTGCAGGGTCAGAGCCATCGGAACCGCCACAAATAAACATTCCCTGCTCTGACCAGCACCGGGCTCTTATTGCTTCTCTTCTTTTGGGGAAGTGGCCCCAAAAGGAAGGAAAAATGGGAAATTAGGGGTGGGAATGAGGTGGAAGCGAGGTGTTCTGGAGCTCGGGGTGGCTCTGCCTGTCCCTGCTCCCCAGGAAAGGAGCTGCGGTGGCAGTGGGTGGGTGGCCAGGTCAGCTCTTCACCGGATCCTTCCTTTCCACCCTCGGAACGGAGGAGTCTCCTTTGCATCCCTTTGAAATGCAGCTCCGGGCACCGAGAGTTCCCGAGGATGTCCCAAATTTTCCTCCCTGCCTCCCCAGGGGACAGGGGACAGGGGACAGCTCCGGGGACAGGCACAGGCACAGCAGAGCCGCAGGGACCAGCTGGAGCCGCTGCTGCAGAGCAGATAACGAGAGAGATTGCCAAGGAAAGCAGCTTTGGGGGAGAAAGGAGCACGCACGGGAGTGGGAGGCTTGGAGTAAAAAATGATAAATGTTTGGGATTAAGCACAAACCCAGAAGGGGAGAGGGATTGGGAGTGGCTGTGTCCATCTGGAGCGATGCTGGAGCCAGCCTGGTGCAGTCAGCAGGGCAGATGTGATGGGAGAGGGCTGCAGGAAGGACGGGCACCCCAAAACCTGCCAAAAACTGGGAGCAGGGAGGGGACAGGGCTGCTTTAACCACTCGCATTTGCTCAGGGCAGCTTAGATTTTATTCTGCTTTGCTTCAGAGAGGGGAGATCAGCTGGAGCTGGGTGTGGGTGCTGGCCTGATTTTTATGGGAAAACTGGGAATAAAACCCTGGAAAGTTTTGTCCCCTTTGTCTCTCACAATGAACTGCTCTCAGAGTTCATGAAATGCCCCCTAATCCATAAAAGCTGCCGGTGGGACACGGGGAGTTCATCAGGAGGGGTTGGGGACAGCCCTGGCAGAGCAGGGACAGGTGAGTGTGTGTCCCCAAATTCCTGCACCCCTGCCTGCTCACCTGGGAGGGCTCAGTCCTGCAGGGGCTGGGGGTCGTCATCCCCTGCCTACATTGTCCCAAAATCGTAAAGGATGGGCCTCAGCAAGAAATCCAGCCTGGATTAAGGGACAAGAAGGGAGTTCAGGACACGAGGCAGCTCAGGACAGCTGGGAAGGTGTGTGGGAGGACTGACAGCCAGAGAGCTGCTGCTCCTTCCCTTTTTTTTCTTTTTTTTTTTTTTTTAATGGCAGATGCTATTTAGTCACTTCATTCCAACTGTGATTTTTTTTTTTTTTTTTGCTGACTTTGAAGGAAAATTGGTTTTGAGGTGTTCATTCCTCAGCAGAATTCCAGGTTCAGCACCCTACAACCTCACTCAGTAAATTCAGCTCCCCCAGGCCAGGATTTCCCTGGCAGTAAATACCTTGTCCTGCTCCTAAAAGCCATGAAATTGCCATGGAATGTCAGGGAAACAGGCGTGGCACAGGGACACGGAGAGAATTCAGTCAGAGCTGATCGGTTTTGGGGAGCAGAGGGAGGGGACTGGCCACGTTCAGGGGCTTTGGGCAAAGGGGCTCAGGAGCTGTGCCCTTCCTGCTCTGCTCTCTGGGGTTCCCAGAATTGTTTAGGGATGAGGAATGAGAGGGGGGTTCGTGTTTCTTGGGGTGTGATATCCCCCAAAAAATCCTCCCAAAGGGAAGCAGGCACAGGAAATGCTGCAGGCAGTCCCAAAAACGCTTCCACCACAACAACAAAAGCAATTCCAGCAGAGGAGAGCTGGCCCTGGTGTTTAAATTGTGGAATTATCCCTGGGAGTGGGGAGCTGAGCGCTGATTCCAGCTTTAATTCTGGTTTTCTCTCCTCTTTTGTTTGGAATTCCAGGTTGGGAAAACATTTGTGGGCTCTTCTTCATGGCCAGATTACACAGGGTCCTCCCCTGTGTGTTTGTGCCTCACCACAACTCCCTGTTAATTTGGGGTTTGTGCTGAATAAATAGTGCCTGGCTATTTGATTTTATTTTTTTTTAAACACATTTGTGATGACAATAAATTAAATTGCTTTCTGATGTTTGACAAATATAATTTTCAGGGTGGGTTTTTTTTTTTCTTCTTCTTCTTTTTTTTTTTCCCCACTGACAAAGACTGCAAATAAAAAACAAAAATAAAATAAAAAACCCCAAACCAGTCATCAACTCCAGAAAGCAAGAAAGTGCATTTTATGAACAGAGTGAAATTAGATACCTGTCAAAATACATTTGTCCTCAAAATAGCTATTCATACACTTCATTTTCCTGCATAAATAGATACTCATCTGCTCTCTTCTGCCTGTCATTTGTTACTCAGAGCCAGCACTGGCTGTGGGAGGGAAATATTTAAAGCTGCTTCCAAAGCAATGGGCAGGCTGGATTTATAATTTCTGCCTCTGGCTTCCTTCACTTCATTATGAATGGGGAAGGAAACATCTATTTAAAGTCAATCAAATAAAACTGTCTCCCAAAACATGAAATCCTGGCTGCAGCCCCTGTTTGGGCTCTCTCAGATGTGAAGCTCTTGGGGTTTTCATTTCCCAGGCAGGGCAGAGCTCCTTGGGGTGCTCAGGGAGATCCAGGGGGGTTCAGGGCTCTGGAATGGGAACATTTAAAATCCTTTCCTTTAGGGATGGATGCTCCCAAGTCTCCTTGTGATGCTCAGGGGACCCAAAGGGGGTTTAGGGTTCTGGGAGCATTTAAAGTCCTTTTCTTAAGGTCTGGACACTCCAAATTCTCCTTGGGGTGCTCATGGAGATCCAGGGTGGGTTTAGGGCTCTGGGAACATTTAAAGTCCTTTCCTTAAGGGATGGAGGCTCCCGGGTTTGTTCCACTGGATTTCTTTGGAGGACTTTGGTGAAAAATCAAATGAATCAGCCCCAGGTCAGCCACCCACCCTGTGCTTCCTTCAAACACTGGAGCTGTTTCCAGCTGGAAATTCCCACTGGGAACCTGCAGCTGGGCAGGGAGAGCTCTGAGGAGATGATGGGGAAATATCAAAGTAAAACCTGCTGGTGGTGTTTCTACCTAGATCAAAACCCTAAAAATTCCAGCTACCACATGAAAAACAACTTCGCAGCACAACCTTGAGGCCAGTGGGATTCAGAATTCGACGTGGTTTGGATCCAGCCTTTATAAAGATAAAAAATGGTTAAAAATCCCTACCCTGCTGCTGAAATCTGGGAGCTTTGCTCTCTGCCTTACTTGGTACGGCAGAGGCAGCTCTGGCAGGCAGCTCCTGGAGGGAAAGGAGCACATCACTGGCAGGTTTGTGTGAAATGTGTGGACTGGGTTTTAATTGTCAGTCCCAGCCCACCGTGAGGAGCTGCTAATAAAATTTCCTCTCTTGTTAAGACTTCCAGCACGAGCACGTCTGAAAACGCTGCGGATAAAAGAATTTTTTTTTTTTGACCAAAGGAAAAAGCACGGATTTGAAAGCCTGCAGAACCAACAACACTCATTAGCATCTGCCTTTCTTCTGGAAGGGCTCTCGGGGGGAATGTGAGCACATTTAACACCGGCTCTATCAAAGGGAGCCGCTCGCAGCTCAGCACAGCATCCCTGGTGACAAAATCGTGATGTGACAACAGCCTGTGCTGGCTCTGCCCAACTGCACCCCGGGTTGTGCTCCCAAATCTCCAACATCTTCCTCTCAGCTGAGCGGGGATTCGGGCGCAGCTCGTTCATTCTCTGGTTTATTGTTGCAGTTTGATTTCTTTGCTGCAGAAAGGGGGAAAGGGGTGGATGAGGAGCTGATCCCTCAGTCCAGTGCATCCCTGATCCTCACCTGGCTCCGGGGATTTACCTTGCCCAGGTATTTGTGTGCTCCAGGCACCAGCAAGGACTCCTCTTCTGTCTGGAGCTCCCTCCCTCTGCTCCATTCCCGAATTTCCTTTAAAATGAAGTGGGAAAAGCGCAGGTGGGAAGTGAAGCCACACGTGGCACAGCAGGAGCCCAAGCCTGGCTGTGCTGTCCCTTGTCCCCCGAGTCCCAGCAGCTCGGACACAGCCACACCAAACCTGCAAAGGTCAGCCTGGCTCAGCTCTGGACCTGGAGGTTCAAATTCGGGCAGCCCCAGAGTGTGGAAAATATTCCAGTGGGATTCCTCAGCTCCAGATGGTGCCGAACCCCCCAGTGCCTTTCTGGGATGAGGAGAGGGGACAAGGCACATCCCACCCCAAATCCCACTGGTCCAGCCCTAAATCCCACAAGTTCCCAGCCCCAAATCCCGCTGGTTCCCAGCCCTAAATCCCACTGGATCCCAGCCCTAAATCCCACAAGTTCCCAGCCCTAAATCCCACTGGTCCAGCCCTAAATCCCGCTGGTTCCCAGCCCTAAATCCCACTGGTCCAGCCCTAAATCCCACAAGTTCCCAGCCCCAAATCCCCGTGGTTCCCAGCCCCAAATCCCACTGGATCCCAGCCCAAAATCCCACTGGTTCAGCCCCAAATCCCACTGGTTCCCAGCCCAAAATCCCACCGGTTCAGCCCCAAAATCCCTGTGGTTCCCAGCCCCCCCAAGAGCCCAGCCTTGCCCTGCAGAGGTGGAGGAGCAGAACAGTGAAAGCCTCGTTAAATCTGCAATTTGGAGCTGAAATATCCTTTATCAGAAATTTATAACCCATTTAAAATGAATCCATTCAGGGTCCAGGCTGAGGGAGGAGATAATTCCCCAGGTTTATTTATATAGTTTGATAGCTTTTATGCCAGGTTAGTAAAAAAGAGTCTGTGCCAATAAAATACTTTTTCTGCTTGTAAAACTCGGGAGGGTTTTATCTGTGGTGCTGAATGGTGCTGCCTTTTAACTTTCTGTGGGATTTGGGGGAGGCAGGAGGGAACAGTTGTTCAGCCTCTCTTCTCTTCTCAGCATCCCAAACCATCCCTTGGCATCTGAACCATCCTTGAACTGCTAATTTGGGTGTAAAGAGAGCTTGGGCTCACTGATGGAAGGAAAACCCATCAAAAACCCCTTCAGCTTTCCATCACAGGGATAGAATTGTTAGAAATTACACAAAGTTTAAACTTTTTTAATGTAACTTTGGTCATCATCAGGGAATAAAGGAGTTGCCAAGCCCTGGGTGAGATTGCTCCAATCTGAGGCTCCCTCTGAGCTCCTCAGCTCCAGGGATTGTTGGTTTGGACTGAAATTCCCATTTTTTTTCTCACACTCACCCATTTCACTGCCCAGCTGGATGAGGCTCTGGTTTTGATGCCCACTAAAAGGTGCCAAGCAGCACCAGTGGTTTCCTTGTCCTTGTTAACAAAAGAAAACCAATTGGAAGAGGAAGAACCCCAGACTCCAAACCCCAGAGGGCAACTTTAGTCTTGGTTTTCTGTGCTAAGCTGAGCTTAGTGCTGGTGTGATGATGGTGGGGTAATAACAGCACTCTGATTCGATTGGAATGCAATTCCTGCTGCAAAAAATATCATTATTGTGGAATTTACAGTGACTGGGGGGACACTGGATGATCCTCTGCAGAGTGGAGCAGCGGGAAGAGGCAGCAGAGGTGATGCTGCTGCTTAATTTTGTGACCAGGTTCTGCTGGGGCACCCAGGAACGGTGCTGGGAACTCCCGTTTTTTGGAAAAAAAAATCAGGAAAAACTCCCCTGGAATGGGGGGGTTTCACCTGGGAGGAAATGTCCTGCCCAGCAGCTGCTCCTGCATTTTCTACCCCTGGGAAAAAAAAAAAAAAAAACCTCAAAGGAAGAATTCTCTGAAGATTCAGGCTGTGGGTGTGCTAGCAGCAGGGAGAAGGGGTTCCAGGGGATTTGTAATTTTGACACGCTCGTATGGAAGGGGCTCTATTCTCTCCTGGCACGGAAAACACGCGGATTAACGGCAGCGTTTATCGCACAGCAAAACAAGGTGATCAAACGAGCTCCCCCCTTCCCTGAGACACCGCAGCAATTACGGGGACAAGGCGGTCTTTGTGCGCACACAATGGAGAGGGAAAAAAAAAAAAAAGGGAATTCCGCGGGGGAAAAGAGGAGCAGGAGCGACAGACAGAGCCAGGGAGAGGAGCAGGAGCGGCGCTGTGATCTGTGACAGCGACACGATGGGGAACAAGTGACAGCAGACACGATGGGAAACGTGCAGCAGATGATGCTCGGGGAGAGCAGCGGCACCGGGATGCAGGAATGAACTCGGGAAATGATGGGGATGCAGGAATTAACCCGGGAAATGATGGGGATGCAGGAATTAACCCAGGAAATGATGGGGATGCAGGAATTAACCCGGGAAATGATGGGGATGCAGGAATTAACTCGGGAAATGATGGGAATGCAGGAATTAACTCGGGAAATGATGGGGATGCAGGAATTAACCCGGGAAATGATGGGGATGCAGGAATTAACCCGGGAAATGATGGGAATGCAGGAATTAACCCGGGAAATGATGGGAATGCAGGAATGAACCCCGGGAAGTGATGGGGATGCACTCGGGGACATTTCCCAGCCATGGAAAGTTGTTTATCACTGGCTCGTCCCTGTTCTGGGGATTTGGGGGCAGCCATTTGGTTTCCACAGCGATTTAATTTCAAGGTGCTGAGTTCCCCCCGTGGTGTTGTGCTGATTTTCCTGGGTTGGTTGAGTGTCTCGTAATGGATCTGAGAGAAATGACCTGGGTGGTGCTGATGGGATTTTGGAGAATTCCCAATTAGAAAAAAATTCATGCCTGGACTACATCAGCCTTACTCGTTTATATTTTAAGTCAAGTGAAATCACTGAAAAAGAAATGTTATTTGTTACTGTATTAACATATTGCAATTGTGCATCTTTTTCCTGCCTTGTTCTCATTTTCCCCTGCAGGTGAGTGGAGGCCACAGGTAAATTCTGACACTTTAGGGAGCCCAGTGAATTCCTCAACACAGCTTTGGGAGCTAAATTCCCCAATAAATGCACACTTGTAATGCCTGGGAGTGAAAGCAGGGCAAGCCAGCCTGCAGAGTCTAAAACTCCTTTTTTCTCAACTATTAGAATAATCACTATAATCTATCTCTCCATTTCCAAAGCAGGGGGATCCTTGTGAAACCAACTCTGGGTGCAGAACAAGTGGATAAATATTGCTGGGAATGGCTCAGGATGGGGATGAGTAATGGCAATTATCCCCATGGTAAAAGGTAAAAAAAGGAGTTTATTCCGACAAAAGGTGTTGATCCTGATGTGTGTCACGGCATGAAGTGTGCAAGGAGCAGCTCTAGATGGGATTTTGGGAAGGAATCCTTCCCTGGGAGGGTGAGGAGGGGCTGGGATGGAATTCCCAGAGCTGTCCCACCCCTGGCAGTGTCCCAGGCCAGGCTGGAGCACCCGGGACAATGGGAGGTGACCCTGCCATGGCAGGGGTGGCACTGGGTGAGGTTTAAGGTCCCTCCCAACCCAAACCATCCCAGGATTGTGCCTCTGGCTTCTCTGGAGCAGTGGATTTGCAGAGGAGCAGAGGGCTGAGGAAGGAAGGTGGCCATGGGCACATGGGTCACCCTGATGTCCCAAAAATCCCGCCTGGATTCTGCTGGGATGGCACTTGGGGGACAGTCAGACACACGGATTCCACGGCGGATTTAAAGAGAATGAGGAATAAATCCCCTCCATCCCTCCCTCAGCTCCAAACACATCAAATCTGTCAAATGGGGGTAAAAATTGGGGTAAAACCAGCGAGGAAAGGGGCAGCAGGGCTGGGAGGGGACATTGCCAGGCTGGTCCCTTCCAAGTGATGGCCAGGGCTGGGCTGGTGGCAGGAGGAGCAGCAGGGACAGTGCCAGCCCAGGGACAGTGCCAGCCCAGGGACAGGCTGATATTTGCATCCCAAATGATCAGGGAAATGAGGGAATGAGATGTTAACAATTCCCGGGTAATTAAATTGCAGCTCAGCCCTTTGCTGAGGTGCTCAGGGAGGGGCAGCTCAGCTGTCCCTGCTCCAGGGGCTGTGACAAAATCCCTGGGCATTAATGATGGAATCTGAAAACCAAACTGGGAGGAGAGAGAGAGGAAAAAAAAAAAACAGATTTCCCCCACTTTTCCCCTTTCTTTATTACCCTCTAAATAATTAACAGGCGGGTCCTGCTCTGTGGCTGCTGTTTGCAGCCAGAGTGGGCCCTGGAGCAGATGAAATAAATCCAGGAGTTGCCATTCCCAGTTCCCTAGCAACGAGCCAAAGCAGGGAAAGGCTCTGGCTCCGAGCACAACAAGATGTTCATGCAATTAATATTCCTCACCCATGGCTGGGAAGAGCAGCCCTGGTGCAGGGATGGGCTTGGGGAGGGAGGAAATCCTGTTAGTCCGAGAATAAGGGAATATCTGGGAGTGGGAAATGGGAAAAATTTTATTTTTTTCTGGTAAAACATCATGTGAGAGGTGCGTGGAAGATGCAGATTTGGGGGTTCAGTCGTGGTTCCATGGATCCTGCCCAGCTGAAGGATTTGGTGCAGTTTAAGGCAAGCTCAAAATTCAGATTTTTTTCATCTGGCTGCTGGTCCTACACGTGGCTGGGCTGGGGATTGAGTTGTTCCACAGCAAATAAATGAAGTTTTGGGGACATTTTTGTTTAGCAGCCCGGGGTAAATGGAGAACTCTGGCTGTGGAAAACACAGCTGGGCTGGGGGAGGAGGGTGAGGCAGCACAGAACCAAGGCCTGGACACCTAAACCAGGACAATTCAGAGAAATAAACTCTGAAATAAACTGTGAGCAAACAGGGACAAACTGACGGGGACAGCAGCAAGAGAAGGTGAATAATAAATAAATAAATTAATAATTGTCCGAGTGGGGGCAGGAATGCCAGGGAAGGAAGGGCTCTGTGTCCCCAAAATTCTACCTGTGCTCATCCAAAATTGCTTTGGACAACTTGAATTATGCCAGAATTTTCTTGGCTGCTGCAGGGAAAGCCCCATCCTTATCCTGCTCTGGATTACCCAACTTTATTTCTTATTTAAATAATTTTAAAATTTATTATTAGGTGCATTTATTTCCGTACCGAAGCTTGGAGGGATTTTTTTTTTTTCTTCACCAGAACGAGAAAAATCGAGGTGCAGCAATGTTAAAAACCAACCAAACAACCCCTCAAGGATGTGCTCGAAGCACTTCGGTTTCCTACAATTTTTTGTGGGTGAGAAACTCCAGATTTCCTCCCGATGCAATAAATTCTCTGCCAGGAGACCAGGTTAAAACACACTTAATTGACCCCTGACTCATTAATTGTTTAAGGGGAAGACAGAGACAGCTTCAGAATATTTAATTAGCCGCTGAAAATTCAGCAGCGAGTTAATTACCACGTAACATTTGCCTCTCTAACAAACATTTCTTGAGACGGGGTAAGCAAGGCAACAATAATTGTAACAATTAATTAGAAATTAAACTGATAATGGCTACAGCTGCTAACAATTAGCGGCTAATTATGTCAAGCACTTTAACCATTTAGAAAAGGACTGGAGGCTGGTCGGAGAGGGATAAATGATGGGCTCCACCCTTCCTGGTTTTTGATATTCCAGAGGTTTTTTTTTTGGGAAGCAAGAAGCTCACCTGGGTTCCAGGGAAAGCTGGAAATTCTGAATTAGCAAGGATTGGGATGGGATCCATTAAAAAGTCCCTGTTGATCAATAATTTTCCGTGTTTAGAAGATTTTAAGCCTTCAAGTTTTAGGGCACTATCAGTATTCTTTATTTTATTTAACTGGGAAAAAGAGTTTCCAAGAGGCTTTGCTCGAAGCAAAAGCTGCCCTTTCCCAAAACTTTATTACTTCTTGGCTTGGAAAATAATAATTTCATGTTTTAAACGCCTTGGGCCTCTTCATTTAAAACTCAGTGAGGACAAAAAAAAACAGAGGATTTGACACTTGAAGACAGCACAACATCTCTGCTGCTGCTCAGATGAGATGTGAACCCCTGAGGCTCTGCCTGGGCCTTTATCTGCATTTCCAGGAGGAGAAATTCACATTTTTTTGTGTTCCCGCAGCCATGCCAGGGCAGGAATTGTTCCCTTGCAGCACAGAGAATATTCCAGGGATGCTCCAAACCCTGAATTTGCTGCTGGGGTTTGGATGGCAGAAAAAGAAGCAAAGCCTTGGGTGTGTTAGAGAGGTCTGGGGTGAATTCCAGAGCATCCCACAATGGATGAGACCCAGCAGTTGCAGGGACACAAATTGGCACAGAAATTGGAAAGGAGGGGATGTGTGAAGTGCTGGCTCCTTCCCAAGGATGGGCCCTGCTGCTCAGTGAGATTTGGGAGCAAATTCCTGGGTTTGGGAGCAAATTCCTGGGTTTGGGAGCATCCCTGCTATGAGTTTGGAGACAGGACAGAGGGTCAGTGAGTTTTTCCTGCAGGTTGTGAATATTCTGGCTGCCCAACCTTTGCTGTTCCATGATGTGGGAACCAGTGCAGAGCCGGGTCTCTCAAGGCTTGAAGTGTGATTTTTTTTATATCCCCCTAGAAATTCTCTGTTTTGGCATCTCTTGGTGGTTTTTTGCTATAAAAATGGCTCTGTTTGATGTTGTGAGAGCTCCTGTTGTCTGGGCAGCTTTTCCCCACGTCCCCTTTCTGTCTCTTGGACTCCTGACCATATTCCAGGACAGCCATTCCATGAAAATGCTTCCTACTCTGGTTCTCCCAAGAGATCAAAAATACGGGGTTTTTCCCCACTTTTTTCCTCCCTGTAAGATTAAATTTCTCACTGCAGCATCTCTGGTAGGCAAAACAGGAATTTTGAGAGATTTGGGCCCCAGGGGTGACCTTGGGCTGTTGTCCCCTGGCTTGCCCCACTCTGTGGTTGCCCACTTGCTTTTCCCTCCCCAAATCCCAGCCTGCCTGCAGCCCCTGCTTGTTTTTGGAGCACAATGAAACCCGGACTTTGCCAGCACAAGACAATAAAATGTAATAATTGGAGCTGTAAAACCCATCTGTTCAAGCACACAGAGTTTTTTTGTTTTTTTTTTTTTTCTTTCCATGATGATGTGGAATTGCTTGTGCTCCCCATTTATATTTAAATCCTGTGCCTGTGGAGGGAACTTTCCCTGCCAAAGCTGCAGAGCCTGTGGAATGAGGGAATTGCTGTGCCCAGGAATTTTCAGGGCTCAGATTGAGGGGCACAGAGCTGGCACTGCTGCCATTCCCGGGGTTTGTGCTGGATTTTGGGGAATTTGGAGGCCAAATTTCCTGCTGGAGGTGGACACCAAGGATTGCTGCTGCAGGAGTGATGTGCAGGTCCCAGCCCTGCTCTGCTCCATTCTGCCCCAGTTTGAGGAGGTGAAAATCCCAGGGATGTTAAACCACAGGGAGGTTTCTCATTTCAATCATTTATTATGTTACATTCCTGCAGTTTGTGCCATCCCACCCACATTTACCCTCACTGCTGTGCCTCAGGGGCTGAATTTGCCCAAAGCCTTTGGAGGATGGAGCCAATTTGGGCCAGGAAGGACTCAGTGAGGAATTGCAGGATTAGTGGGCTGGACTTCACGTCAAATTCCATGTTTATCCTGTTTTGTTTTTTTAAATAACCCATTCCCTGGCTGCACCAGCGTTCCTTGCAGCAATGCTTTGTCGCTTCTGTTGCATTCGCCTGTTTTAGAATAAAAAATTATCCCCGACACATTTTATTCTGAAATCTGCACAAAGCTCGTGCACCAGCTTAGGGGAAACCAGTTTGGTGGTGTTGGGCTCCCCAGAGGTGCCTGGTGATCTCAGCTCTTTATTTTCACTCAGGGAAGGCACACGTGGCTCTTGCTGCTGTTCAGGAGACAGATCCATCACCAGGCAGACAGCTGGGAGAGGGGAAGGTGGAGATGTTTTCCCCATGTGCTGAGGCAAGCAGCAGGAAGATATTCTGGGAGCTGGGATGTGCCTGAAGGACAAAAAAAAAAAAAAAAAAAAAAAAAATCTGGGAAGTAAAAAATCCCTGTGTGGCTGTCAGGTCCGGGGAAAGAAAAAAAAAAAACCAAACAAATGAAATTAAAGGCCATCACGTTTTTGAGGAGGGTTTTATGAGCTGGAGAGGCTGCAGTGGCTCTCCCCTCTGCAGGGATGCTGCAATAAGATGTGAAATCTGCACTGAGGCACCACCAGTGAGGAGGAGATGGAGTCTGCAGGGTGGCTGATGTCATTCCAGGAGATCTGAGGGCTGGAGCACCAGAAAATAAATAAATTAATTAATTTACCTGCCTCAATGCAGCCAGGCAGGAGGAGCAGGGAGGTGGCAGCACGTGGAGACTCCTCTCTTCTGCAATTCCCTGGGATTGATGGGGTGGGGAGGATAAAACCCAGCCCTGTGGTTTTGTCACTCCCTGTGGTGCTCCTGGCTGGGAATTCTTTGGGCACTGGGATCCTGCAGGAGCACAGAGCAGGGGCAGCAGCTGCCACCCCCTCTTGGTGCTTTCAGAGGGACAAAATCAGCTTGAAGGAGTTGGGATGAAAACAAGAATGGGCACCTTCCATGGCTTACCTATCAGTGGCCATTAAATAGCAAGTGGAATAACAGCTAAAATCCAATTTAATGATTTAGTTGAAAGGGAATAGAGGGATTTGGAGGGACGTTAAAGCAGGAGAATCCAGTCAGGGTTTGTCAGGAGGGTTTGGGGGTGGAGTGGAAATGTTTCCCTGCCCTTTGCTGTCCCATCTGACATTCCCAGCCCGTGTGCATGGAGGGATCCTTGGCTCCTCTGTCAGGGATACCAAACCCCCCCATTTCAGGCTCAGGGGCTGCTCCAAGCTCTGCTTTTGGCCAAGGCAGGAAATCTCTGTCCCCACAGCTCCTCTCAGACTGAAGCAACCACAGAAATCAGAACCAAACCTGCACAAAGCCCAAACCCAAACATTTCTGACCTGTGAATTTCTGCAGGAACCATCTCTCCTGGTGCCCACACTCTCCACTGAGGTGCAGTTTATCTCATTTTAGGAGTTTTGGGAGCCCCAGTGAATGCTCTGTGTTACCCCCTTCAAATCAAGGCTCCCACCTGCTGGGTGTCCTCAGGTGAGGAGGATCCTCAGTGTGTGTAAAATTTCCATTTTCCTGCTCTGCTCCCTGGGTTCTGCTGGCAAACACAACATCTGGGCCTTGCCCCGTTAGTCTTTATGTGGATATGAGCAGACAGGGATTTTCTCTGCCATAAAAATCATCGACAGAGCCATGAAATGGGTTTGGCTCCCTGGCTCGGGCTGCACACGTCCAAACAGTAAAATCTGTGACCCAGAGGTGAATGTGCAGTAAAAAAAAATAAATAAAAAATAGCAGCAGGAGTTTAAGTGATTTTCTCTGAAGCTGGCAGCTCATTTAAGGATGTTTGTGGCCTTGTGCTTATTTCCTTGATAAATGTGGGTCAGAGATGGATTGCTGGTGGTATCTCAGTGCAGAGGAAGAAAATATTTGTAGAACAGGAGCTCGGTGGAGGCAGCACAGGTAGGGGGGTGGAGCAGTGGGAAGCTGAACTGGTTATACTGAGTTTGTGGTGGGAACTGGGGAGAATACCTGTGGCCGTGGGAAGGGGTTTTAACCCTTTAAGTGAGGCAGAAATAAGATGCACAGCTCCATGGGCGTCTGTCACGACAGGAGGAAAGAGCCAAGTTTATTCAGAAACACCCTTGGGTTTATAGCAAGAGTAGAGAAAAGGAGATTGGTTCAGAGAGAAGACACCCCATTGCCAGGGCCTGGGCACACACCACAACAGGGGTTTGATTTTGTTATTAATTCCTTTTTATTGTGACCAAATTATCACCCTGGCAGAAATTCTCCCTGGCCTTGAGCTGGCCCAGCTCATGGGCTGGGAACAGAGCTGAGAAGCTCCAGCCTGGAATATTTTCCAGGCTGTAATTTTCTTATTTTCTCACTATGTGCGTCCCACAGATACCCTGTGTCATTTCTGTTTTGGAGCAGTGTCTGTGTTCACAGGGAGCAATTCCTCCTTTTGAGGATTCCTCACCCCCTGATGCTCAGTTGGGGCTCCTGGAGCCTTTTCCAGGCATGGATTCATGGATTTGTGGGTTCAGAGTCCATGCTGATGCACCAAGGTTTATTTATTTATTTTTTTTTAAAAGCCAGGGATGTTTCCAATTACCCTAAGTGTGAACACATGCTCCCAATCCTTGTGGGAAGAAAGCCCTGGCTCCTAATGAGATTTATTCCTCCAAGCCTGAAATAAATGGAACATGGCAGCACGAGCTTTTCTTTCTGCAGCAATGCAGCAAAGCTGTAAATATTCCTGCAGTGATCTAATCCTTTCAAACTCCTCTCCAGGCAGAGGCACTTCCAAGTGATTCCCTTTTAAGGCTCCTTTTCCACCCAAATTCCTCTCCCCTGCTGTCACTGGGGTGGTTTTGAGCAAGGTTCAGGGTGATTCCCCTCAGCACCTGCAGGGTTAAGAGCAGGTTAAGAGGGAGACTCGAGGCCTGAGCCAAGAGAGGAGCAGCACAAAGGACATTTTTTGGTTGATTCCTGATGGATTTTTGATCCTGCAGGAATCCTCTGGACAGGAGGCAGTGCTGCTGGTTTTTCCATGCTTTCCCTGAGCCACAGGCTGGAGTGGAATGGTGGAGGATCAAATCATCCCCCAGGAGCTGTGATTTTGGGATTGGCATCTCCTCAGCTCAGGACAAACCCCTGAGCTCAGGGCAGGACATGCTGGGACCCACCAGGGACCCCCATCCAACCCTGGGCAAACCATTTCAGTCTGTTCTGGGTTTCTGCTTTAAGCTGAGGTTTGAAGCTCCCCTTTTGCCCTGTCCCAGGCTGTGACTCCAGGGAGGAGGACACAGAGCAGGGGCTGGCTGGGAAGGTGACACTGAGATGGATGTGAGGCAGCCAAGGGCTTCAATCCCTGCTCCAAGCCAGGCAGGCTCCCAGCTGTTTGCACATCTGGATTCTTTCGAAGATGCTCGTTCCTGTACTGGAGATGGCCTGACAAAAATTACTCTGGGAAAAAGAGAAAAAGCTCTTCCTCCTGCTCAGAGTTGAATTTAATGCCCCAAAGAGCAGCTGTTGTCAATTAAAAGTTTGGGGTGTCCAAAGAGTAACCCTACTCCAGGTTGTAAATGGCTCTGAGGGGCAGAGGTGCTCCCTGTGAACTGTGAGACACCAGTCCAAGGCAATAAATAAAGATCTCTCATTATGAGGAAAGAAATTAATTAGGAAACTCAAAGGTCATAAGAAATGGCCAATTCTGGGATGGCATTTGCCTGCAGGGACCTGATGAATGCTGCTGGATAAATCCTTGGGGATTTATCAGAGCCTGAATAACAGAAGGGACCCCAGACCTGCTGCTTTCTTCTTATTTCTGTCCTGTACTTAAAAAAAAAAGTTTTCTTTGAACTTATTAGCTACGAGTTCTTTGGGTACTCTAAAAACGATTTAACAGCTTGGGTTTAGGTGACTGTTAAATCTAAATTGTCAAATTAAGGTTTTATACCACTCCTTATAAAAAGATTAATGTCATAGCCATGGCCCCTGGGACCTCCTTCTGTTCCTGGTGCCTTTCCCATTCCTGCTCCAGGTGTTCTCTTGGTGCTGGGGGGGTTCAGCTGAGCTGGGTGAGCCCTGGGGATGCTGTGGGACCCTGCTGGACCTGTCCCCCATGGGCTTTGTCCCCCAGGCACCTCTGGGGTGGCTCCCACAGCTCCAGCACAATTCCCTGTCTGCACTCGGGCTCCTCTGAGCTCAGGGGACCTCACAGTCCTGCTTGGGGTCCCCTGGCAGATGTTTTCTAAAAATAAAACCATTGGTTCCCTCACCCTGAATCTGCCGTGCTCTGGCAGAATTCCCATCCCACAGCCACTGCTTTCCCTGCCATGGGGGCCATGTAAGGAATTAACAGAACTCTGAGGGATAAAAAAAAAACCCCAAACCACCGATGGCAAAATTGTAAAGTCAGCTGTAAAAATTGTCAAGTGTTAGTTTTGGTTGGAGAAGGGAGAATTTGGAGTTTCCTTTGTTCCCTTGAGATGTGGATCAGTGTTTTATAGAGATCAGATGGGTTGGGATGAGCTGATCTGCTGCTCTGGGAGATGACATTTATTTTTATTATTATTATTAATTATTAATGGCTATTACACATCCTTAATGCAGCAGCACCTTTGATGCCTCAAGTCCTCCAATGAACCAAAACCCAACCCCAAGCTCAGAACTTCAAGCCAATCCTCCCAAATTGTGCCAGGTGCCCCTGGCTTTTCCATGTCCACATTCCAGCTGGAGAGAAGCTCACAGTGCATTAATAATTCTGTTTTCCCCTTGCTGCCTCTACCTTGAGCTTTTAGGGGCTGCAGCCACGGAATCCCCCAATATTTTGTCACTTTGGTGTCCCCAGGGTCGTTCCCAGGTGTTTTCTGTCTGACCTGGCTGCCAGGGCTCTGCTTCCTCAGCACCAAAGATCAGCCCCTGGCTCCTTATGGACTTCAATGTCAATTTTCATCGGGATTATCGATTTTTAATTAGTCTCTCCGATAATTACTCTGAGGAAAACCTTTCATTTGGCACCAGGGGCCTGTTGACTCAGCTTTCCTTGGGAATCAGCTCAGCAGATGGATTTTTAACAGCACCCCTGGCACTCATTCCCAGCATTTCCAGTCCAGAGGTGAGCCTGGGGGCAATCTGAGCACCCCTGTTTGCACTTCCCACCCCCCTGGCTCTGCTGCCTGGGTTTCACATGGAGAGAGGTGGAAAATCAGAATAGAACTGGGATTTTAAGCCTCTTTCCTGGAAGGAAAATTTCTCCCCCAAACAAATCCTTGAGGCTCCAAGTGAGCATCTGCCTGCAGCATATGGGAAACAATGTCTGGGACTGGAGGGTGTTGGGAGAGCCAGGCTTCAAAGCAGGGAGGTGCCAAAAAAGGCATTTTGGGGATGTTTGGGGATGAAAACAGACTTCTGGATAAAAGTCAAATTTTTGGAAGGATTATTTTCCTGTATAGCTTCTTAAAATGATCATCAGACAGTCTCAGTTTTGGAGAGTGTCATTATGAGTAAAGCTTAGATTGTTACTCCCCAGTTTTTGCAAATGGAACCATTTCAGCCCCTTTTCTGCCCATGGTGTGGGCTGTAAAAACCTCCGGGTTCCCAGCCATTTTTTTGGGGGGAAAAGGGTTGGAAAAATTCACGTGATGTTGTTTCTCTGGAGTCAGAAGTGGCTTTATCCTGTATCCCATCACCCCAGGCCGTTCCTATTCAACCCTACAAGAGAAGGAGCTGATAGAAACCTCCCCCCACATCAACAAAGTGCCCTTATCTTAATAGGAAAGGACCTTTGGGGTTAAAAAGGGCTGGAGGGGGTCAGAAGAGGGAATCTCTTCCAGGAGAAATGAGGCAGAGCTGCTGCTGACACCACAGAATTGATTTTTACAAGTGGGGCACTTCAACATCTTCACTTTCAAACAAATATTCAGGGGGTCACAGATAAGCTGGGAAGCTCAGCAGGCCCCATTGTCTGGGACACTGCAAAGTCCATCAGGGAGGAAGGATTTGGGCAGGAAATGTTTTTAAAAAGAGGCTCCTGAATTTAAATTTTCAGACAGATTCTCTTGTTTTTCTCCTCGGAGCAGAAGGGAGCTTTGATGGAGGAGCTGAGGACAAAAACAAGCAGGAATGTGTGAGGAATTAAACACCTTGACAGTGCTCCTGTCTCTCCCAGATGCAGATTTTGGTGTTTTTCTCACCTTTTTCAGACTTTACATCCCTGTGGGTGGGGACAAGTGAGGCTCACCTGGATCTGAGCTTGGCAGTGGCAGAACTGGGACTGGACCTGGCACATTCCTTATTTTTACCTCTTGCCCTGCCTATCTCTTTGTGCTTTCCTCCCCCTTACAAATCTCGTCTGGCTGCAGTTCCAAAGCAGTGTTTTAGAAGCAAATCACATCCTTTTTTTTTTTTTATTTTGCCTAATAATCCCTGAGGAAAAAAAAAAGAGTTCCCCAGCAGCCCCAGGCCAACACGGTGCAATTAGGTGAGCTCGTGGCATTCTGCACCTCAGAGCTGACTCCCAGTGGCTTTCTGGGGACAGCAAGCTCTGATTTTATTGGTTTCATTATCCTTTTCTCAGGAATTAATAGCTCCTGAGACTCCTGGCTTAATGTGGCTGATTTATGTTGGAATTGAGCAGCAGCAGGGAAATTGCTGGCTGGAGATGAGGATGCAAACAAAGCTCAGCCAAAGGGGGAGATGCTCTGGGTGTGCCTGGGGGGGGTTTGGGGGCTGCTGCTGCTCCCCAGGCTCAGCCCTGAGCTCTTGAGGGCTTGGGCACTTAATTATTGCTTTAATTTTTAATGTGTTGAGGGAAACGTGCCCTGGAATTAAAGAGGCTGGGCAGGTGAGATGGATGTGTGGATGTTTCACACGGAGAATGTGGGAGCAGCACTTTCCTTCAGGAATTCCAAGCTGGTCCCTGGTTCCCAGGAGTTTCTGGTTTGGAAATTCTGTTTGATAAGATGAGGACAGATCTCATCACATGTGGGAGCTTTCTCTGGGCAGGAGCTGCATCAGCTGGAATTCTGGAGCTGCTTTTTCCACCCACACACTGTCCAGAAGGGTCTGTGTTCCCTAAAATCTCTGTATTTCAGGCAGGCTTTATTATTTTTTATATTTCAGGATATTTCAGTCTGTTGTAGATGCTGTAACTGCTGCTCTTGGTGTTCACTCTCTTTTGGAAGAGAATGAATTCCTCCTTGCTCTCTGTTTATCTGCTGAGGATCTCAGCTCTGAGGGAGAGGGAGGAAAGGGAATTTTCTGGAGCCTTGGCAGTTCCAGAAAACAGAAGGGGGCTGGGGCAGGGGGAGGTGATGGATGGGAGGGGGGCACTGAGACCCTGGATAAACAGAGAGCCTGGACCCTGCAGGAATGGAGCTCTGCATTCAGCGATGCTGGCAGCACAGATCATCAAGGCTGACAGGGATCACAGGGCACATTTTGGAAATTCCTGCCTTGGGATTGAAGGATTTGGATGGAAAACAAAGGGAAGGTGGGTCGGCAGGTGGAGGGAATGGCAGATAAGGCTTGGCATGCCAGGACAGGTGTGAGAGCTGTGCAGGGAGTGTGGACACCTTGGGTAGTGCAAGGGATGGGCTGGCTCCTGCATCCCTGGGAACGTCCAGGGACACGGGAAGGGCCAAGGGGAGGAGGGTTAATCCCCCCTGGATCTGCCAGATCAGCCCTTGCCCTGCTGCTGGCTGAGCTGAGACCCCTCTGCCTCGTGGTGCTCCCCCCAGATGGATTGTGTGGCTCCAGGGCAATCCAAGTGCTAAACTCCCCCCAATTTCATTGCAAGAAGAGCTCTCTGCCGATGCCCAGCTGCTCGTCCCCTCATCCCTGCGGCCCTGGACAGCCCTTGGCCCATTCCTGCCTTGGGCTGGAGGGGAAATAAAGCTCGATTTGGCCCCGAGGTGGGGCTGGGGGCTCGGGGCTGGAGCCACTGGATGGCACTGCTGCCTTGCACAAACCCGGGAGCAGCTGCCGGGATCCGGGAGGTAAAAAGGGAATGCGGGCAGGGACAGGGCTTGGGGATGCTGTCACATGTCACCGTGGCTGGGTCCTTGTGCCAGCGATGGCAAGAGGAGCTGGGAGTGTTCTCCAGGTTGGAATGGCACTGGGAGCCCCCAGCCTGGGCAGGGGATGGGGGCTGTGCCATTTTCCCAGCATGGATTTGGGATCAGCCGCCCCTCAAGGCTGCACAGGAGCAGGACACAGGGGGATCCCAAACCCTCTCTCCATTCTAGGTGGCTTCAGCCTCTACTTTGTGGTTGTACAGCTTTACAAAGACTCTCAGGGCTTTGCTTTCTGCTCCCTTTCCACGTCTGAGCTGACTTATGGGAAAGGGGGAAAGCCAAGAAACACCAGGCAGAGGAGAACTTGCAGAGAGGATGAGAAATGAGGCTTCTTGGACCTCGCTGAGAAACTTTTCAGGTCACCCTTGCTCAGATCCTGCTCTGGAGCTGCTTCAGAGCACGGCCACAGCTGGGGGAGCCCCAGGCCTGGGAGGAGGAGCAGTGATGACAAGTCCAGAGAGTTCACAGGGAGAGGGAAATGGAGGGGAAAACTTTGTGTGAGATCAGCAGATGAAAACCCAACCACTTGACCTTCTTTGAACTTATTTCAAACCCATCAGGCACGGAGAAAATTGAGGCTATAACTCAGGTTGCTCCTGTTGGTCACATTACCAATTCCATTACCCTGAGCTGTTTGTCTTAATTGAGCTGCAGCCTGGCCTATGACTAATTGCCAGGTCACACTGGCCCTAAATTAAAGAACACGGTTGTTTTTTTTGAACTTTTAACAACTTTAAAGTCCAGTTATTGTCACATTTCTTCCAAAAGTCTGTGGGTTTATTCCAGGCAGGCTAAATGGTGTGCTGAGTTCAAACCAAGCCACATTTTTCTTCTTGGGATGGTTATTTATATTCCAGTGGTGGCTACAGAGAAAATGGCCCTGGAGGTTACTCTGAGCACAGGGAGTTCATTACATCAACAGAAAATAAGGTGAGAAAACGGCTTCCAGCTCAAAAAAATCTCCTTGCTGCTCCCTCTTGTGCCACAGCATCATCTGGGACTGCTGCTCAGAGCTGCCCTGCAGGGACAAACCCTCCTGACCCTAACCCAGACTGGGGTTTGGGGGTGAAATCCTGACCTTAACCCAGGCTCTGGGGTTTGGGGGTGAAATCCTGACCCCAACCCAGGCTCTGGGGTTTGGGGGTGAAATCCTGACCCTAACCCAGACTGGGGTTTGGGGGTGAAATCCTGACCCTAACTCAGGCTCTGGGGTTTGGGATCAAGGCCAGGCTCAAGGCAGGGCCTGGCTTTGCTCAGAGCTGCTCCCTGTTAGGCTGAGCTCACCCCTGCAGCTCCAGCAGGGCACACACGGGGCAGGGGCTGCCTGTTCTTAATCTGAGCAAACCCAAAGCTCCCCTGGAGGCTTTCCAGGCATTTCCCATTGCATTTGTGTTCATCCCATTGCATTTGTGCCCCTCCCATTGCATTTTGTTCTTCCTGTTGCATTTATGCCTATCCCATTGCATTTATGTTCTTCCTATTGCATTTATGTTTATCCCATTGCATTTGTGCTCCTCTCTTTGCATTTTGTTCCTTGCCCAGGGCCTGTCAGGGCTGGGCCTGCAGGAGTTGTCATTAGCTGAGTGCATTTGTTATGGTTAAAGGGCCTTGCTCGTAATTATTCTCTCTATAAATTGCCCATCCATTTAAAATTATCATTACAAGATGGCTGGCTAATGATTCCTCCCCTTTGATTATTTATAGGGCATTTCCTCTGCCTGGGCCAGGATGGGTTCCAGGCTCTGCAGCTCTGGGAGCAGGGGCTGATGAGGCTTTGCAATTAGGGAGGAATTAAAGCACTTCTGGAGGGGAAATGAGAGGGAGGAGGGGATGGGCTGTCCCTGGAACACGGGAGAGGCTGTGCTGGATTTTTCCTTCACTGCAAAGCACTCAGAGATGTCCAGAGGCATCCTCTGTGTAAGGGATGCTGATCAAAGCAAGGTGAGCTGGGGTTGTTCCAGCTCCTCTGGGAGGGCTAAAACATCAACCCCCATCAGGGGAGGGTGCTGGGTGTCCAAAATATCCTGGGGGATGGTTTGTGAGTTTGGGACAGGGCTCTCCTCCCTGCCCTGGAGAGATGGAATAAACTCCTGGTGTCCTTCCCTGCAGAGCTCAGTGCTGGCACCCCCTTAGAAAAGCCCCAAAAAAACCCAAATAAAGGTTATGAACAAACAGAGCAATGGCCAGGGGCTGTGCAGGTCCTGCCTTCCCTCATGGGAATTATTGAACTCCCTTTGCTCCTGGCCTATAAAACGGGGATCAAACCTTGCCCTGCTCTGTCACAAGGAGAGTTAATCAATATTCATGAGGCAAGGTAATATTCCAGGGGAGGGAATGGTTCTATCTGCTCTGCCTAATGAACATCTGTCATCTCCAGCACTCGGGAAGGTAAAGAGTGATAGAAAAATGTGAGGTAGTGCTGCACACCCAGCCACTTCAGAGCTATTTACCCACTCACACAAACCAAATTAACACCTGCTGGGGGAAGTGCAGGGGCATCCATTCACACAAACAGATTTTTTTTTTTTTCCATCAAGGAATGTGCTTCAGAGATAGAGGCAGCCTCGGTTTCACAATTAGGCAATTAACGGGGCCATTAGAAGTGAGTTAAGCTCATTGAAACAAAGTGAAGTGCACCCAAAAATTTGGAATTGGATTTGGCAGACTCCAGGCAAGGTGTGGCTTTACATTCCTGATGGCTGTCACTGGTCCCTGGGATGTGACAAGGACTGGCTCTCCCCGAATTTCCCAGGAAAATATCAGCCCTGACACCCCGGCAGCAGCCTCAGCTTCCCTGTACCTGCTCCCAGTGCTGAACTCCTGGTAAGAGAATATTTGATTTAAAGGGCAAAAAAATTCAAATTAATACAATCCAGGTGCTGCATAATGCCTGTTTCAATGCCAAGGAGACTTCCTGAAAATTGGTGAGGCCCGAAAGTCACCAGGTCCTGATGCAACCCAGGCTGTGTGTGTTGTAACAGGACTTGTAATATCGGAAATGTTCAGATATTCAGGGCTCTGATCCCTAATTTCTAATTATAGCAGCTGGGATAACGAACTGTGCTGGGAAAAGCCTTTTACCGAGCTGTGCTGATTTGTCCTGAGTATTTATTGATTAATATAATCCAAGCTTACAAGCTCCTGAGCACCGACTCCTCTTTATTTATTTATTTTTTTTTAATGGCTTATTAGCATTCACCTGAAGGAAGATGGGTGCTTTAAACGGAGCAGAATTTGGAAAAGCAGCTCAGTGCATAAAATCCACTTCACCCCTTTGCTGTGCCCTGACCCAGTGGTTTTGGCTCCACCACAAAGCTTCTCCCCCACACCCCAATTTTTTTATCCATCCAAGAGAGAAACGCTCAGAAAGGAGAGAAATATTGAAAGGGAAATGTTGAGGGAGCAAGAAAAAAAAAAAATCCCCTGCAAGAAAAGAGGTCAAGAAATTATCAAGAGAAGAATGTGCCAAGGTGGCCACTTGGGCAGGTTTGGTTTCTGTTAAGTGTCCCCTCTGATTAGCTTTACGTGTCGGGGCCATTGTGGCAGTGAATTGTGCTGGAAAGCATTCTGCAAACTGAAAATGCCCCGCTGCTTCTCAGCCCCTTTGTGTGAGCAGGGACTGGGCATGTTTTGTGTCTGGGATGAACCATGGCCTCTCCTCCCGTCCTGAAGCTTCACAGATTGTTCTCAGATTTGGACACACTTCAATGGACACTTTTTAATAATTTTTTTTTTTTTTTTTTTTTTTTTTTTTTGGTTATTCTGTCTATAGGTCTTTTGTACATTTTCTTTCTTGCTTTTCAAGGCTGAGAGAGAGTTTTGAAGATAACAAGTCCATTTGTCTCCTGCTTTTTTGAAATGCAGATATCGATTTTTTTTTGTTCTGTTTCCCCTGCTCTGCACCTGAAGTCAGCTGGACAGAGGAGCCAGGGAGAAAATGATGGATCAGGGAGGAGAAAAAGAGCTGGAAACACAGGAGACTCCCACAGGACTGGGATTTGGGCTCTCCCATCCTTTTGTAGGTGATGTGAGCGAGGGATTCTGACCAAAAAGCTGCTCCTGGCTCCCCCCAGAGCAGCCAGGGGCACAGGGAATGTTTTCCACAGGAGCTCCGGGTGGGGTTTATTGACTTTTTATCGACTGCCCAGCCCAGCTCTGGGTTTGATGTTGAATTCGTCTAAAGGATATTGGGGCAGCAGAAGCAAGGAAAGAGGAGAGTAGGACATTAAATAATTAGCAGGAGGTGCAGAATTCCCTTATTTCTGTATTCCTGCCCAGGTGGAGTGGTCCTCAGAGGATCGGGATAATTGGATTTTTTCCCTCCAGCTTTGCCCTGATGCTCTGGAATTGCTGGGGAGAACTTTCAGGGCTGCCCAGCCCAGCTCGTGCCCTGGGCTGCCTGGCTGGAAAATGGGAAGCAAGGCACGGATGAGCCTTTTTGGGGGTGAAAAATGACATTTGTGGGGCACAGATTGGTGTAAAAGTGTTGTTTTTTGTTTTTTTTTTTTTTCTGGAATGGCCCATTTCACACAAGGAAATATAAAATGTTCTAAGTGCATATTTCTCCATGCACAGCCTTTAGCTGTATGCTTTTTTTTTTTTTTTTTTTTTTTTGGTGGGAACTCGGGATATTCGAGTCTCCACCTCAGCATTTTGAAGGTTTTCCAAGGAATTTCTCCTTTCCTTGCCGAGACACTGGGCCGATCACCTGCACATCAGGTGGAGAAACCCTCCCGCAGGAGGATCGCTGCTAATTCCGGGCTGAGGTGGCTGTCACAGCCCCGCCAGCATCGCCTCGGATGTGACATTTGAACAAAGCTGCTGCCGCGCTCCCCCAACCATCAGCATGTTAATTAGATGCAAATTGTGTCTAAATATTTAAACTCGAATCAAAACAAGCCACTCTCCCTGCTCCATACCGAGCACCCAGCTCAGCCCGGGCATAGCAACAATCTCCAGGAGGTTTGGGAGGGATGGGAAGGGCTGTGGGGAACATTTCCAACACGACCTTTAAGGATTAAAAATGGTTTTGGTTTTTTTTTTTGTTTTTTTTTTTGTTTTTTCAGAGCATGTGGGTGCACAGAGCAGCTCTGACGGCTCAGCTTGGGAGTTTTCACAAATTGTTGTTCCATGTTGGAATGGCTGCAGCATGTGTACAGATTCATTTATTTATTTGATTTTTTTTTTTTCTTTTGAGCCTGTTTTTTTTTTTTTTTTTTTTTGGGGAGGGAGGATAAAGGAAGATCAGAGGCTGTGGGGTGAATTTCCAGCCCATTTTGGCAGAGATGGGCTCCACCTCCCCACCCAGCACAAATGAGATCACACATCCCCTGTGGGGGTCTGTGCTGGGTTTTGTACAACTTAGGAGCTGTTTGTTATTAGTTTGGTTTGGGGTTTTTTTTTTAGATTTAGGATTAATGGGAACACGACTGAGGCGATTTTTGTGTTTGGGCTTGGATGTTTATTATATTTTATCAGAAATTACAGAAAGTACAACAGCACCTCCAGCTCCTTGCTAGAAGTGGGAAAAATGGCTCCAGCTGAGGCTGCTTCGAGGCCTTTTAAAGCTAAAAAAAACCCCAAACCAATAAAAGTTTAACATCTACATTATTCTTTTGACCCAATAATAGATTTTCATGACTCTTTGAGTGACATTTGACTGACCAACCAAAGGTTACCTTGAGTTTTGTGAAGAAGGAAGGGATGAACAAAAAGACACCACCTAAAATTTTTTATTTAGTTCCATATCCACCACTGTACATAAAAACTTTAAATTTAAACCCCATCCCCCAGTGCAAACACACACATCTGACCCACCACACAATTGTGATTTCTAACTCATTATTTTATATTTCCAAGCTTTTTTTCAAGGTTCCAGCTCCAGAGCAGTGTTTGCCAAGGGGTCTGTGCCTGGAAGCACAGAAAGCCCCAAAACTCCAGATTTTTGGGATCCGACAATCCCCGACTTTGCTTTTTTGGAGAGGTTTTTTTTCCCTCAACAAAACCGATCAACACCTTCTGTTGTAACGAGATGTTTGTTCTCTCTGTGCCTAAATGCAGAAATGCAGCGTGGAAGGAGCCTCTGGCAGCGTGGAGGGCCTCACCTCGGGTGGGAATGATGGAAAATTTGGGTTTTTTTTTTTGGAGGGGAAGCCTTGGCAGCAGCTCAGCCCCCAGCAGCTGCCTCCCATCAGCCCGGGCTGAGGGAACAGAGACTGAAACCAGGGGCTGGAAATCAGGGGCTGAACTGGGCTTTGCTGCCTGGAGGAAAATCAAGAAGGGTTTGGGATGTGTTTCCTTCTTTCCAAACCTAGCAGTGACCTCCAACCCTCATTTCTGCTGCTCAGAGGCTGAAGAAATTCCCTTGTGTTTTATCCCTGATTTTCACCTCTTTTTCCCCTTGTGTTTTATCCCTGATTTTCTCTTTTCCCCTTGTGTTTTATTCCTGATTTTCACCTTTTTCCTTGTGTTTTATCCCTGATTTTCACCTCTTTCCCCCTTGTGTTTTATCCCTGATTTTCACCTCTTTCCCCCTTGTTTTTCATCCCTGATTTCCACCTCTTTTCCCTTGTGTTTTATCCCTGATTTTCTCTTTTCCCCTTGTGTTTTATCCCTGATTTTCTCTTTTCCCCTTGTGTTTTATCCCCGATTTCCACCTCTTTTCCACCTCTCAGGGCAGAATCCCTGGCTCTGCAGAGTTCCAGCTGTTGTCTCCCCACTCAGAGATCTGCTCCATCCATCCAGGATTTCTGTGCCCTGTGTCCTGGCTGGATTTGGGGACAAACTCTGGGATTTCAGGCTTCATGCACTGCTGAGTTTGTGCCTCAACATCCTCACCCCCCAGCTGGGGCAATGAAAACTCAAACAGAGCCTGGGACAGCCCCAGATTTTTTTTCCCTGCTCCTGATGAATTTTGGGAGTTTTGGATTGCCCTGAACAGATGGGACACAGGGCCAGGATTTTCCTCTCTGAGGAAAAAAAAAAAAAAAAAAATCCCTCTGTGATTTTATTGAAGAGCTCTGGGAATCAGGGGTGCAGACCCAAATCTGACTCCCACATGGATCCCAGATGAACATGTTTTTATACCCTTTTTGTTATATAACCATATATTAATTATTAAACCCATATTTGTTCTATTTGTCAGGAAAGTGAATCCACAAACACCAGAGGTTTATGTCCAAAAAGGAGACAGAGGAGCCCTTTTTGCTTTATTCCAATAAAGGGAGAGGCCATGGGACATTCCCCTGGGATCTCTCAAATTTTTGGAGCCTCCTTTTTATCCCAATTTCCCTCTCTCTTTCCCCATGGGCTGAGGTACTTGAGAGGCACAGACTTCCCCAACACCTGATACCTGAGATTCCCCTCCAATGTACAACCCTCACTTTTAATTGTTAATTCTTACACAATTCATGGTTTTTCCCTGTTGCTTCTTTCATCTTTCAATATCCCGTTTCATTTATCAGCAACCCTACAGTTTGTTTGCAAAGGCAAATATCTTTTCCATTCATCAATCAGTGGAATCCTTCCCATTTTTTTTTTTTTTATCTCTCAGTGCTGGTTTTACCCACCAGCAGACCCACAGCTCGTTTGTAAAGACAAATTCGACATTCCTCTCATATTGTATACATTGATTTTATCCAAGCATGAATTCTTGTCATTTTCATCAGGCCCTCCAAATATCCTTTCTCATGATTCTTGTTATGATGACATCATTTCTCATGAATCTTTTTACAATTAAACAATAATTATATTCAACTACCAAACGATCATTACATTTAACAACCATATCATTTATCACATGATGATTATATGATGATCATATGATGATTACACAAGTGTAGCTTCACATGATCTAGAAAAACCAAATTTCAATATTCCTTTCCCAGCCCTAGCAGACCCAACCTTCCTTTCCATCCCCCTGAACCTATTGGATGCAATTCCCATGATTTTAGAACCATTTTAACCCTGTGCTATCACCAGCAGCTCCTCTGCCTGGAATTCCGTGTTCCTGGAGTTCCAGGTGTTCAGAGCAGGTTCCAGGGATTCCTGGGATGTTAAAACACCCAGCAACAGCAGCTTTGCTTTGCTCAGCCAGATGCCTTTAAATTGAATTAATCTCCAACTCCAGTTCCTGTGCAAACTCCATCAATTTGCCTGCAATTAACTCGTGGCTCTTGCAGAATTAATTTTATTTTTTTTTTCCCCTTGGAGAGAGTTTAAAAAAAATAAAAGAGGCAAATCAAAACCAGCAGCTGATGGAGCCCTGCTTTTCATTGTCCAAACTGCCAACTCCTGGCTCTGTCTTCTCATGCCCACAAACAACGGGGCCTTTCCCCTCGTTAGCTTTTATTGCTTCTGCTGGATTGAACAATAACAAAGGTGCAGGAGTTCAACTGCAGGTGCAGGACCCAGTTCCTGCCCTTAATGAGCGACTGTGGGGCAGTGGATGCAGTGATTTTATGGGGTGTAACCTCAGACAAACACGAGAAAATCGGAATTTAGGGTATGAGAATAAAGGTTTAGGCTCAATTGGGTTTTTTTTTGCCATGGAGTAGAGCAAATGCTGAGATTCATAACTTAAATAAAGTTCTATGAATTTGTTTAGCTGGGTGCATGTCTGAGTCTGAGCTTTCATTTAATGCAGAGATTATTTCCTAGGTGGGATTTAGACTCTGTGTGTCATCAATGAGGAGAAAAAATTAACTTCTTTGGATGAGCCTGCATCTCACAGATTACATGAGCTTCAGAATTTACACTCCTGAGGAAAAATTAAAATGCATCCCAGTCAAATGTTGTGAGTTTGAAACTCCCCCAGCCACCTCCAGAGCTGGAATTCAGTGTTTGCACATCCCTGCTTTCACAAGCAGCCCTTGGTTAAGAAGTTCTGGTGAAATTAAAGGCTCGGGTTTCTTGGCTTATCTTTAAAACTCCTGTGCCAGTCAAGGTCAGCCAGCTGGACACAATCCCTGCAGCTGGCACGAGGGCTGGATTTGGGAACTGCCTCGCTGGGATTTCATTCATTGCAACAATTCAGGAGCAAAGGAGCAGCTCCCCCAGCCCAGCACATCCCAAAAGGGACACATTTCTACACATTTCTACACTGCCCCCCTGTCCTGGCACGAAAGGGGAGTTTGGGGGTGGCTCCCAGAGAAGGAGAAGGAATTTTCAGACTGGATTTCCCAGCCTGGGTTAAGTGCAGCTCTCCCATGCAGCTCCTGAGCAGCGTGGCCACACAAATGTCCCAATTTGGGGAGGGGGACCGTGGGGGCTGAAACAGAACCTTTGGGAAGAGCTCCAGTCCCTGTCAGAGCTGCTCCCTTTGGGGTCAGAACCCAAAGTGATGCTGGCAAATGTCTTTGGGTGAGTTCCACACTCAACACGTGGCTGGGGATAAAAGCTGAGGAGGCAGGGGCTGTGACTGGGGACAGAAATGTGCAGGTTGAGCAGGAAAAACTGGCAGGATCAGCTGGATCCTGTGAAAAAAACTCTCAGGATTTGTCTTCCCTCTTCTTCCTTTTGATGCTGAGCCTCCTGATCCACAGGAAAAGGATTTGGAGGATAGAGATCCACAGATGAAGGATCTGTAGGACACAGATCCACAGGAGAAGGATTCTCCTGGTCCCTTTTCACCCTGTCCCATCTCACAGAACTCAGTGCCATCTCTGTAACTGGGGCAAAAACGTCAGTTCCCTCAAAATCCCATTTTTAGGAGAATCTGGCTATGGGATCTCAGCCCTTAATATTGAGATTTTTCATGAACTGAGAGTCTGGGTTGGTTTTGGTTTTGTTTTTGGCAGGTTTTGATGGTTTTAGCTGATGGGAGAGTTTTCCATGTAATTCCCGTGGGTTCCATGGGCATTTTCCTGTAGAAAATTTGGAATCACCCATTGCTGCAGGAGTGATCAGATAATCTCAGCCCCCAGATTTGAGTTAATTAAACCCTGGCTCCCCTGTGAGGATTGCAAAGTCCTTTGAGGGGAGGATGAGCATTGACAGCAGGAGGTCCTGGCCAGGATTTTGGGCTGGGGGGGAGCTCCTGGGTTTGTGCCAATATGTGGAAATGAGGATGGAACACACACAGATCAGCCCTGACCTGCACTGTTTGCTCCAGAAAATGCAGATTTTCAGCACTTATTGATGTGCTTGGACTCAGCCCTGGGGGTCTTTTCCAGCCCAAATGATTTTGTGATCCAGTAGAACAGAAAATGCCCAGCACAGGGAAAACCAACCTTCACCAGGAGCTTCTTGGCTGCCCCTGTGCCCCCTCAGTGTCTGCAAGGGAGAGCTCTGGGCTGCCAAATTCAACCTGGCTCCAACCTTTCTCTCCCAGTCTTGGCTGCTGGAAGAGGTTTAAGTCCCTTTTTGTGTGGCATGGGGATTGTTTTCTTTGCTCTGTGCTTGTTTTTTTGGTTTTCCTCTTGACTTTGCAGTTTGGTTTTACTCAAAATAGAAACATCTGTGGCTGGTGCCTCTCTCCAGAGAGCCAGGCCTGTTTATTCTCCTTTTTCTGGGCTAAAATTGTTGGAGAAATTACTGTTCAAGTCCTTGGGTGAGTGCTGACTCCACACAGATTTCTCAGGGATTTCAGTGGCACAAATGTTTTCTTGAGGGGGTTTGGTACCTCTGTTTTCTCTGCTATCTAAATGCAAGAATTAAGGGAAGAGAAATACCCTGTAAAGGAGTCAGGCCATCAGTGGGGGGCTCCTCCTCTGCTTTGCTGTCTGAAGGAGCTTCTCATTCCAAATTGTTCAAACTGCTGAGCTTGAACTGTGCAAAAATGACCCCATGAGAGCCTGAAAAAACCTCCCTGCCCTCTAAACCCCGCAGCAATGTAGCTTTTGGCCTGCCATTTATTTGCCTTGGGTTAAAGAGAGGAAAGAAGTAAAAGAGATGGAAGTGGGCTGGAGCACTTTGTCATCTTGAGGTTCATTGTCCTGATGAAATTTTGTTCTTTTGGATTCCTCCACCCTTCCCTGTGTCTGATCAAAACTGCCCAGGCAGCTCCAAGCAAGGGAAAATCTTGTTTGCAAGGGATCAGATCGGGAAAGACAAAAGTTTTGTGCAAATTGGAATTTGTTTAAATAGTCCCATATGATAAACTTTCATTTATCACTGTAAATGTCTTTAGGATGGTGAAACCTTTGCCCTTTAATGACCAAAAAATGCCCTGGTCTTGTCTGGGGTGCTGGGGCCAATAAATATTCCCAACTCAGCAACACCAAAGTAGTGAAGCCAAAGATTGAACTTTTAGGGAAGATTTGTCAGAATCCTTGTCCTGACCTAGTGCACAAAGGACAGTCCAAAAAAACGGGGATAAAACCCCTCCTGGTCTTTAATTTGGGGCACTTGTGAACAAGAAGTTTCAGGGAAACGAAGGGAAAAACATGGATATTTAATCATTTAATCATTTAAGCACGGACATTTGCTGCCACAGATCCATGTCCTGAGTGGGCTTTGCCTCAATGATCAGGCACTCCTCATTCCCTGGAGCCTCAAAACTTCTGGAATTCACCGTTAGGGACATGATGCTAAAAATCCTTTCCCTCCCAAATCAGCAGGACCCTTCCCAAGTGGAGCAACCCCAGTCCCAGCTGTGGCCCTGCCTCAGTTTCCCCAGGTCAGGAGCTCCCCACTCTGCACATCTGGGTGAAGGAACATTCCAGCTCTTTCCAGCATTCCTGGCTTTCTTATTCCAGTTGTGCAACTCTCCCCAGGGGTAATTAATGGGTGTAACTAAGAGTTCTTGGATGCAGAACTGTGGTGTTCCAAGCTGAGAGCTGTTGATGCAGGGAGGAGATTTCCTGATGCATCCAAGTGCCCTGGAGCTGAGGATGCTCCTGGCTGGAAGTCAGGGAATTCTGTTGCAACATTCAGGGTTTTAATGGCTTTGCAGAGCAGTGAAAGGGAAATTAGGGCTGAAAAATGCAAATGTGACCCTGGGATCAGCCGCGTGTGGGGTTAGGAGGTGTCTGGGTCGGTTTTTAGAGATGATTTAGGGGAAAGCTGGAGTGAGGAATTCCCTGTGCCAGCCCACCCAGGCTGCTGCTCCTCCTCCCAAGTGTTTCCCCATGGATGCTGCGATGGGAGCCTCGTGTGAACGCCCCGGGAAGGGGACCCAGCACCCCCAGGCATCGATAATTCCCTGCCCGGGAGGAAGAGCCCCAGCTGAAAACTCAGCCCAGATCCCCTGCCTGGCTCTCCAACATCCAGAAAGGAGTTAATTTAAAAGCTGTGGTTGGGATTGTCTGGTACTTTCTCTCTTCGTAATTAAACATTTCAGCTTTAATTTCTCCTGTCTCTGTAAACAGCATCATCTTTTACCCACTAAGTTCTGCTTTGATGCCTTTTCTTTGCTGCAAGAAGCTCCAGTCACCACAGCTCTCTTCTCTCCCCTGATTTTAACAGCTCACTCCTCTTCATGACTCATTCAGAGCTTCATCTGAAATCTCTAAAACATGAATTATCTGCGAGGAGACTGGGAAAATGCTGGAAATGTATTGGATTTGGGCTCCATAGCACGAGGTGAATGGGATCGTTGGCCCCTCATTTACATGTGTCCCTTTAGAATGGGGATTTCGAGAATTAGAGTTTATTTTTCTCTTTCTCTCATGGTCAAAGTAGGAATAGAGATTTCGAAATAATCTTGAATATTCCTCCTGGTTTTTTGGTTTGGGTTTTTTTCTTTTCCCAATCAATTGATTTACTTGGAGCTATTGTCCTAAAGGCTAATGAGGCAGTACAGAGATTTATGGATGATATTTCCCTAGCTCTGATGGGACTTTTTAAATGCCTAATTAACTCTGTACCAAAGCATCCCAATCCTCCTGAAATCTGAGCCACCAAGAATCCACTTCTTGTTGATTTTTCACCCAGGACTTGTGAAAACTGAGTCCTGGCTTCCCTGATTCCATTGGAATGAAACAAGAGACCACTGGCTCTGGGATTGGGTCTTTGTATGCAAAGATTTGGGGCTTCCCATACAAAATATCAATTTATTTAATGAAGAGCTGAGGGGATGTGTGAAAAATGGAATTTACTTGTGTGGCTGAGACATTTTTGCATCTCCTTTGAGGCAGAGATTGTAGGGGCAAGGCCTGAGCCAAACACAAACAATTTTGGGGAGCCAGAAATTCCTTCAGTGCCATGAAAAGAACAATATTTGTGGAAAAGCTGGACGGCCTCGTGCTGGATGTGAACCCAGCCATCTCCACAACAATGGGAGCATCTCCACGAGGTTTGTTTTGAAACAGAAGCCACCCAGAAATGTGAGCAGAGCTTTCATGGCTTTGGCTTTTCCTGCTGGAATGTGGCTGCTTGCAGAGGGAGGGGGATTCAGAGGATCCTCAGGGCTTTGAAGCTGATACTGTAATTAAGGCCATATTTATATAAAAGTAAACATTTGGGATAAGAACTCGGCGCTCCCCCCTTTCCTGCTGCTGGTGTGTTTTCGTTTTTATTCCTGAGCTTGGCCATTTCCAGATGATTTCCAGCAGCTCAGGCTGAGGGGACATCGCTGGTGTGCCAGGAGCTGCTCCTGTGGCTCTCCAGCAGCACTCCTGGCAAATCCCATGCTCGGGATGCTTGGGAACAGCTCCTGAGAGGCCAGGACTGGGGTATCGATCTCAAATGCAGTTTTAGGAGGTGGTTTGGTGTGGAGAATGCTCCAGAGGCAGGAGTGGGGATGGATTTCTCCCCAGACTCTGGTGGAAAGAGGAGCAGCCCCAAGGGCAGGAGGGATTTGGGGTTGGGACCTCCCAGGTCTCAGTCCCGTTTTCCTGAGCTGCTCTCTGCTCCTGCCTCTGTTCAGCACCACAGCAAGGTTTCCTGCCTCTCCGTTTCGGGAAATCAGGGAATCTGCTCCTGCCTAAACCCGTGCCCAGCTGGAATTGTGCTTGAACAGCTCCAGGCCACGTCCCTGCTCCTCTCACAGAGCTTCAGATGAGTTTGCTCTGCCTGTCCTCATTAGCAGAGAGTGCAGCCAATAAAGCTCCTTCTGCAAGCACCATTTGCTGGATTTCACTTCCAAGTGCTCCTGTTTTCCAGGTCACCTCAGCTCTCTGTCATCTATGGGAGAGAAGCACTTAGAGAAGAGTTTGATCCTCCTCGGGAGAGAAAGAGGAGAAAACCTCTGAATCTCCCAAAAATAATTAACCTGGAAGTGTCTCTTCATCTGAGAGGGCACAGCACTGATGGACCAGCCTGCAGAGATATATATAATTATAAATCTATATATCTATGTATCTATGTATCTATATATCTATATATCTATATATCTATATATATCTATATATCTATATATCTATATATCTGTATATCTATAGCTGTATCTATATCTATCTCTCTTTCTATCTATCTATCTATCTATCTATCTATATCTATCTATATATCTATAATTAGATATATTATCAGTATAATTTCAATTTTCCAGGAGTTCTGTGGCTCTACAACCAGCCTGGGCTAAATCCTCTCAGCGTCCATGTAAGGACCTGTAAGAGCTTCACTTTCTGGGCCATTTTTTATAGACTGAGTCTGGGAGAAAGATTCTTCTTGCCTGTTGATGTGACCTTCAAAAGAAGAGAGGGAGTGGAAGGCTCGAGCACAGGCTGGAATGTCTCATTTCATGAAAGACACAAGGAAAGTTTGATTGATTGATGCATAATTCCCTAAGGGGAGAGAATTTTATTAGAGGAAATGACTGCCAAAAAAATCTTGAAATAATTAATATCAGCACTTGCAGTTTTTAAGTGCTGTGAGAGAGTGCAAATGAGGAGAATTTATAATCCAGAGCACAGGAGCTGAATTCAGGGGCTGTGTGTTTCATCCAAGGTATTGAACGAGCTGATGGAGAAGCAGATATTTCACAGTTTCAATTAGCACAGATTACTTTATTACTTTCTCCCAGACAGTAATTATTTTGGTGATGAGGAAGCCTTGCAGATTTTTTAATTTTCCCTGTGCATATGGGATGGAGTAGAACAATGAACTGTAGTGACAGCAAGTCAGAGCCCCTCAGAACCTGAGTCCCTCAGAGGGGATGGATGGCTCAAGGAAACACTTGTGACATTTCACAGCATGTGAGTGTCATAAAGTCTGATCAGGGCAATTAACAGTGTTTATTAGCAAACAGAAAGGCAGCATCTTCAAATCCTTGCCATGAGGGGTGTGTTTGGAGAGCAAGTGGAGCAGGGTGTGTGGGAATTTTGAAAAGGAGCTGGAGGGTGAATGAATTTTTTTCTGCCTGAGCTCAGAGTGCCTCGTTTCAGTCCCCAAAATGGGGAATTTAAACTGGGAGTGTGGTAGTTTCAGGGTCCTTTAATGGGCTCATTTATCTCATGATAAGGGCAGGGATGTTCTGGGCTCCAGAACATTCCACTTCCCTTGGAAATTTTGGTTCTTTGGCTGGGGAATTCCAGGTTTAGCATCCCAAATGTGCTCTGGTGCAGCAGATTTGTCAGGTTCAGAGGGAGGGGAAGGACTGAGCTGAGTGTGGATGGATGGATGGATGGATGGATGATGGATGGATGGATGATGGATGGATGGATGATGGATGATGGATGGGAGCTCAGATGAAATGATCTGATGCTGCTTTTCCCCCTCAGAATTGTTGATTTGAGTTCACCAAGCCCCACAGCAGCAGCAGCAGCCACATGCACACAACCAGCTGCAGTTTAAAAGCACTTTTGGGAATGTTTTCAGTAGTCCCTGCCTTACTTTTTCTCTCCTGACTTTTTTGAAGTGGAGTTTGACTGGCTCTGTGCTGCTGTGGCCAGGGCAAAAATCAGTTTGTGCCTGTGATCTCTTTTGTGGGGGAGAAAACTACAGGGGAAAACCAGAATAAATCAAAGCCAAACCGTGGGGTTTTCAAAATTTGAATTATTTCCAATTTTTTTTTCCATTGAAATTTGTAATGGACCAAAAGTTTTTATTCCAACAAGGCCCTGTTTGACTGAGGAAAGTGGCTGAGCAAAGCCAGGACTTGATGGAATAAGAAGCACTTCAAGAGCTGCAAAGAAACCACTCTGGCCCTGCCCTATTTCCCATGCTCAGGCAGAGCTGAGGTTTTTATTTTGCTCTGGTCCCAATCCATAAAAGTGTGATTAGGAAGCCTGGCTTCCAAGCTGCTACTGAGCAGATGTGCCCATTGTAAAATCACATTTCTGTCGTTCATTGCCTGCTTTTTGTTTCCCTCCTTCCTCCCCTGTGCCCAGCAGCCCAAAGCAAACACTGCTGGCACTCTGCAAACACCCAGGCAGAGCTGGGCAGCCTTTTGTGGGCTACAAAAAAAGAAATTTTATCTGCTCCTCTGGCTCCTTGCAGCTGCCCAGGGCTGTTAGCTCCGTTCTTCCCCAATAAATACAATTCCCCTGAGCAGAGGAGGGTGATAAAGGTCTCAGTCCTGCCTGGCCTTTGTGCTCTGCCTTATCAGCCCCTGCCCAGGGATTGTTTTCCTGGCTCTCAGTGGCAGGACTCGCTCCTGGAAGGGCTGTGTGGAGCACGTTCCTTTCCTTTGCCCCCTGGCTGTGCAGCTTTGCACAAATAGAAAATAAGAAAAGCGGTTCCAACACTAAGGACTGCGAGTTTCTGTAGGAAAAATCGACGTGGCTCCACTGATTTCACAGCCTTTGATCATTTACACTGGTTTTTCTCTGGTGAGTCTGATTTGGTTTGAATCCCTCAGCAAAACGAGGGAAATTTGCCATTTCTGAGGCAGACACCCTGGCCAGCAATGTCACTATTTCATCTATAAATGAGGAAAAGACTGAATTTGGGAATAGTTTTAATGCTCTTGAAACTCCCTCGCTTGGCAGGAGCACTGTGGGTTAAGAGGGAAGGAGTCACTGAGGACTGGGCTGCAGAACACTCAAAACCCCCTGGTCACTATTTATCAGTATTTATCTCTATAATAATAATAATAATTAGCCCAAAGTTCACAGATTTATCAGAGCAGCTGAATTGCCCACCAGGCTCTGGAAAAGTCTCTAAGCATTGATTTTTGCCTCTTGTTTTAGGGGCCAAACCAAGTGGGAGAGGGAAAGCAGGAGCTGTCTCATGGCTTTTTGGTGTGGAGAGCCACTCTAATTTTAGCTCTCTGCCTTAAAATTAAGGCTTTGAGCTGGTTTTTCTCTGCCTCCCCTCTCTGTGGTCGTGTTTACCAGGAGGAAAATAAATAGGAGCTCTCCCAAGGCCAACTCTCAAATTGTACCCTTAGAAAATGTTGGGTTTAAATTGCCTGTGGTCCTGAAGCTCTTCCCAAGGCCCTGCCTTGATCTCAGTTTAAGAGCAGCACTATAAATAAATGGTGAATCTCCGAGTAATGTTGGTCCTATGATGTAGCAGAAGCTCTAAAAAAAATCAGCACAAAGATGCTTTGCAACCCAGCAATTCAAACTGCTGTGTCAAGCACGCTAAAGCATGGAAGAGGTAAAGCCAAATATATCCTAAAGCCTTAAATTTAAACCACCCCATTCTGTGCCATGAGGAATCATTTCTTGCTGTAAATCACCACCAGAGATGATTAATTGCCTGGCATTAGCACCAGGTTCTCTGGTGAAATTATCACTCCAGCCATGGCATCAAAACATATTTCACCTCCTCTCCCCAGGATGAAAACAGGAGCACGTTCCTGTGTGTTAATCAAGCCCTCCATTAATCAGGGTAAGACACTGTAATTGTGATTACAGTTAGAAATCAATTAATGCTCACCTTAAAATAAAACAGAGCTCTCAGCTGCAGCAGGTGCCCACTCTGGGACTTTAAAGCCCTTTTTGGTCTCCACAGCACCTCAAGCTTTGCAATCAGCTGGACTTCCTTGTTGTCTTTTCATTTCCTCCCTTCAGAAGCTTCTGGTGCTGCTTGCAGAGCAAACACCTCTGTAAGGCAGGGGCATGAACGTTCCTGAAAGGCAGGGGGGTTTGGCTGCTGGGGCTGTAGAGTGAGATGTTAAACGTGGGGGTTTGTCTCTCCTGATCCCTGGAACTAATGCTGCTTTTGGCATCCCCCTCTGCACCCTGAAGAATGGTTTTATTTTATGATTTTCCAGGCTCAGCCCTCAGCTGGGACTCTCAGCTCAATATAAACATTTGCAGGGCAGAGGAGAGGGCCTGACCTGGCATTGGGATGCCACAGCAGCCTTGAGGGGATGTTTATTCCCTTTATACCCACCCAGGCTCTTCCAAATTCCCTCTCCACGGCCAGAATTCCTGTGCTCAGCTCACTGACAGACTCAGTGTGGCCACCCAAGAGGAGCAGCTCCCCCTCGGCCCCTGCTGGGGCTGAGCTTTCAGGACTTGTCGAAGTTTTTGGGAAGAGGAATCAGTGCCTGAATATCTGGGAGGGCTCAGGAGAGAGGGGAGCTGATGGTCACTGGATGTGACCCCACGGCTCTGGCTGGGAGGAACTTTCTGGTTGGAATAAACTGGCACAGACAGCAAAGAAATCTGGTTTGGGGCTTGCCAGCCTTGCCCACAAATTGTTGAGGGAGGAAAGGTTATCGTGGTTTCCTTTCTGTGCCTGCAAACAGCTCTTGCTGTCCTGTGCCAGTGAATTTATTTATTTTTCTGTGAGCAGAAAACCCAGAGCAAAGGCAAAAAAAAAGGAGTTTGGGACTGTTTGTTCAGCGTGAAACTCTCTTTTGGTGCTTCCCCTTTTCCATTAAGCTCCCAGAAGCGAATCCAGGTTAATTCTCAGATCTAGATCCCATGAGCAAAGGCTGCTTTGCTTCCTTCTCTACCAGCTCTCCTTTCAAATATCACTCGCCTCAGTTCTGGCTGCTGCTGCTGGTGGAGAAGGAAATTTCTCCTTGTGGCCTGTGGGAAGAGCTCTGGAGCAGGAATTGCCCTGGAATCAGCAGCAGCAGCAGCACCTTGAGCTGGGCTCCAACCTGCAGGACACAACTGGGAAAGTCCATCACAGCTATTTCTGATCCCTCATTTGTACACCAGGAAAGAGGAGGGGGGAGAAAAAAAAAAAAAAAAATCTGTTTGAAAACAAAGGGGCCCAGTGCTGCCTGTTCTTCTGGGCTGGGTCATTAATTGCTGATGAAAAGGGGAACAAAGGGCTCCTGCATCATTACTGAGCCACACAAACTGCTCCAGACACGGGGCTTTGTTCCCAGCAGAAAGGGCAGGCACGGATTCCCTGCGTGCAGAGAGAAACGCGGGGTCTCATGTGCCTGATTAGGGGACACAAAAGTGGCACTGCCTTGGGAGAGCAGCACTGCAAAAACCAGCGGTGACCTCAGCCAAAATGGGAAAATGTCCCAAATTGGAAGCTGAGTGAGATGATTTCGGTTGAGTTCTGTCACTCTTCATCAGAGAATTTGGGCAGCAAAGCCTCTCCTGCAGGACAAAACTCCCAAATGCTTCGAGCTCCATCAGGCTGGTGTGGAGTGGTGAATGGTCAGGGGGGCTGAGCTATAAAATAAATGAGAGGGGTAAAATTGGGTAAAAAACCTCCCAATTGCTCCAAACTGGGTGTTCTGTTCTCCCCTGGTAAATGTTTGAACCTGGAAAAGTTGGTGGAAGAGCAAAGGAAGAAGCTCCAAAGGATTGTGCAGCTGAAAGAACGACAGAAATTCGGGTGTCACATATTTAAGCTTAAATTTAAAGTAATCCTGCTCTTGGCAGGGAGGTGAAGGACTTGAAGCATCAGGTGGCAACAGTGCAAGCCCTTGGATCTTCTCATTTTATTGCCCCTTTTCTCCCCAGAATTTCTACAAATTAACAGATTTTACTTTTCTGACAGTGGCTAAGGGAGCTGTGAGCTGAAATTCTGAGTGAATGGAAACTGCTCAAAACAGGAGCTGAAATACAGAAGTGAAGTGAGGTTGGGTTTATTCACAAGCCAATTCCTGGAGTTATTAGCCCACTTCCACTCCTCCTCCATTCATCAGGCAAAGGTCGGAAATTTCTTTATTGCCACAGGAATCCTAACACAAACACAGGAAATGAAGTGAAAACCTCATGGAAATGAAGTGAAAACCTCATGGAAATGAAGTGAAAACCTCATGGAAAATGAAGTGAAAGCTTCATTTAGGACTCAATTCCTTGGCCTCACCTTTTTCTATGGAGCAGAGAAGGAAGAGTTGCTATCACAGAGGTATTGAACCAACCTTTCCCCTCCTGAATTTCAGTTTAGCTCAGCCTCTGACCAAAGGCTCTGCAAATCAATGAGGGCTGACAAGCCCAGCTCTGAGTGCAGCACCAGGGCAAACCGTGATTCTCAGCACAGAGAAAAATTCTCCAAGGGTTTCTGACCTTGGGTGGAGTAAAACAGAGAAAAAAAAATCGTTTATTAGTGAGCACCAGAGCTGGAGAACAATCAGCTCCCTACAGGTGCTGGATGGTTTTGGGTGGGATGTGAGAAATTGTAAGATTTATTGGAGAAAAATTGAATTTCCAGCATGATTTCCATTATTCCTGTGAGAAACTCCATGGAATTTCTCTGGGACACCCAAACTTAGGGTTCATTGATGCCAGGGAAAATGACATTTGGTGCTGATGACAAATGCCCACGTGCTGGGAAATCCACCTTCTTCCTCTTGGTGCTGATCCCATTTATTTCATATTAGTATTATTTATCCCATTTATTTATTTATGATTTAAATGATTTTTATTATTTAAATGATTCCCATTTATTGGCTTTGATCCCCGCCACTGCCACCTTTTGGCTGCACAAAAAAAAATTGGATTTTGGCTGACAGAAGCAGCCCCTCATGCCTGGTTTTGGAGCTGTTTTCAGCCCTCAGGTGATGACAAATTTCTGTTTATTGGGATCACTCTGATGGGATAAGGACAGCCCTGGGGGACTTCAAACTTCCATTACTTTTTAATGGGAGGAACTTTAATAGAAAGGCTGAAATGCTGCTTCTTATTGTGGTGCCTCAGCAATCCTGGAGCCATAAATTCTCTCCTCACCCTTCTGTTATTACTGATGTATCAATTCTTTCTACTTCTCTGAGCACTTAAATTGAAATAAAATAAGGTTTAGGCTTTATGTATTTTTAATATAATGAAATTCAGCTTAAGGTTGTAGAAAAACTCTCCTTGGCATGGAGTGCTTTAGATAAAGTCCTCAATAAATGAGAGCAGCGAGAGGGGAAATGCAGGATTGGGAATCTGGGAGGGGGAAATTCCCAGATTTCTCTCTGTGCCTCCCTCCCTTATCTCAAACCACCCCCTTTCCCCTGTTCATTCTGCCTGGTTGAGTTCATTCTGTATTTTTTTTGTATTTTTTCTGTATTTTTCTGTATTTTTTCTGGTTTATTCCCTTTTCTCAGCCGAACTGCTGCAGGACAAAGATCTTTTTTTTTTTGCATTGCACGTTCCCCAGTGCACCAGCAGAGGTGTGGAAATCCAGGTGATTTTAGGAACATCCAGGTGAAAATCTCACCTTTTACACAAGGAATGAAACAAAAGTAGGTTTGGGTTTTTTGTGGGGGGGTTTTGGTGTAGATTTTGAAATGCAAGTGGGTGTTTGAGTTGAAAGTTGTGGGGTCTGTGCTGGGCTTTGCACCATTAATTAGTGGTTTGTCATTAATCTCGTCTGTTTTCATGATTAATAGGAACACGACTGAGGTGATTCTCGTGTTTGGGCTTGGATGTTTATTATATTTTATCAGAAATTACAGAAAGTACAACAGCACCTCCAGCTCCTGGCTAGAAGTGGGAAAAATGGCTCCAGCTGAGGCTGCTTCGAGGCCTTTTAAAGCTAAAAAAAAAAACCCAATAAAAGTTTAACATCTACATTATTTATCCTTTTGACTTAATAATAGATTTTCATGACTTTTAGAGTGACATTTGACCAACCAAAGGTCACTGCCTGAGTTCTGTGAAGGAGAAGAAGAAGATGAACAAAAAAAAAGACACCACCCCAAACTCTCCATCTTGTCCCACATCCACCCCTGTACTGTAAAAAACTCAAATTTAAACCCCATCCCCCAGTGCAAACACACACACCTGACCCACTGCACATTGGGGATTTCTAACTCATTATTTTATATTTCCAAGCTTTTTTCCAGGTTCCAGCTGCAGAGCAGTGTTTGCCAGGGGGTCTGAGCCTGGGAGCACAGAAAGCCCCAAAACTCCAGATTTGTGGGGTCCAAGGGCAGAGTGGAAGTCGGGAGGAGCCCTGACGGCCCCAAAGGCTCCATCCCAATCCCAAAATCCCCCAAAATCCCCCAAATCGTCCTCGGGATAAATTCTTGTATTGAGGCATTTTTGCATTTTTAGTCTCAGTGTTTTTAATGTTGCATAAAATGATGTCAGTCCTTAGGAGAGGCTGTGAGCTGATGAATGTATCAAAAAAATATATGTTAACAATTATATTAAATGTAGATAGAAATATAAATAAGTGAAGATGAATATATAAAAATAAATAAATGAATGTAAATAGAAATAGAAATGTAAATAGAAATAGAAATAGAAATAGAAATAGAAATAGAAATAGAAATAGAAATAGAAATGTAAATAGAAATAGAAATAGACAGAAATAATGCAAATAAATATAAAATACAAATACAAATGTAAATACATTTAGATAGATATATATATTATATAGATTTATAATATAGGGATATATATTATATTGGGATATATATTATCTATATTATAATATATTAATAGATACAAGATTAACTGTATAAATGTATTTATATATCAATATATCAATGTATTAATATATCAATGTATCAATACATCAATATATCAATACATATAACTATAACTAACTACAACTAAACTATAAGAGATACAAAATAGATATTAAAATAAATATAAAAATTATGTAAGTGTAACTATAACTATGAATATGAACATAACTATAAATATAAACATAACTATAAATATAATAGATACAAAATAGAGATAAAAATAAAAATAAAAATAAAGATAAAGATAAAAATAAAAATAAAAATAAATACAAATATAAATATAAATATAAATATAAATATAAATATAAATATAAATATAAATATAAATATAAATATAAATATAATAGCTAGAAAATAGTTATACTAATAAATATCTAGAAGATAGAAAGTTTATAAATGTATAAAAATCTATTTGCAGGCTCTGTTGTCCAAGGTTCATTAGAGGAATTACAGTTCCCATAATTGCACTGCCCGGCCCCATTGTCCCCGTGCCCGCTGTGCCCGCCCTGGCCCTTGGGGGTGAATTCTTTTATTGTTCCTGCTCATTTGAGGATTTTCATCACAAACCCTCCCGGGAGCCCTGCTGGCTTTGGTGGGGATGGGAACAGAGCTCTGGGGATAAAACCTGAGATTCCTCATCCAGCCACACACTGAAATCATCCTGCAACAAAGGCAATCAATAAAAAAAAAATAAAGTGCAAATAAATAAAGTGCAATAAGGGCACTGCAGCTCTTCTGGCACCAAAACCTTTTTTCCATTCAAGAACCAAAGGAGCTCCTTGGATGAGCTGGGTCAGGAAAACCACAGCAAAGCTGGGACTTGGAGCTGAAAAATTCTGAAATCATCATAAAAAAACTGCTTTAGACCAAGCTGAAATGATTTTTCCCTTTGCTTAGGCATTCCTGAATACTTCATTTTGTCCCAGACCAACAAATCTTGGGATCTATCAGCTCCTCCACCCGTGAGGATTTGTAAGGTTGGCTGCGATTTTTTCCCCAATAAATTTGATTGGTTCTTAGATTTTTTAGGTTTTTTTTCTTTTCCTGCAAAAAATTTTGATTTAAAAAAGAAGAGCTTGGTGGGGAAGTCAGTGAAACCTTTTCTTTCCCAGCCCTCCTGGTGCTCCTAAATCTGATTTTAAGTGTCTTCAGTCAGGATCACACAGGATCATTTGTCCATGTGTGGGAGTGCCAGTTGCTTCCAGGACTCTGTGGAGCAGCTAAATAAATTAAAAAGGGGGAGGGAAAAAAAAAAAAAAAACCAGGAAAAATAAAAATGTACAAATTTCACAGGAAAACATCCTGTGTGAAATGAGCAGCAGCACGGCAGAGGCGTGCAGGGAGCTGTGTGAGCAGGAATTTGTGGATTATTTGGGAAGGACATCCAAATGTCAATTAGCACAGGCAAAGGCAGCGTGAGCCGTGCACCCCGGGCTCCCAGCCCTGCCTGGCTGCCTTTAGAGCAGCAATTGAGAAAATGAAATTGCTCTGGGATGCAGGAGCTGTTTGCAGAGAGAGCCCGGCCAGAAAAGAGGGAGAGATTGTGGGAAAGGAGGAAAAGCAGCAAAGTGAGAGCATCAGGTTCTAGAGAGGGTCTGAGGTGTCCCCTGCAGAAATCTGCCTCGTTCCTCATCCTCCCCAAAGCCTCTGAGCCTTCCCTTCCCTTCCCTTCCCTTCCCTTCCCTTCCCTTCCCTTCCCTTCCCTTCCCTTCCCTTCCCTTCCCTTCCCTTCCCTTCCCTTCCCTTCCCTTCCCTTCCCTTCCCTTCCCTTCCCTTCCCTTCCCTTCCCTTCCCTTCCCTTCCCTTCCCTTCCCTTCCCTTCCCTTCCCTTCCCTTCCCTTCCCTTCCCTTCCCTTCCCTTCCCTTCCCAAAATATCCCAGCTCACATTCCATGCTCCAGGAAATAAAAACCCTTCAGGATTTCAAGGAGCAAGCTGGGATAGGGGAGGTGTCCCTGCAATGGGATTTGGGATTTGGGATTTGGGATTTGGGATTTGGGATTTGGGATTTGGGATCCCTCCCAACCCAACCCATTCCAGGATTCCCAAGCGTGCACAGGAATATCCCTGATAAATGGGAAATGTGGAGGTGCAAACCCCCTGGAAATGGATCCAGCAGCAGCTCAGAGCCCCCTGCTCTGGGTGTGGAATAAATGATAAATCCACCAACTTTAACAACCCAATGATGGCAGCTCAGAGGAAATGATTCCAGATAATTTCTGTTCCAAAGGCACCGTGACCCCCCGTGCTCCAGCCCTGGCAGGGGGCCAGGCCTGCACTTAGTGGGATGCTTCTGGAAAAAAGAGGAGGCTGAGTGACAATTTTCATATTCATGTCAATTCTTTCCCTGTCCCCTAGCATGCTAAATTCAACTTTGTGCCAGTCCAGGCTTGTATTTTCATTTTCCAGCTGAGTTTTGGGATCGTTTATTAAGCCAGAAACAATTAAATCAAGTCCTAGTGTAGCTGTTAATTATAAGGAAATAAGGACTTATTTCAATAATCCTACTGTTGTGTTCTGCTTTTCTTTTGAACTCAGTTTTTTTAATCAGATAGAAACAGGAAAATGGGATGCTTGGAAGAATCTGAGCATCCACATTTCCAAGCCTGGTGCCTCTTTTCCTTTAAGCCTTAACCCAAAAGCTTTATTTTTAAAATTGCTCTCACTCTGTGGTATCTCTTCAGAGCTTCTGTTCCATTTGGCAACTTTAGCAGCTCATTAGGGCTTCTTGCTTTTATTTTGACTTGGGTAATGAGGGCTGTAAAGAATTGTGAGTCTATATTGGTATTAATGAAAAGCAGAGTGCAGAGGGCAGAGCTGATAAATCCTGCTCTGTGAAGGGGCTGAGGATGAAGCAGGGAAACATCTCAGGCAGGATTTATCTCTAAGCTGCCTCAGCAGGGCCCAGCTTTGCCAGGGATGGTCTGTGGGGATCAAATCGGCCACGTGGGGGTTGCCCCTTGATTTTCAGAATATTTGAAAGCATTTCCCAGTGCCTGCTGTTCCTGCAGGCTGGCTGTGAGCAGCAGGTGGGTGAGCTCTGTCCCAGACTGAGCAGATGGCTCAGCTCTCCCTGCTCCCCACCTTGACTCAGGGCTTTGCTTTTTCCAGGGTCAGTTGGGGACAAGGAGGAAAATCCCTCCCCTGCTGCTTTTCCTCTGTCCAGCCCTGCTGTCCCCGGGTGTTTCTTTGGGGCAGGGTCACTCCTGTCTCACCTGGTTCACCTGTCTCACCTGTCTCCCCTGTCTCACCTGTCTCCCCTGTCTCACCTGTCTCACCTGTCTCCCCTGTCTCCCCTTTCTCACCTGTCTCCCCTGTCTCCCCTGGATTTCTCCCCGTTGCCATGGCAGAGGCTGCAGGCACAGCTGGGAACCCTCTGCTCTCACCTCCACAGGCTCTGAGCACGTGTGGCAGTCCCTGCACATAAATATTTCATAAATATTTCATAAATATTTCATAAATATTTCGTGTCTACAGCCAGCAATCCGTTTGATCAGCCCGAGTGCCCTGAGCAGGGCTGGGTTTGCAGGACTAAGCCAGGCTCAGTGATGGTGGCAAGGCCTGGCTTTTCTCCTCTGCACCCACTATGGAGCCCAGGCTGTCCCTGCCCCCCGAAATCCAGCATTTGTCATTCCCAGCGCTGTGACCTGGCCTGCCTCCAGCCGGGGCTGCCAGGGAGGAGGCTGAGCTGGGAATGAGGGGAAAATCCTTCCCTGGGAGGTTGGGGAATGGATTTCCCAGAGCAGCAGTGCCCAAGGCCAGGGTGGAGGTGTCGATTTCCCTTCCAGGCCATTCCTGGGAATATCTGGAAAACCCCTGCAGGGTTTTTCACACTCGTTTGTGAGGCTGCTGCTGCCGGGTTTGGCTCCTGCCAGGAGAGCTCTGGTGCTCAGCTCCTTGGAGAGCTCACTTGTTGTGATAACCCAGCCAAGAGCTCCGAGCATCCTCCTGCTGTTCCCATGGCAACGGGATGCCTTCCCCATTGTCACAGGGACCTGCTCTAGGGACACCAGGACAGCACTGGAGCCCACACAGGGATTTGCTGGAAAAAGAGATCTGGGTATTCCTCAGGATGAAATTCCGTTTAATGCCACGTTTTAATGTGTGACATCTGTCCAGAGCTGCTCCATCACCTCCAGCTCCCGGAATCCTGGAGTTTTATCTCCTGTTCTATTCCAATTCCATCATTTTTAAACCATGCAAACACCCTGGGAGTTGAGCTGGTTATGATCCCTCTAAAAAAAGAATTTAAACAAACCCAACCTGGAAATGTGCTCAGCTCCCTGGGTCAGGGAAAATCCCGTGGGCAAATCCCCGAGGATTTTCCTGGGTTTTTAACTCCTCCCTGCACAGTTTGGTGACCTTCTGCTGCCTCCAGGAAAGGCAGGATAAAAGCAGAGGGAAGGCTGCTGGCTCCTGGAGCATCATCCCAGCCCTCAGCCCAGCTCTGGGAGTGCCAGAAATTCAGGAGTTTTTTTTTTTTTTTTTGGTCACTCATCCAGCAATTCCTGGAGTTCTTCCCTCCTGCAGAGGATTCTGCCTCTCTGCTTTAACTCCCTCATGGCTGGCATTAAATAAGGGCTGGGAACCTGCAGGAGGTGAAGAATTCTGGAGAATTCTTTCTTCTCTGGTGGATTTATCCCACCAAAAAATCCCAAAGGTTTGGTAGAGCTGTTTGGGTTTGTTTTTTTTTTTCAATTTTCAGGTGTTTGATAGGAAAAATCCCAGTTTTGATGGGGAAAGTGGTGAGGTGGAAGGAACAGGAGAGACCCTGTGAAATTCCACGTTGTCTTTGCAGGGCACTCAGCTCAAATATGGGATGGTTGGACTCAAACCCCTTGTTGTGACAGAAAAATTGGGATATATCCCAGCTTGAGGATCCCTTTGTGTTCTCCAAGGGAAAAATGGGGGGGGGGAAGAGGCTGAGGCAGAGCAAGTCCAGATCTGTGGTGTGCAGGGAGGATTTTCAGCCGTGTGAAATCATTCCATGGAAAATGGCTCTTCCTCCCATCAGGAATTGTGCTGGGATTTCAGGATGGATTTGAGGAGCCTGAATTGTGCAATTGGAGCTGAATGATCCTTGCTTAAAAACCCAGGAATTTACCCCAGCACGGGAAATAGAGGCTTTCCCCTGATTTTTCAGGAGGGTTTTTTTTTTCCCCAATTCTTTGTTCTGCTTGGCTCCATCCACCCCCCTGACTTTCCCTTTTGGAATAACTCCCTAGAAAACCAGGTTTGAGGCATTGTCCCTTCCTTCCCAGGGTCCTTTCTGCCAAAATTTGTGCCAGGGAAGGATTTTTACAGCGGCTCCACACTCTCCTCTCCCCACCAGTTGATCTCATCTGTCAGCAGGGTTTTTAAAAAACCTTTTGTTGGCAAAGAAATTGTATTTTTCCCTGCATTTTCTGTCATCTCTAAAGGCAGGGACGGTGCTGCTGTCCCAGAATTGTAATAACTTATCTCTCCTTGTTGCCTTTGTGTCAGGTGTTATTATTAATCCTTATCAGTCTGTTGAGGGGAGGAAATTAAAAGGTCTGAAGGGACTGAAACTCAGAAAAATTTGTACTTTGGTCACAAGCAGAAGCAAAAAAAAAAAAAAAGATTATGTATAAGATTGAGAAGTATATTTCAAACTGATTATTTTTTTTTTAGTTTTGGAAATAAGCAGAACAGAGGCTAAAAAAAAAAAAAAAAAAGGAAACTCTCCATCCCCAAAAAAGGGTTGGAAGCCAAAGGAGAAGCACAGCAAACCCAGACAGGGCAATTCAGTACAGCATTAAATTGCAGAGTTAAATATATTTAACTGGAAAGAAGTTATTTGAAGTTGCTGTGAATAAATAATGGGTTTCAGTTTTCATAAACAACTCATTTTCCTTCACAGAAAGCACCCAGAGCAAATGTTGCTCTGAAATTGTTTAATTACCAAGCCTTGCACTGAGTTATTTGTTATGAACTTTCTGTCTTTCAGCATCTTCCCCTCTTAGATTCAATCTCATTTTCCCACTCAAATGCTGGGGTGTGAATGGAATCAGCATTTTCTCTATTTAGAATGGAACTGGGTTTCTGCATTATTAAAAGAGGGAGCAAATAGGGGGGGGAAAAAAAATGAGTTTTTCAGGAATCCTGGAGCTTGTTTAGCTTTTCTGTTTCTTGTTTTCAGAAATGCTTTTCAGTGCAAGCACAAGGAGTGGGCTCCAGTTGTTCTCCAGCTGCAAAAGAAAAGGAATTTTGCTCCAGTCCCATGTCCATGACCTTGTCCAGCTGCTCATAAAATGGGATTTATTCAACACCATTCCAGGCTCTGACCTGAAAGGTTAATTTTAACCAAACTGGCCAATTTACCTCTAATGGGATTTATTGGCACCCAAATAGGAATCAATAGGAATTCTCCATTACTGGGCTTGTAAAACCAGCACTGAAAATAGAAATAAATAGGAATGAGTAGAATTAAGAGAACAAAAGTGACAAACCCAGAGCTGTGCCTGGGGCTGATCCTTTGGTGTTTAGGTTTCCATACCCTGCAGGATTTTGGTGGGGATTTGGTGACCAAATTCCCTCCCTGCAGTTCTTAAATTTCTTCTTCTTCAGGACTTGTGGCTGCTCCTTGTGGATAAACAGCCAGCTCTGGCTGCAAAAGCAGTAACAAAACATAAAATTAAATCCTTTTCCACCAGAATGAGTTAAAAACTCAAAGCTCTCTTTATTTTTTTTTTTTTCCCATGGGGAAAGACACCTTTGAGCTGTCCCAAAGATCCAGCCTCATTCCAGGTGCCCAACAGGATGGAAAATTTCCCAGAGCTGGGACATGATCTGTTCACTTTAGGTCAGCTGAAGATCTTGGCTTTCAGTGGCTGCAGCTTTGGGGGCTGAGCTAAAGATTTTGTTTTTTTTTTTTTTCCACTGGTGCCTCCCAGACATGGATCAGACAGTGCTGAAGCCAGGACATTCCATCAAAATAATTCCAATTATTTTGCCTTCCAATAGAGCAGGAAGTGTGAAGTGCTGGACGTGTGAAAAGGAATATTAATATTTGAGCTAAAACTCACAGGAAAAAGAATCTGATAACCAGAAACAGCTTTAGGTGTGGATTCTTTTTTTTTTTTTGTTATTTCCCCTGAACTTGCAGGAAGTTTGGGGGCTCTGTGTATCTTGCAAAGTGAAAAGGAAAACGCTGTGAGCAGCTCAGGCTCAGTTGTGTTTGGGGATGAGGATTTTGATCTGTGGGAAAGGCTTTGCTAGGCTGGGCTCAGAGCTGGAGACTGCCAGGGGAGCAGGAGCAGCTCTCAGAGCACTTTTCTGTGTCATAACCTCACTGAAATCTGCTTTTCCACCCCTCTCTGCAGGTTCCTGATCCAGGAATCCACGTGGGATTTCCTTTTGGGTCATTCCAATGCTGGAAAACCCCACAAACACAAATCTGGTGTCCCTCACACTGGAAGCATCTCAAGGACCTGAGCACAACTCCAGGCTGCTGGGGGTGGGAAAATGTTGGATTTTTGGGTGACAATCAAAGGCTGAGTCTCTGTCCTGCCTGTGCCACCACCTTGGGTCTGTGCCAGTGGAAATTGAGTTTCTCCATCCCTGGTTGGGATCTGCAATAATTTCTATCTGCTATAATTATTGGGGGGGTTTAAAGGAGGCTCAGGGGGGACTTTTCACTCCAGAGCTCCCTGACAGGAGCCAGGTGTGATGGGGCTCTGCTCCCAGGGAGGCAGGAAAAGGGGAACCAGCCCCAAATTGTGCCACTTTTCCTAGAAATTCCCCTGTGGGTGACACTGGGAGCGTGGCAGGGAGGTGAGGGCAGCCCGGTGGAATCCTTTCTAGCCATTTTTAGCTCATTCTGTCAAACACAAAGAACGCTGCAGTGAAGACTGACCACTGATTGACCTGCTGGAAAAGTGTGGTTTTCCCTCTGGAAAGTTGAGTTTTCCCATCTCCTCCCTTTTCTGTGCTGCTCCTGCCACTCCTCGCTCTTCTCCCTAAATTCCCTGGTAAGAAATCTCCTCTAAACCCTGCTCTTAAACGTTTCCCTGCTGCCATAAATCCAGCAGATTGGAGGGGTGTAAAAAAATGTCACATCAGGCAGCAAAAACGGGGAGATAAAGGGGCTGAACGAGGCAACAGGTGTTTGATCATCCCTCACGTGCTGCCAGAGCAAACAAACCTTTAAAAATAAGTAAATGGACAACGTGTCCTTTTCATCTGCTTTATCTTGTCTGCTCTGAGCTGGGAGATTCATAACTCGCTCTCCTCGGGCCTCGTAAATTGTTTCTATTATTCATGATTAAAGTCCGGAGCAGAAGGTTCTTGCATATATCAGCAGACACTTGTTAGAGACATCCTGATGTTATTAAGACATAGATCCAGCCAAAGGTCGTTAGGAGAGCGTCCAAATGGAAATATCACACGGGAGACAGAGGAGGAAATTAGGGCTGAATATAAAATAGGAGCGGGGAAGTGTCGCCGGGAAGCAGAGCAGGACAAAGAGGGGACAGTTTGGGGACAGTTTGGGGACAGTTTGGGGACAGTTTGGGGACAGTTTTGGGGTAGGGGACAAAAGGGAGGAGGTGCAGCACATCGTTGTCCCCCCCTGGTAAGGATCACATGGGGGACAGAGGAGAAAATCAGGGATGGATATGAAATGGAAATGTCACTGAGCAGAGCAGGATAAAAAGGGGGACAGGGGGACAATTTTGGGACAGTTTTGGGGCAAGAGACAATCCCCTCCTGGTAAGGATCATGTGGGGGACAGAGGAGAAAATCAGGGATGGATATGAAATGGAAGCATCACTGAGAAGCAGAGCAGGACAAAAGGGGGACAATTTTGGGACAGTTTTGGGGCAGTTTTGGGACAGTTTTGGGACAGTTTTGGGGCAGTTTTGGGGCAGGGGACAAGAGGGAAGAGCTTCAGCACATCACCATCCCCTCCTGCTGGAGCTTAACCCCTAAAACCCGTCCCAGCTCGTTCCCAGCAGCCTGCAGCTTTATCGGTACAAGTTTGCAATGTGAAGCCGCACTGGAGCTGATCCCGAGGTTTAGCACCAGCCCCTCCGTGGCTGCCAGGAGTGCCCAGATGTTCCAAAGCCTCCCCGGGGCTGTGCCTGCAGTGCCAGCACCCAGCTGGGTGAGGTGGGAATGTGCTGCTGAACCCTCCAAGCTCTGCCAGCCCCCCTCGAGCTGCTGGGAAAACAAAGTTATTGATTCATTGATGGGGTTTTAATTGGAGCAGGTCCACGGAGCAGGAATAGCTGCAGCTCCCGGGGGATCTCCAGGCAGGTGCGTTTGTCACATGCTTGGCTAATTTGGAGATCTCTAGGAGGGGTGTGAAGGGCAAGTGAAGGGTATTGAGAGAAGAGGAGCAGATTCCTGCCTGCCAAGCCCCTCCTGTGAGAGCTCTGGGATGTTTCTGTCGCTGAGAGCAGGTCCTGGCAGGTACAGCAGGGAGGGTTTGATGGGCAAGGCATGGCCTGTGTTTAAAAACACAAACCTAACTCCACGTGCCTTATCTTAGACTGGAGTCCAAACACACTCAGAAAATAGAAAATAATCGTTGTTCACTTGCAGAGCCTGTTGTGTTCAATCACATTAGAAAGGGGCCACAGACAATGGCTGGCTGTCAGTGGGTGTTTGTTAATTCTCACCACAACCCCAGTGCCTAAAAGCAGCCTTTTGTGCAGGGAGAAAGTCCAGAAAAGAAGATGATGTTGCCTTTTTAATATGGAATGGGAATCCTTTCCATTAAGAAAAAAAAAAAAAAATTAAATTATGAAGTGCTGTTTGAGATCTCAACTCACTGGGAGCACTTCTGATGAAGGCAAAAGCTGGGCTGGGTCTCTGTTCCTAACCCATCTCCCAGTGGGTTGGGACCTCAAACAGCACTGCATAATTTAAATTTAAAAACAACAAAAAAACCCCAAAAAACAACAAAAAAAAACCCCCACCCCAAAAACAAACAAACAAACAAAACAAAAAAAACCCCAAAACACAACAACAACAAAAACAAACAAACAACAACAATAACAAAACCACTAAAAAAACACCCCCCCCCAAAAAAAAGGAAAGGATTCCCTATTAAAAAGGCAGAATAATTTTCTTTTCTGGACTTTGTCCCTGCACAAGAGGTTGTTTTTAGGCACTGGTGGTGTTGGCACAGGGGTTGTGGTGAGAATTAACAAACACCCACTGACAGGCAGCCATTGTCTATGGCCCCTTTCTAATGTGATTAAACAAAACTGCCAGCAAGTCAAAATTAATGCAAATGAGTGCAAATTCACATATTCCAAAAGGATTAGAATATCATTAATGTGGGCATTAAATATTTAAACAATATCTCTATGAAAGAATTATGAGCTTTCAAAGCTTGTCTGTGTTTTATGACCACATTAAAGCAGTTGTAATGACATCTTCCATGCTGGGACTTGGAATTATCCTTTTTTTTTTTGTTTTTTTTTTTAAAGGATCATCGTGGCCAGAGCCCCCAGTGTCCCCCCAGGTCGTGGTGTTGTCACCCAGAGCTCATCTCCAGTGGATGTGTTGGGATGGGAGAGGCAGGAACGTGGCTGTGAATGTGAAACCCCCCCAAAAAAACATCTCCAGGGTCATTCCACCTCTGCTCTGGGGTCAGGGCTCATCCCTGGCTTTTTATCCGTGTGGGATCCAACTGCTGGAGAGCTGGGAAGGTTCTGCTGGCCCTGCAAACAGAATTCCCAGAGCTTTGTTCCCCCTGCTTTGCTCACTCTGTGTTTCAGCTCCCAGGGCCGTGTGTTGGATGTGCCAAAAATTTGAATTTTTGAGCTTCCTGTGCTGTCAGGCACTGACCCCCAGGAGAACACTGCTTTGGACCTGAGAAGATCCAAATTTGAGTGATGGAGTTAAAATCACGGGTGTGGAGTTAAATAGAAGTGTGTGATTTCACGTGGTGAAGAGTTTTAAATTTCAGGTTTTTATAATACAGCAATAGGGATGGGACAAGATGGGGGATTTTGGGTGGTGTCTCTCTTGGTGTTCATCTTCCTTCTTCTCCATGGTTTCAGGCAGCAGCTTCTGGTTGGACAATTTGTGCTGCACTGAGGGTCACAGGAATTTAGTTATTGGGTTAAAAGTATCAATAATATCGGTGTGAATTCACCTCCATTTTGCTCACTTTTACCTGGAGGCTAGAAGTGTTGCTGAACTTTTGATAACATTTAATAAACAACCAAGCCCAAACACGAGAAAATCCATTTCTTTCATGTGTTTTTGAATTCTGGCTCTGAGTGAGGACAGAAGAAACTCCAGACAAAGCAGTAATGAAGTGATGCAAACACCACCCTGGTACAGCCATGCATGGACAGGGGTCTCCTTACCCATGGAATTTCTCTAATCCAGCTTCCATAACCAGCTGCAGTGAAAAGTTCTGATTTTTTGGGAATAACTTGATGGAAAGTCTTCCCCATCTCAGTTACTGGAGCAGAAAGGTTTGGAGGATGTGTCAGCTGAGAGAAGAGCTTGCAGGAAAAGCAGTGACACAGATTAGATGGAGACAGGTGGGGAGCAAGGCACTTGTTTGAGTGGCAAGTGTAAAATGAAGATGAACTTTGAAATTCCTAGAGAAGGCTCAGCCTATCCTGAGCCTGCCAGGCCTCTCCCTGGCTCTCCATGAGAACAGGAGCTCATCAGGATAACTTAAAGGATCCAAATTTAAATATTTGGGGTGGTCCCAACACCCACAGTGATGTTTTTAAGCCCGGGAGGGCTGTGACAGGCAGGCCTGCAATGGCATCTGAGCTCAGCTCTCCACTCCTGGTACAAAGCACTTCTCCTGTGCCATTTCCAGCAGTGCCAAGTGTGCCTAGCAAAGGGATTAAAATTAAAAAATCAAAGGGAATCAAGTGTGTTACTCCTCTCAGGGATAGCAGAGAGGAGTGAAGAACCCACTTGTGTGACTTAATGCATTTTTTAAGGAGCTCTCTGGCACAGTGGGGAGGATTATTTTGGGAGAGAGCCACGGATCCAGAGTCAGGGGGAAGATCTTTGGTGATGGCAGTGAATTGTTCTCGAGGCTCTCCAGCTCTGCCAAGTGCTGGGAGCTGGCAGTGGGAAGTGCAGGGAAACACAGTGGGCTGAGATGATTTCCCAAACATTCTGTGCCTCAGAGCTCTGCCTCTGCTCACAGCTCCCTTTAAAGCTTACCATAAACTGGGCCAGAACCTTGGTTGGATGGAGAGAGTTTATTTATCCCAATAAACTGGAATGGGGCAGGTGACAAGGACTGGATGATCCCTGTGGGTCCCCCCCAGCCGAGGATGCTCCAGGAGTGTTCCTTTACTCAGGAGCAGCAGCTTTTGCTGTTTGCTGCTGGGCAGGGAGGAATTGGCTGGGGAAGGGAGCTGGGCTGGGGGCACAGGGCTGGGATGTGGAATTGTGGAAGTGGAAACCTCCCCTTCCACCAGCAGAGAATTTCCTTGTGCTGCTTTCAAAGGCAGGGCTGGGATGTGGAATTGTGGAAGTGGAAACCTCCCCTTCCACCAGCAGAGAACTTCCTTGTGCTGCTTTCAAAGGCAGGGCTGGGCTGAGCTGCTCATGCCTGGAACACCAAGAGGTGTCCATGGGGCAGGCAGGGATGCAGGCAGGGATTCAGATGGATTCAGACCCTGCAGCGTTCCCTGTTCCCATTTCTGAGCAGCACAGAGCAGCACAAGATGCAGAATTGCCAACCTGAGCTTTTGGTCAGACTCCACGGACATCAATTCTGTGACTAATCTGATCCATCTCTCAGTTTATTCCTTGTAATCAGCAATCTGTTTGCTCTAACTGCAGACACCACTACGTGACCAGTACATGATCTAATTAAATGCAACATATTAATGATCCCCTACATGGATTTGTGATCCTGTAATGAACGGTGGAACTACACCACAACTCTGCTTGATTTGGCCGTGGCTCGGATTTTAAAATTATTTTCTCCATTTAATGGCCAAATAATTAATGACAAATCCGTGCATGACGCTGCTGTAAAATCCTTGATGAACCTGCTCTGAGAAGGACAGCAAGCTCAGCTAAGGTGGTAGAAATTAAAATTAATTCAGCTCTTGCATGGATAATAGTTGGTAGGAGGCTGAGCTGTAGATCTGTGCTTGCTTTGCCAGCTCCAGCTTTCCTGTTTTGTTGCCATATCCACAAAAACAGCGATGGGGAACTGGGGGATGGAGCAGCAGTGACACCTGAGAGCTGCAGTTATTTGCTGCAATGTCAGCTCTGAGATTCCCTGTGATCTGCTGCAAACCTCCAGCTAGATTAAAGACAGACACGGGGAACTTGGAGACAGAGCTGGCTGCAACTTGAAACGATCCCATAAATATTTATTTATGCACAGCTGCTCTTGTGGGTGACTTACAAGAGGACTGCATCCCCCTTCCCTCCTGATTTGTCATTTTTTTGGACCACTGCTTTATTTCATAGCTAATCCAGCAGCTTGGTTTCAGGTTAGACATGAGGAAAAGCTGGAGGGCTGTTCAAGGAATAAATAAATGGTTTGGTAGGAAGTTCATCACATGAAGGGAACAGATTTTCTCAGCAAGGGGTCAGTGAAGGCTGATCCTGCCTTGGGGCAGCAGAGCCCAGAGAAGCTTTTCCAGCCCCTTCTCACCCCAGTTCCGAGGAATCTGTCAAATGTTTGTTGAATTTTCTCAGCTGTTTGTGTAAAGTGAAAAACCCAGGCCTGAACCTGGAGAAACAGAATGTCCTCGCACAGAAGGCAGTGGGTGACACGCAGAGAAAAACAAACCTGCCAATCTGCAGCCCTGGTTTCTGTGCTGGTGCCATGGAGCCAGGAGGCAGATTTAGACAATTTCTGTTTTTTTTGGGTTTTTTTTTAAACTTTGCAAAGTCTGGTAATTGGATTGGATTTTTCAGCTCTTCATTGCTGGTGGTTGATGCTGCTGCCTCAAATCCTCGCTGGGGAATCCTCGATGCTGCTGCTGAAATTCGGGTTCCAAACTGAGATTTGGAGCTGGGGTTGGGGTCCCCCCGTGCCAGGCAGGCTCAGGTCGAACTGGGGGGCACAAATACCAAATGCCAAATGCCAAATGCCAAATTCCAGCCAGCACAAGGTCACTGGTGCCCCTGGAGGGGGGAGATTGCTCTGAGCTGGTGCCTCCCAATGAACCCAGCTCCAGGGGAGTCCCAGGGGGGAATTTCTGCAGCTCTGTTTTCAGGTTTCCCCAGCTGGGATGAGCATGAGAACAGAGAATCAGATCGATTTTCCTCTCCCTTGCAGGCAGCCCAATTTCCATCACAAAGGGTTCGGGGTGAGTGTGCAGAGAACTTGCTCAGAACGATCTCAGGCACCTGGATTTTGGGAACGAGCCCCCCTGGAGAACCTCAGGCAGTGAAAAAAAATCAGGCAGGGATGGGTTTGAACCTCCTCAAGGCTGCAGTGATTCCGAGGAGCTCTGGATGCTCAGGAATTGGTTGCTTTGCTTCTTTGAGAGACATTTTATACATATATGTATAAAAACACCAGATAAATTGGGACAGTGCACGCTGCCTTTGCTCTGCTTTGATCAGGGTGTAGCTCCTCCAGAGCTGCCCTGATTAAATCAGAGTGAAAATAAATTGAAAGAGCTTCTGTCTGATTTGTGAGACTTCTTCAGGTGTTGAGGGGAGAGAAAAAAAAAACATCCAAGGAGCCAGGATGAGAGGATTCACCATTTCATTGCCAAGGAGAACTCTTGCTGGCACAGAGGGGTAGGAGCTTTGGGATTTCAGTGTTCAGGTTGCTGAGGAAAACCTGCAGAATCTTCCCCACCATGTCCTGAATGGGACAGCAAAGCGATTTTCCCCTTTCCCACATGGTTCTGTTCCCGGAGCAGAGGGGAGGCTGCTCACAGCTGCTGCAGTGGTGCTGCAGGTCTCTCTCCCCACGCCATGAATATTGAAATGCCCGAGTCATTAATCTCACTTCCCCACCGAGGACAAGGGATGTTCAATTCCCCGGCCACAAAAAGGCTCTGCAGGGATGATTGAGTTCCTGGAGTTGCTTAAAAGCTGCCTGGAACGGCTGAAAGGCCCTGACAGGCAGGGAGGGGAGGTCAGGGGTGGAGTTCATCACCTCCCTAACAGAATTAATCAAGGGGACAAAATCAGGACACGTTTGCTATTGAACACTGAGTCAAAGCATCGTGGTGTGGTCCAAATTTAGAATTCCCAGAGGGGAGTGAGAAAGGCTTGGGGAAAGTCCAAGGAAGGAGAGCAAATCCTTTTGTTTCTAGGGGGAAAGGGAGGCAGAAGGATTGGTTCAGAAAACCAGAAAGGATTGGTTCAGAAAAGCCGCAGGAAGAGAAATTATTGTCAGGTCCCCCTGCGATTTTAACCTTTCGTGGGGTTATGAAAGGTTTTAAATCCGACAGGGGGAATGGGGAAAGGAGAGAAATAAATGCCAGGAAGGTGGATGAGGCAGGAGCACCCTCCTTTAGTGTCCCTGTGTGACAGCTCAGCCAGGGCTGTGTCTGCACTGGGAGCTCCAGTCCCGGGGTTTTTGGGCAGGACAAACCCCGGGGAAGTTTCTGCTGCTCACGAAGGAGGGAATCTGAGAGGCTTCACTGGAGACTTTTCCTTCACTCCCTCTTCCCACGGGGCTGGCCATGCCTAGATCCAGTTCCAGAGGGGGATTTGCAGGCTCCTGTCCCTGTCACAGCCCCTTCCCCATCCCTCAAACCCCCAGCAGCAGCTCAGCTGGGCCACACAAAGTGGTAAAAATGATGTTTTTCCTGTCTTGGTCAGCGTCCAGAAAGCTTTGAAGCATCAGAGGGATGTATAAAACAAAATATAAATAACAATATCGAAACCATTTCCTTTTCACTCCCTGCTGGCTCCTTCCCCCCGTTCTGGCCCCAGTTTGTGCCAGTCTGGGATGGACAAACAAACCCAAATTTCTCTTTGTGGCTGCTGTGAAACACAGGCAGAGCCTCAGCACTGAGATAAGCAGAGATTTCACTGCAAGAGGCAGGAGACCTTCAGAGGATGTTGCCTCTGGGGAAATTTGTTCAGCAAGAGGTTTTATTTTTAATGTGAAATGGAGGAACAAAACACGGGATTGAAGCTTTTTGGTAAACCTTGCAAAGGGCCCACAGCCCAGCTCGCTCTCTTTGCAGCCTGCTATTATTCGTGCCCCAGATTTGCTTTTTCTCAATGGGCTTCCCGAGATAAAAATGTGCATTCTGAAAGAAAAAAAAAAGAAATTGATGAAAAAAGTGGATTTCTGCTTTGTAACTAACCAGGCTCCTTCAGAAGTCTCTTTTTTCTTTTTTTTTTTTTTTTAAATGAGCAGCACATTTCAGGTGTGCATCTGAATTTCCTGATTCCCAAAGCTGCTTGTCAAAATTATCAAGGCCTGGTTGCAGTAATTTAATTATTAGACAAATCAGCAGAAATCTCCGTGTTTCCTTCCCCTTCTAAAAATTGTTCCTGAATCTTTTAGTGCTGCATTCAGTGAACTTTTGCTGAGGTTCAGGGCTCTGAGCAGAGCAGCAGAAGCTGTTCAAGTTTCCTTCAGCACCAGAGTGATTCCAGAAAAAGCAAAGACAGAAAAACGTGAGGAAAAGCTGTCTTTGAAACCAGGCCATGTCTTGATTGCAGCCAGTGGCTAAAAGGGGAAGAAACTTGGATTAAAAAGCCCATCTGGGAGCTGTTCAGTCTGGATTTTCAGGCAGACTTGCACGTTGCTCCAATTTCTTTTCTTCCTGCCTTGACCCCAGCATAGAACTTGGCAGATGTGTTTGGGAGATCAGTGTGGGACAGAGCCTGGAGCTTGGAGAGCTCCTGAATAAAACAAAGATGTTAAAACAGCGAGGAAATGACCAGGCCTGGGGTCCCCGAGGGGGCTGAGGGTGAGCACTCCCATGGAGGCAGCACTGATTTACACATTCCTTGGGAAAACACCCACACAGCAAAATATTTCCTTTCCTCCACTCCAGTGCTTCCAGCATGGAACAACCTCTTGCTCTTGCTCTGCCCAGCTCTCCTCTCACCCCACACCTTTCCCCAGCAGGGAAAGCAGGAAAATATTCAAAGGTTTTTTGTTTTTTTTTTTCCTCAGGGTTTATGCTGAGAGGACACACAGAGCTCTGTGCTCTAAGAGCTGATGTGGGAGCTGCCCTGGTTTGGATGGCTCCCAGCTCAAGTGGGGCTGTTCAGGGTGTGGATGAACATCAGGGATCAAAAATCTCCCCCAGCTCAGAAATCAGCTCCAGCCCTTGGGAGGAAAGCTCCAAACCCACCCAAACTCAGTGTGGGCAAGGACTGAGCCCAGATTTTGGCTGTGGAGAGCCCTTAGCAGGGCTCAGGACACCAGGGGGGGAGCAGAGCTCACCAAGCCCTCCCAGGAATGCCGGAGAGGGCTCTGTGTTTGTTTTCCCCCACGGAATCTTTGTTTTTTTTTCCACGTTTGGTGACTTTGCTGAGCACCCAGCCCGGAGCTGTGGCCCTGGGTGCTCTCAGGGTGATGATTGACTGTGCCAGGGCTCAGCACAAACCTTCTGCTGAGCACCAGCAGCAATGGCAATCCAGGGAATGTGCTCAGCAGCCACACAGCCCCGGAGATGCTGCTCCTCCTGTTGCCATGGCTACCACACTTGGCTGCCAATATCAGGAGGAAAAATGTTCACATTGATTTCTGCCCCCCCTCCCCTCCTTGTTTTCCCTCTGAAATAAAAGATGATACCTGGGAATTAAATTAATCCCTGGGCTAAGTGCAGTTGTGTTTCCAGCACAGTGCCTGGCATGCACATGCACAGGGATGGATTTTTCTCCTTTGGAATTCGCCAGCCCAAAGCATTTCCTCAAATTCCCTCCCTGGCCCTGCTCCTGTCCCCTTAACCCTTTGCCTGCCCGAAGGAGGATCACTCCAGGGGCAGGGGAAGAAGGAGTGTCAAGGGACTGGTGGCTTTTTGTGTACTGGAAGGTGGGAATGATTTATTTAAAGGCCAAATTTCCGAGCAGCTGAGTGTTGTGTCATTGGTGCTCAGAGGAGTGTGGCTACTCTCATTTCACTTTATAACTCCCATTCAAAGCAAGTCAGCTGGGAATCAATTTAGAGAACAGCATCGGGCTGAATTTCCCGTGTTGTAAGGACAAATATGATCACAGGAAATGGAGCTTGCCCCCTCTGACCTTGTTAATGTAACACTCACTCAGGTCTCCGATGGCCCAAGGCAGGAGTGTCCCACTTTCCCTGTCACTGTTCCATGCTCTGGCCACACCTGATGCTGCCTGAAGCAGCCTCAGAACCGATTTAAGCCAGGCTGGTACAAAATTCCTCAGGTGGGAGGCACTGGGGGCTGCAGGAAACACAGAGAGGGACTTTTCACCAGGATGTGCAGTGACAGGACAGGCTGCAAAGTGACAGGGGAGGATTTAGGGGGAATGTTTGGAAAAATCCCTTCCCTGTGAGGGGTGGAGGAGGGAAGGGTGGTGCTGCTCTGGCACAGAGGGGAAAGAATCCGAGAGGAACCTCAGTTCTTCCATTAGCAATTAAAATCAATCCTTCCCTTGTTGGAATCTGAGCATCCTAAAAGCTTCCAGCACTGAACAGTGAGGGAGGGAACTCGCTGAGCCAGAGGCTCTCAGTCCATCCCATCAGGACCCCCTGAAAAACTCAAAAATACCATTTTTACCTCCCTGATCCTCTCCCTCAATCTCTGCAGCTTGTCCTGACATGGGGCTGAGGAATATTTAGAAGAGCTGGGGATGGGGCTGCTCAGAATCCAGCACGAGGATCCCAGGGATCACTGCTCACATCAGTGGAATGCTCCTGTCACAAACTGCCACAGAACTTCTGAGCATCACCTCGTGCTTCCATTTAAACCTTAAACAAAATCTCAAACATCCCAGGCTTTTTTTAAAAAAAAAAATTTTTTTTTTTGCTTAATTTTTGTCCTTTAATGCTTCCTGTCCCTCAGTTTGTTCCTCCCACGCTGCAGAACTGAGGCAGCAGCCCAGGATTCCAAACACATCGGGGTCGCTTTTACCTCTGCTGGCTGCTGCAGCAATTTAAAATCACCTGCTGCTGATCATCCCCCTGCCTGGAGGCTTAATGATGCCACGAACTCTGCAAGGAGAGTTTGTGGTGTTTGATCCAATTATCCAGAGCTAAAGATGACTCGGGGAGGAGAGAGGGACGGTGCCAGGGCTCTGTGCCACCGCACGGTCACGCACGGGATGAATCACAGATTTCACTGCAAAACACGATTTAGGGAGACAGGACCAAAGGCTGGGGGTTCACCCACGGGAAGGGAGGTGCAGGGATGCTCCAGGACCTTTCCAAAGCCACCTCAGGGCTGGGCTCAGCCAGGGCACTCTGGGCTGCCCCATTTCAATCCAGCCTGCAGAGCCTCCTGTCATCGGCTCCTGCTCTTTCTTCTCTGCTTTTAATGTACATTGCACAATTTAACCGTTATTGTAGCCCCTTCGGGCAGAAATTGATTTATTATTTAAAATGCTGTTTGTTGTATCCAGAGGATTCAGCAATTCACGGGGTGTGGGTGACAAGAGCTCAGCCTACAATGGTCACCCTCAGCTGTGGGTTTGTCTGAAACCACTCTAGCTCTGGTTACAATGCATTCTAGACTTTTATTTTAATACATAACAACCAATCAATGCCTTTACTATTACCCATCATAACTACTAACATTCCATATTCATGTTACTATTCTCCAGTCACAAAAGGTTAGTGGGTTAAGTTTAAGCTAGAAGTTGTGTTTCAGTTTTCTTGCAGTGGAAAATGTTGAAATCTTTCTCTCTACTTGCAACATTGGCTTTCTTGTTCGCCTGTGAAAATCTTTTTGCTTGGTAAAAACATCTTTTGTTTGAGGTGGATTTATCTTTTGCTCTGAGCCATAAAAACCCCTTCAACTCATTTCACTCTTTGCTTTCTAGTTCCCCAGTCAGACTGGCTCAGCAATTCTTTTCTTCTATATCAAAACTCGCTCTCATTTCTATTCCTTCTTCAGACTCTGCATTCAAAGATCTTTCTGTTACACAATCATATCTGTGAGACCTTCCTGTCAAATCCTTATCTTTCCCAACAGGAGGGATCCTGGTGATGGCCAGCAGGAGACCTTTCCACCCTGAGCCCAGCCCAGGCTGTGCAGAGAAGCTCCTCATGCCCTTGGGCAGCTGCTGGGCTCCACAATGGATTTATTTCTGCTCAGCAGGTCCCAGGGAGGCTCCCAGGGAAGCCCTGGGCAGGGAGGGGAGGCTGCTGGCCCCCGTGACAAGTGACATGATGGAGAAAATTGCCGTGTCAGCCCTGATTAGGGCCAGCATTTCCCTCCCTGCCCCAGAGCAGGCAGCAGGACCCTGAGCAGGTCCCAGCCATGGGAGCTGGGAATCACCTGGAGCTGGGTGGGGATGTTTGGGGGGACACCCAGGGGGTGTTTTGAGCACGTTTTCATGCCTGACCTGCTCCTCGCCCCTGCCTTGGCCAGGACACACGGGAACAATGTGCTCCTTTCCCAGCCAGGGGGCCTTGGCAGGTCTGGCTGCTTCCTTGGGATGAGATCACAGAGGGAACTCACAGAAAACCATTCAATCTCTCCAGTTAGAAACTGTCAGCACCTCTCACCTCTCCAGGTCTGTGCAAAACCATCTGCTGGCTCTTGCAAAGCCCCTTCCCAAAGGCCTGGCTTTGGACACACAAGGCTGGGCTCTGCCAGTGTTTTGGGTGGCTCTGAGGGCATCACCTCCCTGTTCATCAGCCCAGGGCACCCCCTGCTACCCCTTGGATTAATTCTAATGCCTCCACACACTCTTTCCTCTGTTAGACAGGAAGAACTTTGGAAAAAGTTCCAAATACCACCCTGAAATCAGCAACCCAACCTCGCCTGGGAATCCTTTTTATAACAATAAATGTATAAATTTACATCCCACCTGACAGGGACCATAGGCAGCTGCCACCCTGATTATTCACAGCACAGAAATCTCCTTTGACAGGTTTTGGTTTCCTTATTTCCTCACATTAATTGTTTCCCCGGGAGCCTGGAGCAAGGCTGTGTGCTGAGGAAAAGGAAGATGTGGCAGCAGAAGTGTGAACAGCCCTGCCTGGGCTCTGTGCTTGGACACCCACATTGTTCCCCAAACTCCAGGGAAGAGGAGGGAATATTCCTGCTGATGAATTTCCTTGGGAATGCCCACTGCTCTTCCAAATTATTTTAACTCAGTCAGTTTATCACAACCTCAGTGTTGGTGCTCAGCAGAGCTGGTGAAGAACCTCACCAGGGTCAAGAGAGAGGGAAAGAAGAATTTCCCAGATTTTCTCTTTAGCTCAGTTTCCTCCATTCCCAGGGCCCACTCACCTGCCCTGCACATAAATTTGTCAGAGAGCAGGATGTGGCTCCTGTGACAGATGGAACCATCCCAGTTCTGGTGGGGAGCTCACCCCAGTCCCCTCCCAGCTGAGCAGCCCCCACTCGGTGTTTGCCACCAGGCACCCTCAGACCTGGCAGGGAATTTTAGCTGCAATTTGAACTTTAAAAAAGCAGCAGCAGTGCTGTTAGGGGCAGTGGGGCAGGGAAAAGGGGGAGAAGAGGAGAGCTGGGATGGTTCCAGGGATCATCCTCAGGACCCACAAAGAACCTGAGCAGCTGGAAAATGCTCCCCAAAATCCAGCTGGCACCGAGATCCCTCCGTGTGCCTTCCCTTTGCCTTCTCCTCTCTTTTAGTTTGTGCTGGAAAGAACAATTCCCGAATTCCTGTGGAAAGGGAAAGGAATAATCCCCAGACCAAACAGATTTAAAAAGATCTTTAGTGTCTGGAAGTGACAGCACCAACCCTCACCAGCAGCAAGGGAAGGCCAGCAGCAACCTAAACATTGGATTTCAAGGGAACTTTAAAAACACAGATTGCCCAGGGAAGGAATATTTTATATTTTACATGGATATTTTCCTGCTGGCTGATATCACATCTCCCTGCCTGGGAAATGAAGCGAGGGGAGTTTTTGGTTTGGTTTTTTTTTTTTTTTTTTTTTGCATGCTCTGCATGGAGGAGGTAATGGGAGATTTTGTGCTCTAAGTGGAGATAGCAGAATCACATGGGGCAGGGGAGAAATTGCCTCTCGCTATCCTGCAGCCACAATCACCACTCTGAGGACGGGAGGGGGGGCTGCACAGAGAAAATAAAACTGCTTTTAAAATAGCAGGCCTGGAGGAATAGGTAACTCATCTGTAGGAGAAGTGCAACACAAGAGGAAATCCAGATTAATATTTAGCAGAAGTAACAAACTCTTAACACCACATTCCCCCCTCTGAACATTCTTTTCTCCACTTTATTGTTCTTTGCCTTTAGCTCAGCTTGAATGCTTTGGAAACAACTCAGGTGATTCTTTGCAGACTAAAGCAGTGATAAGAGTTTTTTTGGTGCTGCTTTTATTTCATGTACAGCTGACAGAGCAGATTGTCCTGTTGGTGCAGGTGCAGCTCCAAAATCCTTCCAGGTAATTGGGATTTTTTTTTTTGAAGGAGCCATTATGGAATTTCTCATTCACATCCCATCATTTCTGAGGTTTCAGCTCTTCTCTCCTTTCTAAGGTTGGGGGATTTTTAATGGGTTTTTAGCCACTTCAGGATTTTTGTTTTGGATTTCAATATGGTTTTAATTAAAGTAAAGATGTTAATGGCACACATAATGTTCATGAAAGCAGCAGCAACACTCCCCCAGTGACTCACTTAAAGAAAGCACATCAGGTTGTGTATTTATACTGAAATCTGCTGGATGTGATGCTTTCCCATTTTATCTCTTCACAACTTTGAATTGGAATTCCAAACGAAAATCTTGAAATGGCTAAAAACCCATGAAGTTTGAGTTTCCCCCCTTCCCTTGGCTGGCAAAGCCAGGAAAACAGGCCAATAATTGGGAATTCAGCATCACCATGGGATTGCTCAGTGCTCTGTAAGCATGAAAGGGAAATCCAAGGAAACTGGAATCAATATTCCAGCTTTCCTGTTGGCATTTGGGGCTGCCCAGATTTCTTCTCTTGCTGCAATCACTGAATTCTCCTCTCCTTGCAAGCCCCCACTGCTGGCATCAATAACATATTCAAATATTCCTGTGTACTAAGCAGCTCTTAATAATTACGTCAACCCTTAATTTGCTGCGACTCAATTACTGCAGCAGCTCATTGACATTGTTAAGGTTAATAACTCTGAGATTCAGAGGACAGGACACGTTACAAATCACACTGATTGTGGAAATTGTTGCAGCAAAAGCAGGGCAACAATTGGCAAAATATTATTTAGCAGCACTCAGGCAGCAACTTTCCCAAGAGCTCATCCCGTGGGAGAGTCTGGGGAGGTTCTGACTGGGAAATTCCAGCAGTTTGGGCTGGGAGGGTCTTTCCTAAATCCTGGAGGATTTCTCCTTGTGCTGGAAGAGCCAGGTTTTGGATGCAGTACAGGCAGTGCTGGTGGGCTGCTCAAAAATAGCGAATTTTCTCCCCTCAATGGTTTGTCTGGACCACAGCTCAACCTCCTTGAGGGAAAATCCCATGGAATATTGGCCCAGCAGTGGTTTGACCCTTTGCTCTGAGCATGGCCTTAAATATTTCTCCTAAATAATCTTTTGGCCCTTCGGAGCTGGAGGCAGGCAGGACCACTCCTGTCCTTGTCACCATCACTGAGCAAAGGAGAGATGGTTTAATGTATGGGCTGGAGTGACTCCTCAAATGAATCTTAATCACATGGGCTAATTAGAGGCTGTGTTTGTTAATCAGATGTGAATAGCAGGCTGATTTCTCTATTTGGATAAACGTCTGCTGCAAAACCTCTTGGCAGATGGGCCAATGTTTGCTCCCCCCCAGCCTAAGTGGGCATTTTAGCAGGTTGCAAACATCAGTTCATCGCTAATTAGGGACAAATGAAAGCAGCAGTGCTGGTGTCCAGCACAGGGCCCAGACACTCTCCGTGGTGTATTGGAATCTGCATTTGGAATTCCTGCATCATCCCTGGGGTCCTTCTCGTGGACTGGGCTGAGCTGTTGCACAGGACTGCTCAGAATTTCCTCCCCCACAAAATAAATCAGGGTGGGATTTCCTTGCAGGCTTTCCAGGCTTATAAGAATCAAATTAAATTATTTGGGGTGCCCTGTGCAGGGCCAGGAGTTGGACTTGGTTGATCCTTGTGGGTCCCTTCCAACTGTGATTCCATGGTTCAAAATAAAACCAAAACCTGGAGGCAGCAGCTGCAGCTCACCTTGTGGCTAACCCAACTTTAATCCAAATTTCTGATGCCCTCAAGTCCTGAAACCAAGGAATAGAGGTGAATTTAGCCCTGAAAGGTCCTTGGGGCTCTGTTCCTTGGGCTGTGGGTGCTCTGCTTTGTGCCAGCTCTCCTCTCATCACCCCATGGATCTCCTCCAGTGTGCTGGGGTGGCTCTGGCTGGGGCATCACCTCCCTCCTGGCTCCTCCAGCCAACAGCTGAAGCTCAAATGGGATTTTCAGTGTGTTTGGCTTCTCCTGCACTCTCCAGAATTACCCTGAAGAGTATTTAAATATCTCTCTTAATAATTACACCGAGTTCCCTGCTACCCATATTCCCAGCAGCTCCTCTGCCAGTGGAAGTGCTGAGTTATCCTGCTTTTATCGTGCCTACCTATGGATTACAAATAGATCTTATTAACTGCTCCAAGCTGACACATCTACTGGAATAAAGGGGCTCGTTTCTTCCCAGGCAGCAGAACAATCTTCCTGTTATGCTAATAAATACAGGAATTTGCATAAATCTAATCAGATGGGGAGGCTCAAACAGAGCCCAGCGCTCCTGGGTGCTTGGGAGAGCTGCTCCTGCAAAAGGGACTTTTAGGGGAAATCACCACCACCAGTTGGAACTGGGCAGGGGCTGGGAGAGGAGGAGGAGGTGGGAGTTGTCTTTCCAAAACTCCAGCTCAGTTTCCAGGGGGGCTGTGCTGCAGAGCCCCTCATCCTGGGTCGCACAGCCTGTTGCCTGATGCATTTTATGCATTAAATGCATGTACTAGAGATGAGAAAAGGCGATTTTCTCCGAGCTCTGACTGTGCTGGACCATCCCTTTGGATGGAAAATGAGCCCTGGGGTGGCACTGCTTTGTGCTTTTGTGCACCCCAAAACGCCCTGGCCCTGGTGCTGTGGGTGCTGGGAGCCTCCCCAGCCTCACAAACCCCTTTTGCTCTAGGGGTGAGCAACTCCTTTCCCTCCAACCCCATCCAGAAAAAAGAAACCAACAAAAAAATTCCTGCAGATCTGGGGAGAGCAGCTGCTCAAATGCTGGAAGGATTTGTGATACCCGTGACCTTGTGTGGGGGTTTTGTGTCTTGGACAGCTCTGCATCAGATTGGGCTGGAGCTGGGGATTTTTATGGGGCAGAAAAAGGAATTTGCTGCAGCCTCCTCCCTTTCAAAGCTGGGTTAGTGCTGGCAGGGCTGGGAAGATGCAGCTCCTTTGCTCTCTGCACTGGTGTTGATGACAAACGTGTCTCTCCCTGCTCATCCCTGCTGCTGCTTTACCCTCCAGCCGTCCTGGATTTGCTTTTGGAGGGCAGGAGAGCTCTGCCTTCCGTTTTTAGCTCGGCAGATGTCTGCTTCCCTGTGGGAAACCTGCCTTGGACCAAAACCCGGCATGAGAGGGAGGCTCATGGAGCTGGAGAGGCAGGTGAAGCCAAGGCACACCTTGAAGGCAAAAACAGACGCACCCTGCCTGCAGAACGAGCCTAAAATCGCATCTCCCGCCCTGCTCCTGCTTCAGATCCCATCTGCATTCCTGGCTGGAAGCTGGGGATGAGCCCAGCCAGGAGGGAGGGGCTGTGCCAGGAGCGTGCAGTGCTCCAGACAGAGCAGGGAGCTCGGATTTGTTCCTTTGGAAAACGCTTTCCACACACCTCTGAATGCTCCAGCAGCAAAACAGCACCGGGGCAGTAGCTGGGGGCTCTTCTTCCAGGGTGAGGATGCTCAGAGTGGGAGAATTGGTTGTGTAAGGAATTCCAGATGACACCAAGTGCTCCCCCAGGGCAGATTTGGCTCCACCAAACTGCTCAGAGCTGCATCCAGCCCGGCCTCGGGCAGCCAGGGATGGGGCAGCCACAGCTCCTCTGGAGCCTGTGCACAGCCTCTCCCCCCTCAGAGGGAAGGGAAGAAATGATTCCTCTCTCCAGAGCTGGAAAATCGCTTTTCCATCATGTTCTCCTTCAGGTTCAGGCTCTGGAAATGCTCCTGCCTGAGGGATTGCCTTCAATTCATGGTGGTGTTTAAAGAACAGAGGCTCTGCCCCCATGTTTTCCACGTGCTGGGAAATAGAGGGAAAATCCTCGATTCAAAACCTTCTAAAAGGGGAGGATGGTTTAATTCTCATTAGCACATTGCTCCACCTGCTCCTCGTACAGCACCTGGAAAACAAAAATTCCAATTGGAGCGTTTGGGCAGGAGCCCCGTGTGCAGCAGGGGTTGGGATGCTGTGACTGGGTTTGTTGTGGCTGAATTTTGGGATGTTAAAAGCCTTCATTGCCCATCATCCCCCCCACCCCGGGAGCAGTCACAGGTCAAACAACCAGAGCAGCATCGATGTGGGTGAAATAAAAGCAGCCCTGGGCAGCAGAGCCCTGGAGGGTTCATCCCTCCCCAGCCAGGTGATTTATCCCAGCAATGAGAACTTGACATTTTCAACATTTGGTGCAGCTCCAAGAGGCTCACAGAACTTGGAGTTCATGCAGGAAAGGATTTCTCAGACACTTCAGCAGGGCAGGACCCTTGGAGGAACTGGGAGGTTTTCCTGAGAACGTTCAATGTCGCCTTAAATTAGGCCATAAAAAGTAAGTGCTTTTTAAAAGCAATCTTGCACTGTAGGGTCTGCATTGTCACGGCTTCCTGGTGATTTAAAGGTTCTCCTTCCTCGTGGCTCCTGCAAAAAAATCCAACAAACACGAGCCTGGCTGCCGTGAAAAATACCCTTGCCTGTAAATCTAGAGGAAAAGCTATATATATATATAAATACCTCGATATAAATATATATATAAATGTGATAAACATCTCTAACCCAGAGCCCATAAAGCTGGAGGCTGACAGCAGAGCTGGGGAGCTCAGGCAGGGAAGAGCAAACCTGGATTTTTTTGGTTAGGGATGTACAGGTGGCTGCTGCTGCTGGGATATTTCTCTGTGGTGTTTCTTGGAGTATTTACATTTTTTTTTAGGAGGCTCACACTGGCTGTGAGGAACAGAGAAAATCCCAGAGCACTGCAGTGGCTCGTTTGTCATCCAGCTGCTTTTTCTGCTCCTTGTTCTTTCTGTGCCATCATTTGAGTCACCCTTGCTGAGTTCCCAGCATTTCCTGAGTGTTTTATTTTCTGACTTTTCCTGTGGGAGTGCTGCTGCTCTTGGATGGGACTTTGGGGCTGGGCTGGGTCTGATCCTCTCCTTTTCCTGCTGATCCACATCCCCACCTGTGCCTCCTTCCCATGGCTTGACTTCAAACTTGTCTCCTTTGGTGCTTTATTCTGATTTGTTTTAATGACAATATTTTATTTTATTTTATTCTATTTTATTTTTTTTAATTTTGTATTATATTTAAGATTTCATTTTATTTTATATTTTAGTTTTTATATTGTTTTATTTTTTATTTTATTTTCTATTTTATAGCTAATATTTCCTTTCAGTTTATATTCTATTTTATACTTTATTATTTTATGTTTTATTTTCTATTTTATTTTATTTTCTATTTTATTTTTTATTTTCTATTTTATGTTTTATTTTATTTTATTCTATGCTATTCTATTTTATTTTATTGTATTCTATTTTATTTTAGACTATTTTCTTTTATTCTATGTTATTTTATTTTATTCTATGTTATTTTATTTTATACTATTTTATTTTATTTTAGACTATTTTCTTTTATTCTATGTTATTTTATTTTATTCTATGTTATTTTATTTTATTTTAGACTATTTTATTTCATTTTAGACTATTTTCTTTTATTTTTTATTTCATTTTATATGGATCCAGTGACAGCTGCCCTGCATGGTCAGCATCTCTCCCAGTGCCTCTTCCAGACTTTTCTCACCCCTCTCTCACCCGTCCATCCCTGGCCTTCACCTTCAATCAGCCTCTGCCTCCAGTGCCAGTCCCAGGCTGCCCCTGGCATTGCCCAAGCAGGGCAGGGCTGGGGTTAACCAAACCAAGTGGGGAGGAATTGGTGCAGGGCAGCAGAGCCTGGCCTTTCCCAGAGCCTGCTGAAAAGCCCTTTCAGAGCCATTTGTGTCCCCTGGAGGGGGCTCCTGGGGACAGGAGGTGCCCCCAGAGCAGCCAGCAGGGCTGGGCTCTTCTGGAAATGTGCACACGGACAAAATCAAATCAAATAATAATTAAAAAAAAAAAAAAAAAAAAAAAGGGGGTGTGTGTGGGAAATCAGCTTGGTAAATAATTCCTTTCCCCATCTGCAGCTTAACAGGGAAGGACAAGACCAGGCAGCTCCAAAAGGCTGGTCCTGATCTCTGCTGACATCTGCAGCCAGCCCCACAGCAGGAGGAGGAGGAGCAGAAAGGGCCAGAGCAGCAGAGAATTCCCAAATTCCCAAATTCCTAAATTCCCAAATTCCCAAATTCCCATCTCCCGGTGCCTGTGCCCTGCCCCTGTGCCGTGGGAGCTCTGCAGGCACCACCAGCCCTGTCCCAGGGTTTTGGGGACACAAAAACCACACTGGGAGGGCTCCCAAATGGGGGAGCAGCAAACCTGCAAATTCATTAAATGTTGGTCAGAGCACTGCTTTGCTTCTCTGGGTTAGATTTGGTTATCTCCTGTCCCTCTGCTGAGGGAGCACCCCCAAAATGGGCTGAGCTGGAAAACCCTGGGTAGAAAATGCCCAAAATACACTCAAAACACACTCAATAGCTCTTTTCTTTTCTTTTCTTTTCTTTTCTTTTCTTTTCTTTTCTTTTCTTTTCTTTTCTTTTCTTTTCTTTTCTTTTCTTTTCTTTTCTTTTCTTTTCTTTTCTTTTCTTTTCTTTTCTCTTTTTCTCTCTCCTCAGGGTGTTCTGCCTTTGGTGCTTGCTTAAACCCCTGCAGCTGGGAAGGAAAATGATCAGACAGGACCAATTTTTGCAGGACACGGAAGGCAGGGGAATGATCAGACAGACAATTTTTGCAGAAGGACACAGAGGACAGGGGAGGTTCTTTCTGCTCCCCTCTGGGTTAGGGAGAATCCCCTGAGGAGGAGCCTCAGAGCTTCATTCCACCTCTGGTGCTGAGCTCCAGCTGGAAAAACCATCAGGGAAAACTTTCTGAGCTGAGTGCTGCAGTGAAGGGATCGGGGTGGAAGAATTGTCCAGCTGAAGTCTCTGAGAGCGAATCCATGAAGGGAAAAGAGGATGGGGAAGGGGATTTGGGGACCCAGCTGCCCCTGGATCCTGCTCTGCCCCCAGAACCACAGACTGAAGTGTCTGGACAAGGTGGTGAAGGGTGAAGGCAGAGATTTGCATACAGAGCACTGAGATAATGAAAAACCCCAATTAAAACCATAAATCAGGTGCCTCGTGATTTAGTCATTGGCCTGGATTGTCCCTTACAGGAGGTGGCTTTGCTGGAGGGATCCAGGTGAATTCTGACACCAGGATAAATCCACGCAGGGATTTTCCTTTTCCTTCTCCGTTTGGCTTTTGCAGCACCTTGAATTAGAACCAGCTCTTGTTTCCACACCAGGAACGAGTCCAAGGATGGTGTCAGTGGTTTGTGTTCTGTGCCAGCTCTGCAATGTCTTGATTGCACAACCTGCTCTTTTCCCAGGTTCCTAAATCTTCGTTCCTGGAGGTTTTAATTGGAGGTGAGCAAAGTAATGATCTGTCAGCCACGCAATCCTTGCTCTATTCATCTTGCCAAGAAGGGAAAAAAACTGAATTAAAGGAGAAAAGAATGATCTTGGAGGCGTTTTCCAGGCTTAATGATTCTGTGATGCTGCAGCGTGTGGCTGCTGAGGGGCAGGGGTGGCCTGGGTGTCACCAGGCAGCTCAGGAGGGGCTGTGACACCTGTGCGGTGACACCTGGGCTGGGTTTCAGGATTTCAGGCACAGGGCAGGGGCCAGGGCAGTACTGAGCTGTCTGTGCCTGCTCCAGAGAGCTCCACCTGGGACAAAAGCAATGTTCTAATCCACGAAGGAGCTTTGTCCTTCAGCACCTCACAGAAATTCCTTTATCTCCGTTATTTATTTATCACCTTGTTGAACGTGGAGAGCCCCTGCAGCCCTGGGCTCTGGCAATTAGCACTGCTGGCTAATTACAGAGCAGGGCACAGATTGATGTGCTGCCTGCCAACCTGCCAGGGCTGGGCCACCTCCTGCCCTCCTGAGCAGCCAAGCCCAGCTGGGTGTTCCTCCTGCTCCACCCCCAGGCACGGCTGGGCTCCAGACAGCTTTGATTTATTCATTTACAGAGCCAGTAAAGCCAATCCATCGTGCTTCACGTGCTGCCCTGGCTGTGCTGAGCCCTGGGGAGCTCAGACAAAAATAACTCAAGTGCTGATCCCCTGGGAAAGAGGGAAAGGGACTGATCCCCTGGGAAAGGGAAAAAGGGAAAGGGATTGATCCCCTGGGAAAGGGAAAAAGGGAAAGGGAAAGGGGCTGATCTCCTGGGAAAGGGAAAGAGGGAAAGGGAGCTCCCCACTGCAAATCTGTGGGGTGCTTCATGGAATGTGCAATTGTTGTAGGATTGAATTTCAGGCCTGCTCTGTCCAGAGAAGGAATCCAGGCCTTGCTCAGAGAGCAGAAAGTGATGCCCAGGAAATTGCACCTGAATATGAGGAAAAGCCTCCCCGGGCAGTGGCTGCACACAGGGACAGAGCAGAGTGTGGATGTCCCTCACTGGGGACACCCAGAGCCAGCTGCAGGAAATTCTGTGCCCTGTGCTCTGACCCTGGGCTTCAGTCTGCCATTCTGTTCTTGCCTGGAGGTGAAATTCATTTAATTTCATTTCCTAAGTGCTCCTTTCTACCCTTCCTGTCCCATTGATGCTTCCTGCTGTGCCAGCAACCAGATCCCAGCAGGAGGGACCCAGTGGGAGTGGGAAGGAGCCAGCAGAGGTGAGGATCAGCCCAGGGGTGATGCTGGGGCAGGGCAGCACTGAGGGAGCTGCAGCAGCCACACCACGAGTGACTATTAGGGGCAGTTTCAGGTACCCGTTTCTCATCAGTGACCACATTCAGGCTCCTAAATTAGGCTGAGATAATGAGGTAACATCTCCGTGGTCGGGGGAGAGGCTTTGTGCAGGCAGGGTTTGTGTCAGAGCTGTACCAGCACATCTCTGCTGCTGTCAGCACCGAGCATCCCCTGCTCTGAGCTGAGCTTCCAGGGAACAACTTCTGCAGATCTGGCTCTTCCCCTCAGCTCCGCGTTGGGTTTGTTGTGTTTCCAAAAGCTTTTGTGTCTGTGAAAATCACCACAAAATGTGCCAGAGCCACCCTGTCCTCAGCAGCTCAGCTCTGTCAGGGAAATTCTCCAGCCCCGGAGTGCCCAGGGTGAAGAGATGAATAGCAGCTGCCTGGGAGTGTTTGCTCTGTTGGCTGGCACAAAAAAAACATTCCCTGCTCCTCTCTGACCCCTCTCTGCTCTCCCTGCACTGAGAGCTCCGTGCGTGGGAACTCTGAGCACAGAATGGAACAACTGTGAGGATCCAGCTCCTTCCTGCACCAGGGGAATGTGGGGCGAGGGAAAAGCTTGCAGAGAGACCTCAGGGTAAACCCAGCTCCCAGGGTAAACCCAGCTCCCAATATAAACCCAGCTCCCAGGGTAAACCCAGCTCCCAGGGTAAACCCAGCTCCCAGGATAAACCCAGCTCCCAATATAAACCCAGCTCCCAGGATAAACCCAGCTCCCAGGATAATCCCAATTCTCAGTTTAAACCCAGCTCCCAATGTAAACCCAGCTCCCAATGTAAACCCAGCTCCCAATATAAACCCAGCTCCCAATATAAACCCAGCTCCCAGGATAAACCAGCTCCCAATATAAACCCAGCTCTCAGGGTAAATATAGCTCTCAGTTTAAACCCAGCTCTCGGTAAATATAGCTCTCAGTTTAAACCCAGCTCCCAGAATAAGCCCAGCTCCCAGGGTAAACCCAGCTCTCAAGATAAATCCAGCTCCCAGTGTAAACCCAGCTCCCAGGATAATCCCAGCTCTCAGTTTAAACCCAGCTCTGCTCTCAGCATCCTTGGCCAGCCCAGCTCACAAATGGGACACAGCCATTCCACACTGGGGAGCTGCTGAGGGATGGGATTTCCCAGGATGGGATTTCCCAGGATGGGATTGGTTGAATTTTCTGGGCAAACATCTTTATTTGAGGTGCAGTGGGACCCTGTGCTCTGCTGGGAATCCCAGGTGTTGTGGGTTTGGGCACGAGAAGCAGAACACTTGGAACATCAATAAATCAGTGGCTGCTGGAGCTGTTATGGAGCAGAATCCAAGGGCAGGATGTGGAACTGGGAAATTCTAACCCTGCTAAGAGCATTTCTTGCTTTAACCCAATTTCTATTCAATATCCCTCTGCTCTTATCAGCTGGGTTGGTGGGGATAACCCCAGCTCCCACACCTGCCACAGCAAAATCCCAAACTGCTGCACGTGCCTGCTGGGCAGGGCTGATGTGTTTTCCCACAAACAAGAGTATCTCAATCCTGCAGGGCTCGGGGCAATGCCTCTCCTGCTTTCCTGGTGATAACAGGGTTGCTTTCTCCCAGGAAGCAATTTGGGAATTGCACAGATCATTTCATTTTCTTGCTGTTTTGTCCAGGCCCTGCTCTTCTCTTCTCTCTCACAAATACCCCTCTGTAGAGGGAACATAATAGAAAAGAGCCTCGGGAGAAAAGCAGAATATTCAGTGATTCAGGAATCCTCAGGGGAGAGCTCTGCTTTTACTGCAGAGTCACCACCAGGAAAAATTGTAAATCACTTCTTCTCTGCCTTCCTCTCGATGCCTTGCTATTTAAAAATGTAATTAGATCTGCATGTTCCTTGGTTTTAATTTTCATTATGTGTCTGGAGCTGTGTTGTTAAGGTTGTTTGATGTTGCTTCCTAAGTGAAAATAACTCTGCTCTATCCTGAATTTCCCTGCACTTTATTCCATTTTAGATCAGGGAAATGTATTATTTTAAAGATAATAATTCCAAAAAAAATTTTTTTAAAAGGGGCTTTTGAAGGTATTTAATACATGTTTTCCAAAGGATTCTGGCTAGACTGAAGAGTCTGGTGTTGTTTGCAGAGTTTGATAACAGACTTCCATGAAAAATTCCCTGCACTCTCCTTGGGTTTTTATTTGGATGTGTAGATGGAGATCTCAGGGGCTGTGGATTGATGCCACCTGAAACTTTAAATGGCATGGACAGGAGCAAAATGAGGGATGTCCCATCCCTGGAAATGTGCCAGGCCAGGCTGGGCAGGGCTTGGGGCAGCCTGGGGTAGTGAAGGAGGGGAACAACACGCCCTGGGTTGTGCCCCTGGAATATTCAGGAATCAGGAGTTCTGCTGAAGCCCTGGGCACTTTGGAAAAATACAGTTTTTCCAGTGTGTGACTCTCAGAACAAGGTGTCAGGGAATCGCTTCAAAATAACTACACTGGTGAATAAAATAAAAATAAAAAAAAATGAAACCCTGTGCCCCCTCCAGTTCCCACTGTGACCCAGCCCTGTTTGCCTTGCAGCTGGCACATCCAGGGAAGTGCTTGATTCCTGTCAATGGCAGCTGCTCCCCCTGCTCTTCTCCAGGAGTTTCCCCTCTCAAGCACATCCCTGATTTCCAGAGAGAGGCCTATTAATAACTATTCATTAATGAGCTTATTCCAAGATCACCCAAGCAAGGTAAAAATGATTTCACTCACCTCGTGAGACCCCGAGGAACCCGAGGTGATTCCGAGGGGCCTCTGCTCCAAAAGGGGATTTTAGCCTTGTTTTTATCAGGAGATTTTTGCTTTAAAACGAGGGGTGGAATAAAGGAGCTGTAAATTCACTGCACGCCCCAGGATCTTTGTGCTGCTGGCAGGGGTGCAGGGGTTTGTTTTGGTTTGGTTCCTTTCCTTTTGTTTGTTGATTTATTTTTTTTTTTTCTCTGTGAACACAAACAGTGGAACAGGCAGCAGATATTCAGGGAGAGGGATCTGAGCTCTGAACTGTTCTGCTCCCTCTGTTTTCTCATTCAAGGGGTGGAAATGCTGGGCAGGCACTGGGAGCTTTCAGCACCAAAGCCAATCCATTGACGCCCTGTTCTTCCAGCCCAGCATTCTGGGGTGCTCTTTCTGCAGAATTCCACTTTTTGGGACTATTTTAAGCACCAAAAACTTCTCCAGGGCCCAGCTGTGCTTTGGAGAGGCCACAGCAAAGCTCCTTTCTCATGTCCAGGGATCCAGCCTGGTTTCTTGGCCTGATGATTTGGGTGCAAACCCTTCTGCTCATCCCAATTGCTTTGTTTTTCCCCGAGAGCTCTCTTGACCACACACATTTGAATTGAATTTCGCTGTTGTCTCAAATCTCTTCCTTACTCTTTGATGCTCTTTATGGGCAAAGTTTTCCCTAAATCCTCACAGGTTTCTGAGCATGGGGACTCCTCTGAGTTAAAGGTGCATCCTCTGAGTGCCTCCCTTCACAGGGAATCAGAAAAACTCCTTTTCCTCCTCAAAACCCATGGCCCAGGAAAACAGAACCGAGAGTTGCACGAGGCGTTCCAGGAACAAAAATCTGGTAAAGCTTGACACGATGCCTCTAGTTTAGGTATTTTTCTGCTTTGTTAAGGTAAAAAGAATAAATTTCCACCTCCTGGAGCCTGTGGGCAGGGCAGGGAGGAGCCCGAGGTCCCCGTGCTGCTGCTCTGGGTCGGTGCCCACTCCTATAACCTTTCAGAGCTGTCTCCTGTCTCCCAGCATTAAATTTCTCATTATCTGCCTGCTTAGAGAACAAGACTTTCAGGGCCAGGGCCGCTTGACTCAGATTTTGTCCAACAACTGATGAAAGAAGTCTTTGCTCTGCTTGGGGTTCTCTGGGTAATGAATGGATTTGTAAGGACTCGGAGGGGAATGGTGGTGGGAAGGTTGAAATGAGATTTTATTAACTGAGATAACACTGGGTGAGCAGCAGCTCTGGGAGATCAATCCGTGAACATTCAGCTGCAAAGGTGGATTTTCCTTAAAATTTTCGCCTCCTCTTCAGGGCAAGAAGGAAAAGAGAGAGAAACTCCTTTTGGTTCAGGTGGCAATGTCAGTAAATGGAAATTATTCCTGAAGCACTTGCAGGGCTGTTTTTCTCCTGGAAAGGATGAAATTTTCCTAAGTGACAATTAACATGAAATAGCTGATGGTTTTCTCTGCAGAATGACAGGCAGGAAGTTTCCAACTCCAGCCAGCCAAGGAACTTTCCTCTTCCCCCTGCAGCCATGTCACAGCAGCTGAATAATTCACTGTGTCTTCTGTAATGATCCTTCCCTTGCTTTGTTCCTCCTCCCTCAATCCCTCAGTACTGAAGGCAAGTTTTGTCCTTTTTTTTTTTTTTTTGTGATGAAAACAATTAGGAACGGAGCTCAGCAAGAAAAATTCGAAGTTTTTTTCCAAGCAAGGCCAAACCATACAAAGCAAAATTTTTCTCTCCCAAAGGAACAATCCTTCAAGAGCCAGGTGCCTCCAGCTCCATAAATTTTGGTGTCAGCAGAGCAGTGACTCGTGAAAGATCAGCTCCAAAGCAGGTCCAGCAGTGAGGGACAGGTAAATTCCTCTGCACTTTCCATCCATCTCTCTCAGAAAACCAAACAGAGCATTCCCCTTCCCTGGAGAGCCCAGCGAGGAAGGGGCTCAATCTGCTGATGGGAAAGGGATCTGTTAATGGGAAAGGGATCTGTTAATGGAAAAAGGATCTGTTAATGGGAAAGGGATCTGTTAATGGGAAAGGGATCTGCTGATGGGAAAAAGGGATTTCCTGGTAGGAAAAAGGGATCTGCTGATGGAAAAGGGATTTCCAGCTCAGTTTTCCTCCTGGAACATCCCAAGCAGAGTGTGCAGCTCCTGCTCTGCATTAGGGAAATCTGGGAATCATTAGTGCCCCAAAGCCCGGGTGGAATTCCTTCCTGTTGTGTGGAATTCCTCCTTCTTGGCTTCTCCTGTTTCACATCCCTGTGTCCCTCCCTGCTGGGGGCCCTCCCACCTGAACCTTTCAGCGTTTCAGAGCTCTGCAGTTTTTCCCTGGAAAAGAAGACGAGGATCAGGCGTTGCCATGGGACAGTTGTGCCAGTCTGCTCCCAAAATTCAGGCTGGAGCTGCAGAATTGCCCCCAGCAAGAGCCTGGGGTGTGAGGATGCTGCAAACAACACCCACCAAAGGAGAAATCCTCATTTTTTAATGCTTCCCCCCCAGTTTTCTGTACCACAAGGGCAGGGAAAAAGGAGATACAAGATTTTCATGCCCAACACTGATTTTTTTTTAGATATTTCCACTGTGCCTTTGTTTTAGCTCACCAAACCCTGCCTGGCTGCTCCAACCTATCAGCCCCATCTCAGCTGCAAGGGATGCTGGCCAAGGCCTTATCATTTAATTTTGCTAACGTCCCTCATTCCTAATTCATAAACCCAGCTCTCTGACAAATTGAATTTGTGTAACACAGTAAACAAAGGGGCCTCTAACTCCAGTTTCCTGTAATGGACTAACCTTGTTGGGAACACACATTAAGTGGAACAGGCAGGCCTGGGGAAAGGGCTCAGCTCCCCTGGCCTTCACTGAGAGCCCAAGCTGATTATTTTGCAGCCAAGCCAAGAGGAATTTGTACCTGGTGTGATTATTTTAAATGATATTAATTACCTCCCAAGCTTTCTGCAAGGAAATGGGGGGGAAAACCTCTGTGTCCAATGGCAAATGACAGGTGAATCTGGCTTTATTCTGAATTCTTTATTCTGAATTCTCTATTCTGGATTCTTTATTCTGACTTCTCTATTCTGGATTCTTTATTCTGGATTCTTTATTCTGTATTCTCTATTCTGGATTCTTTATTCTGGGTTCTTTATTCTGAATTCTCTATTCTGGATTCTCTGTTCTGGATTCTTTATTTTGAATTCTTTATTCTGAATTCTCTATTCTGAAAGGGGGTGGTTTGCACAACCTGGGCCCAGGGGGGCTGAGCAAGGTCAGGGTGATGGAGGTGAAACAGAATTTCAGAACCTCCCAGGGCTGCCCTCTGCCCATCTGTGCTCCCTGCACAGCAATTCCTGCTGTTTCTCTTCCCTCTCCAGCACGTTTTGCTGCTCCTGCCCTGCTCAGCCTTTTCCTAATCCCTGTGTTTGTTGTTCCTCTCTCCCTTGGGAGCAGCCTGCTGGTGGCCCAGCTCCCTGGGACTCAGTGGGAGTAGCTCCACTGCCTTCCTGATTTAGCACCTGCAAGCAGGGCTGGCTCCAAGCCTACATCCACAGCCCCTGATGATGATCAATCTGGCACTTGGGACCTCTGGATGAATTTTTTCCCCCCTCTCATTTTTCCTCCCGTTTCTGTCAAAAAAAAAAAAAAAAAAAATCTGAGCAGCTCCCACCCTCAAAACGCAGATTATAGAGAAAAAGAGAGAGAGAAATTCTTGTCACTCCTTTGCATCCAAACACAGCAGCCAGGGAGACAAAGTCTAATTTTAGAGTGCATCAGAGACAGCAGCATCTGAGTAAACTCATCTGTGTCTCTCCAGCACTGGCCCCTGGGGAGGCTGCGTGTGTACCTGCAAGCAGCTGATAATAAACAGCTCTGCAAGGTAGAAACAAAAATAAGCAGGAGATCCTTTTCCTTTTGTGGCCAGCTTTGTCCCCAGGCAGTCCCTGTTCCGGGGAGGGGGGGGCAGTGCACAGTTGATGCTCTTGAAGTGATATTTAAAGGAGGAAAAACGCCTGTGCTGCCTGCAAAGGGAAAGGGCAGGGGTTTGATGGCACATTCCTGTAGCAGATCAGCATCATAAATCCTGTTCCCCTCTGAAATTTATCTCTTCTGTGTTTTCTTCTCCATTTGAGGCTTTCATTTCAAAGCCTTACAGGGGGCAAAAATAATCCTGACAATGGAAAAGAGATATTTAGCCTTCCCAAATACCTGAAAAACAAGGTTTTCCTTCTGGGATTTACACATGGAAATTATAAATATCCACATTCCTGGCTGAGCTGCTGAGGCAAGAGGAGAGTTTTGGTTTCCCTGTGAGGCAGCAGTGTCACTGTGCAGGGTGGAATAACTCCTTGGAATAAAATCCAGCTGGGCTGAAAATCCAGAAGCATCCCAGGCAGAACAAGGGACAATTTTTTGTGGTGCAAGGCACTCACCTGGTGCTCAGGAGTGTGCAGACCCCACCCCTCAGACATTGCCCTTTCTGAATGTCACATCCAGAGCAGAGCAAATAAATCCTCCAATTCCCAACCTTTCTGCATCATTTTCCCTTTCAATTGCCAAAAGCAAGGGCAGAGCAGGATTTTAGGATGCCTGGAGATCTCCTCTTTGTCTCAAACCAGCCAGGAAGTTTTCAGGGAGTGCCAGGGGAGCAGAAAGTCTGGGAACAGCTTTTGTCTCAGGAGCCTCTCCCTGCACCATCCCCTGCTTCTCAGCAGCCCATAATTACCTGTGTGAGCTGATGGAAACATCAAAGGCATCCCAATGGCACAGCCGGGCTTTTCCCTTCTCCCAGAGGTTCCAGGAGCTGTCGTGAGCTCTGCAAACTGTGGGCAAACAAGAGGGGGAAAATGGGAAAAAGAGGGAAAATTGTATCCAGAATTCCTGGTCCTGCTCCCAGACATTCCAAGCAGACCCTTGCCCAGCTTTGAGGTTGTTCTCTCTGCAGTTGTTTTAGAGCCCAAGTGGGCTTGGATTGGGCACAAAAATGCCTGAATGAAGAGTTCAGGAGCTTCCCACAAATTCCATTTTATGCTTTTCACGTGCCCTTAAGTTCCCGTTTCTGTGAGGAAATGAATTATACACAAAATTTTCGGCGTTTCAGGAGGAGAACAGTCCCCAGGTCTGACTTCTTGCTAATGTGTTGTCAACACACAAAGGGAGATATTTCATGCCAGCGCTGGCAGATTAACAAATCGCCTTGTCTGGCGTTCCATGGGATGTCACAGGCCTGTCAGGGAAATGCAGAACTCTTATCTTCAGCACGAGCTGGCAGTGAGCTGGCCTTTGGATTACAGAGCAATTTAAACCAAAAAACACGTAGGGCAAATGTTATTTTTGTATGTCGGGCCAGGTGACAGATCCAGAACCTCCACTTGCTGCTGGAGGATGTTGGATCCCATCACCCAGCACGGAAATCCCAGCAGCAGGAGCTGCCAGGTGGGAAAACTTGAATTTCCACTTGGAAAACATCCCCCAGGCAAGAAGGGGGCGAAGGAAGGAAGGGGGCACGGTGATCAGTGAAAACTCACAGAGACAGGGGCACCACTGTGCCTGGATCCATCTGATGGTTCAGCCAGGCACAGGTTCTTTAAACCCTCTCCTCTGCCCCCAAATCCCTGTTGGTTTTTTTTTGTTTGTTTGGTTTTTTTTTGCCAGGTTTTTCCTGGCAGTGGGTGATGTCAGCCCCTAATCACATCCCCAGAGCACTCTGCTGCTGCAGCTTGCAGGGGAGATGAGGTCCCACCTAACCCAGTTATCCTGAGAGCTCCCTGATGGAATTACCGATGTCACAGCACTTCCTGCAGCACCACAGGGACCATCTGTCCTGCCCTGTCCCCTCTGGTGTTTGCAGAAGCCCCTGGCAGCAGAGCCAGGCTTTGGGGTGCTGGCTGCTGCTCTGGGCTTCCTCCCCTGCCACGCAGCCCAATTAACTGAGAGCAATTAGCAACCGGCTGCACCATTCTCCCCCTGCAGCTGTGCCCTGAGCTCTGCCAGAGGAAATGCAGAGCTGCCCTGCAGGGCACAGGGGGTGGCAGGAATCGCTGTGGGGTTTGTGCCAGGCACTGGGAACTGCTCTGATCCATGCCCGTCATTCCTGGCTGCAGGATGATCCACAAGCCAGCCCTCCCCGGCTGTCACTGGTGCCACCACTGCAGTGGCTCGGTGACACAGGGGACGGTGACAGACTCCCAGACAATGTCACAGCGAATTCTACCTTCAGGGAAAAGATGCACGAGGTATGATGGCTAATTTAAAGCAGAAATGGATTCTTGTCTGTGCCATCATCCCTCTGGATGACACTTGAAGATGATGACTTTTGAGTGAGGCTTGCTCTTTTTGAGTGAGGCTTGCTCTTAAAATAAGGAGAAGTAATTCCCAATTTTGGGTATTTGAATAAATCTGTTTCTTTAAAGCCCTCTGGCTGGGCACAGCTCTGCACTGCTTCCCTCTGGCTGCTCCACAGAGCCCTGGGACTCTTAAACCACTCCCTGGAATGAACTTGATTCTCTTCAGTCGCTCGTGGAAAGCCCTCGGTGTTGCTGAACTCTTGTTCCCAACAAGCTGCAAGGTTTATTTTCCATCAGGGGCCCCTGAGAAACAGGATCCTGTGACTTAATAAACACCTCTGCTGCTCCTGCTCAGAGTCAAATGGACACAGATCAAAAAGGCAGAGGAGAACCCCAGGAATTTCCCTCTTTTCTTTCTGTCCAAGGGCAGGGACTCCTTCCACCACCCCAAACCCCATCCAACCTGGCCTTGGACACTTCCAGGGCTGGGAAAATTTCCATGCAGGGCTTTGGCAGCTCCCCTGAGCCAGCCCTGGGGTTTTTTTTTCTGCTTTTTATGAACCAAAGCACGGACAGCAGGACAGGAATAGGTTGCTGGAAATGCCTTTGGGAAGAGGTTGTTGCAGATCTGCCTCTCAATGTCTTCTTTTCCTGGAGAACCCAGGGCAGTGCTGAAACATCTCAGCCTGGTCTTTTAAAGGGTCTCTAAACACTCTGAGGAAATTAAAGGAACAAAATGCCCCTGGCAAGTCCAAGAAAGTGCTGCTGAGCATCCAGAACCAGAGGAAAACAAATTTTCTCATTTTCCACGTCCCCCAGAGGAGCAGGGCTGGGGCTGGTGGGAGCTGCTGGTGATTGCAGGATCCCAAGGGTGTGATTACAATTTGTCTCCATTGTGAACACTCCAGCTTTAGGAATAATCACTTTGTTTAACTCCAGCTCTGTCCCTTTGGCTCTGCATTTAAAACCACTCCAGAATATCTTTGGAGCTTCACATCCACCAACCCCTTGCAGAAGAAGGGCACAGATTGGGGCCAAACACCCCCAAAATCTTGCCTGAAATCTGGATTTTCCATCAGCCCACCACCATCAGCACAGGGGTAGTTAAGCTAAAGCCATTAATCGAATTAACAGCCCTGTGTAATGTTCTGTCTGCTTTTAGGAACACGAACCTCCAGCTCCTGGTGGTTTCTGCAGGCATTGATTTGCTCTCAGGAGCAGCAGCAGTTTTGTTTTTTTTTTTTTTGCCACGTGGCTCTGTGAGAGCTGCCCCAACCATTTCCGACAGAGGAAATCAGGGAAACTTCTGCCTTTAAAAAAAAAAAAAAAAAAAAAAGAGAGGAGTTATTCTTGCTGCAGACCTCAGTCTGCCTTCCCCTTCCACTGGGGCAATAAACACATCATTTACTGATTAATTCTGTGACTCTGGCTGCTGACTGACTGTTCTGTGGATTTCCTCTCTCCCTTCACAGTTTGCTCTGCTACAACAAAGCACTTGACTGCAAGTGAGAGCTCCAGACATGCAGCCCATAAATACCCACTGGAACTCAGCTTAAACCTTCGGGCTGCTGGAAAAAGAAAAAAAAAAAAAATAGATAAATCCCTGTTTTAAATTCAGTTTTAGAACAGTCAGTGCAGACTATTCCAGCCAAATTGTGTTTTCTCAGAGGTTTCACACAGATCTGTGCTGCCTGCACCTCCTTCACCTGGTCCTGGAGAAATCTGGAGCGTGTTTAAAAGCCCAGCCCGAGCTAATTTTGGTGCCTGCAGTTCTGCTCAGAGCCTTTATTCCCTCCCTCTGTTGCTCACTGCACATCTGGGCAGCCAGATTTTGTTGTCAGAGAGAATCAAGGAGTGCAAAGAGAAAAACATGAAAAATATATAGACAGCTTATGGCATGTCCATGCCAAGGGTGAGAGATAAATAAAAATTGAGTTGTTCTCTCTTTTTTTTTTTCTGCCTCACTCACTCCTGCCCATGCTTTGCTGGTTTTCTCTTACTCTCACTTTTTTCCTTTTCAAATCCAATTCACTTGTTCAAAGGGGCTTGTCCAAGCTGAGTTATGAAATCTCCAATTGCTCCAGGGTTCCCAGGTGTTGCAGCCTGGCAGCTCTGCAGAATTTTCTGCAAACCCTTGGTCCACCCTGTTAGGCCTTATCTGAGTGCAGCAATCACAGCAAACATTCATTTCATCCCATATTTATTTCATCGCTCCTATTTTTCTGCTCTGTTGAACCTGGAGTAGCAAGAGGGCTGACAAGAAACGTGTGCATTCTGCCTGTAGCTGTATTTATTGCAGGTTTTGGGGTGGTTTGGGTTTTTTTTTTCACAGCTCCAAGTGCCCACCAGTGGCAGAAATGGAAGAAATTTGGGAGAAATTTAAGATTTCCTTTGCTAAAAACCAAAGCTGCCATCAGAGCAGGCCCACCAGGATTAGGGGAGATTTTTGATCTCTAGGATTGATGAATCCAACCCCAAAACTCCCTGAAAATTATGGTGAGGAGGGGAAATCAGAGCAGCAGTGACACAGGTGCAGAGCAGGAGCTGCCTTGTGCCACCCTCATCAATTGGGAGCCTTGAGTTTCTGTTTGCAGAACAAAACCAACACTCTTAACCCAGAGGGGAAATGCCACGAGACTCCTAAACCCAGCACTGTTTGCCTGGATAATTTTAACTGGCACTTTACAGTGAGGCATTTCCTCCCTCTGCTCCAGGCAGGGAAAAAAAAAAAAAAATTCCATCCCCAAGTTGAAAAACATGAAAGGAAAAAACGGATTTTGATAAAGCAGGGCATGAAAAGAAAGAATGAGCGTGAACAGAACTGAAACAAAAAAAAAACAAAAACAAAAAAACAACTGTGAGAGAGCCAGAGTGAGCTTTCCTTTCTACCACAGACACTTGTGGCTGCAGTGTTGTTTTTTATTATTATTATTATTATTATTATTATTATTATTATTATTATTATTGTTGTTGTTGTTGTTGTTGTTGTTGTTATTGTTACTATTATTATACTATATTATTATATGTATATATATTATGTTATTATTATATATATTATTGTTATTATATTATACGAATTTCCTGATTATGGAATATTCATTGATCCTGCAGTCACAGCCTTTGTCTGGGCACTCCCACATCACCAAAAATTTATCCAGGAGCTGATATTAATTATTCCCATTCTCTGATCTACCAATATTAGAATTAACAGCCAACTTGAGACAGAACTTTGGGCTGCAGATCCCAAACCATCCCAGCCAGGCTGCACGGAGGAATTTTCTTCCTGTCTCTCCTTTCTGTATTGAAGTCCCCAAGGCTCATTAAACACGAGCCTGCACCTTGTTACCACATCAATCCCACGGAGTTATTTTTCGGCTGCAGTTATGCTTCAATTTGGAGTATTAATTTCCTTTAACTCTTGCCCTATTAATCACTTTAACAATCAAATTAAGACAATTATTTTAATGAGTTAATGGATTAGACGGAGCAGACGATGCACATTTATTAGCACCCGTGCCAGGGCACTTTTACCAAAGTCAGCCTCGTCAATAAAATATGAGCTCATAAAGGAGCTCCTGTAGGGCTGGGGGAAGGGCTGGCAGAGGTTTCTGTCTCACTGATTTAAACCCAGCTCCCAGGGAGCTTTTATGTGCTCTGGGTCTGTTCAAATCAAGTGCCAGGCACTGAGAGGCAGAGCTGTTTTTTTTTTTTTTTTTTTTTTTCCTGGGATATTAATGCTGCATGGCAAGGTGTTCTCTTTGAGATCGCCTCCAACGTGGCTGCTCTGGATCTGTCATGGAAATGAAACTTTTTTTTTTTTTTTTTTTTTCACCCTGTTTTTCTCACACGTTTTCTCGTGTGAGGTTCCATCATTCCCTCCAGTGGTTCACAGCTCTCTGCTCCTCGGGTGGGAATTTTGGCCTGGGGAATTTCAGGAATTATCCAAGCATCGAGTCCTAACACCTTTCCTGTTTCCCTGATTTAAAACATGATTTCTGGTGGGATTTAGGAAATTAAACTGCCATTTCCAGGAGATGGAAAGAGGAAGAGTGGAGGGACCAAACCCAAGCTGTGCAAGAGTTTCTGGATGTGTTTTCATCCCACGGGTCAGGGTGGGTTTGGGAAGGCTCAGATTTTGTCACTGATGAGGCTGAAGAGGTAAAACTTGAAGGTAAAAATGTCCTGGCCATAATCAATGGACACCAGAGCATTTAAAGGCTTCAGAGGATGAAGAGGTCGGGGGGAAATAAATCCTGGGGGTACCTGAGAGGAGCCTGCAAGGAACCTGGAGAGGGACTTTTACAATTCAGGATGAGGGGAATGGTTTCAAACTGGCAGAGAGGAGGTTTGGGTGGGATATGGGGAAGGAATTCCTCCCTGTGAGGGTGGAAAGGCTCTGCCCACAGGAGCTGTGGCTGCCCCAGCCCTGGAAGTGCCCAAGGCCAGGTTGGATGAAGCTGAAACACCAAGGGGGGACTCAAACTGAGGCACTTTTATCTCCTTTGGGCCAATTTCTGGGTGGAATCCTGTCCCTACAAACAGCAGGTGCCTGGTAGGAGGAAAATCCCTTCCCTGGGTGAGCACCTCTGGCCCCTGAGGAAAGGATTCCCTGGCAGCCCTCACCTGCCCAGGCAGGAAAACCTTTCCCTCCGGATTTCCAGCCCCCAGACACTCAGGAACTGTTTGAAATTCCTCTCTAATGGCACAGATCCATCAGCAGGGCTCTGCTCTGTGCAGCCCAGTGCTATGATGGATCTCACAATTCCATTGCACTGAAACCCATCCATATTCCCTGAGCAGCTCCTGCTAAGATAATACTCCAGTTATGTGCCCATCCATCCCAATAAACTCCAGGGCTTACAGATCTATTGGAATCTTTACAAGGGATGTGCAGGAGATAAATGACAACTTTCCAGTTTGGGGCATCGATTCCCAGAGTGGAGGGATGAGCTCGTGGGTGGGACAGGGAAATGCATCAGGGAGATGGATATGAAAAATCAAAATGACCAGGGGTGAGCTGGGAGGAGCCACAAAATGTGTTTTGACCACATAACCCCCGTGCTCCTGCTGCTGGAGGAGTGGGAGCTGAAGAGCAGAACCCAATAATCAGATTGAGGGAAGTTTTGTGTCCATGGGGGGATCACTAGAGATCCACCCCCTGCAAATAATTCTGTGTGCTGGGTGAGATTGGAAATGCAGAATTCAAGCCCAGGGCTGGAAAGGTGCTGGTGATTTGCCAGCAGGGCTGTTCTGCTCCTGGGGTGCTGAGGAGCTCAGGGGGTGGCAAAGGGGAAGAGCCAGGCCATGAATTTTCTCTTTTTTTAAAAATAAAGGCACCAAATGCAGCATTTTGCTGGTCCCCAAGGTGTTTTCCAGCCTGGTTCAGTCAGTGGTTCTGGCTCTGGGGACACCTCCAGCACAGAGCTGAGTGATTCCCATGGGCTGGCCAGGAACTCACCCCCTCCTCCTCCCACATTTTGGAAAATCAGGATCAATTCCCAGCTCCTCCACGGCCTCTTGGGAGTTTTGCCACTTCTCCCTGCCCTGTGTCACCCACCTGTGTCACCTCCCTGTTGAAGTGAGCTGGGCTTTGCACCACTCATGAGTGGTTTGTCACTAATCTCTGTTTGGAGCCTGGATTATTAGAAAGGGGATCGAGATGGATTCTCGTGTTTGGGCTTGGATGTTTATTGTATCTTATCAAAATTTACAGAAAGCACCTCCAGCTCCTTCCAGAGGTAGGAAAAATGGTCCCAGCTGAGGCTGCTTCAAGGCCTTTTAAAGTTAAACAAACCAATAAAAGTTTAACATCTACATTATTTATTCTTCTAACCCAATAATAGATTCCCACCACCCTTAGAGTGACATTGACTGACCAAAGGTCACTGCCTGAGTTCTGTGAAGGAGAAGAAGAAGATGAACAAAGAAAAAGACACCACCCCAAATTCTCCATCTTGTCCCACATCCACCCCTGTACTGTAAAAAACTCAAATTTAAAACCCCATCCCCCAGTGCAAACACACACACCTGACCCACTGCACATTGGGGATTTCTAACTCATTATTTTATATTTCCAAGCCTTCTCCAAGGTTCCAGCTCCAGAGCAGTGTTTGCCAGGGGGTCTGTAACTTTTTGGGATCCAGCACCTCCCTTTCCTGAGCCCTGGATTTCACCCTCAGGGATTTTATTTGCATTCCTGGGAATGGTTGCTGGGAGCTGCTGTGTCCCAGATTTCACCTGTCAGCTCGAGAGTTCCAATCCTTCCAGGGAGTTCATTAAAAATCCAGCTCCAAGGATCCTCTCCAGGCTGAGGACTGCAAAGTGCATCTTTCAAAGCTGCTAAATTCAACATCATTTAAGCTCTAATCCAAACCCTTAATATGATTATACTCAGATACATTTTTATTTTCAGCTCTGGTTCATATTCAGGGTCATTTTATTTTCAGCTTTGGTCCTTCACACCTCTCACTGCTTTAAATCCCAGTCACTTCAGAGGAACTTTTTAATGGGAAAATCAATTTTCCCCGAGTAAAATGTCATTATCACAGGGTTCTCGTTCAGAAGGTGCCTGGTGGTGCAAAGCTGAGGATGGGGATGAGGGAAGTGCAGATCATCCCTGAACCTTTCTCCCAGCTCGGTTTGCCCCCTGAGGAGATGCCCAGCACAATAAATAATGCCCAGCACCTCACGGGGAATTCTGGGCTCCAAATTAAAATGAAAAGGACAAAATGTGCTCCAGGAACCCAGAGAAGCCACTGGAAAGCCAAGTGCAATAAATTTCCATTTCCCATCCCAAAATCCTGCCTGTTTCCTGCCATGCCAGCTGCTCCCAGGCACCACTGCCATGGTTTATGTGCTTTTGATTTTTACTGACCCTTGTGCAGAGCTCCTTGCTGCAAGAAAGGAGAGAATAAAAAATTACTGCCACTTTTATCAGAGGTTTTACTGTAAAACCTCACTTGTGACTTCTGGCTGCCCAAAAGAGCCCAAGTGAGGCTTTCTCCTTCTCAGGGCTTTATTTGATGTTTGAGGTTCACCATCAACGTGGTTTCCTTCAGCTTTTTCTAGGCCCAAGACAAGGTTAAAATAATTCCTCTTGCCTTTGAATCTCAGCCTTGCCCTGCAGGAGCAAAGTGGACAAAGATAAAAGTTGTGATCTCGTGATTTTTTTAAATTTAAAACACAATTAAATTGCAGTTTATGCCATGGGCAGTCAGAGCTGATTTGAGGTGGGTGGCAACAAATGAAAGGACAATAAATGAAAAATCCAAAATGATCCAGGGTGGGAATCTGGTGCCAAGAGCAGGAGCAGACCATGGAGAAAGGAAAATGCTGGTCCCAAGGGAATCCTGGCTGCTGTCCATGGAAGCAAAGGCCTCACCCCACGTTTGAGGTGACCTTGCCAAAGTCTTTTGTGCAGAATCCTCTTCTCCAGAAATCCTCCCCACCAGAAACCCTCCAATGAAATAAAATAAAATAAAATTTAAAAATAAAATAAAAATAAAATAAAATAAAATAAAATATAAAATAAAATAAAATAAAATAAAATAAAGTAAAATAAAATATAAAATAAAATATAAAATAAAATATAATAAAACAAAATAAAACAAAATAAAACAAAATAAAATAAAATAAATCACCTCCCTGAGATAAATGATCAGCAAACTCTGACTCTCCCACCACAAACCCTCTATTAAGCAAATGAAATAGAGACCTCCAGGCTCTCTCCCTCTTTTTCCCTTCCCTGTGATTAACTGCCCAATAAAAAAAGATATTAAGTGAGTATAAATTTGATACAGGCCCTTCTAAATGGGAAACCATTAGAAGAAGAAGCAGGAGTGACTTTGCTGCTGGAGTGTTTCAGTGCAGTTGTGACCATTCCAAGTCTGGTTTTGTCCCAAAAAACCCCGAGGTGCCAGGAGAGCTGGGCACCCCGGTTTGTGTGTGGGTATCAAAGCTGGCACAGGATTCAGCCCCTCTCACTTTTTATTCACAGGTTTCAGCATTCCCAGGCATCCAAATTAAAAGCAGCCCCAGGAGGAAAGCTCCAGCCAGGGAATGTTGGTGCTGATCCTGCTGCAAAGCAGGGATTTGGGTTTTGTTGCTGGTGTCACTCCTGCTCCTATGACCTGGTTCCATTTTTCTGGAAACTGGGGCAGCTCAGCAAAGTGAACAGCTCTGGCAAGGTCGGTTCTCCTCAGTGCCATAAAAAGGGACAAATGTGAGTGCAGGGGTCAAGGCAGGCACCTGTCAGCACACACAAACACGAGTCTGCATCCCCCCCCCCCAAAAAAAATAATCCCCAGGGCCTGGGCTTCACCAGAGCCCAGCTTTGCCTCCCTCCCATCCAGACCAGCCCTGGGGGCACAGGATGGGCTCTGCTGGGATTTCACTCGGGGTTTGGCCTCCTTCACAAAGCCATAAATAAATCATTATCAGATTCCAGACAGTAAAGACTGAACCCTTTGCCAGTGCAGAGCTCAGTGATTTTAAAGTAACTGCTGAGTCCAGTAATAAATTTTAGAGGGAGAAGTCGCTGACCTTTGGAACAAAATCCAACTCCTACATCTGTTGAATTCCTTTCCAAGGTTTCCTTTGCCTAAAAAGTCGGCAGAGTGGAAAAGTTTTGTTCAGAGAGAAGTTTTCTGCAGCAGAGCAGTGGCTGAGCCGATGAGCAGCTGCCCCTCCTGCAGACAGAGTGCAGGAAGCAGCTCTGGAAATCAGGAGACATTTAACATTTATCCAGAAATCCTCGGGGATAGGAGCAGCTTCTCCTTGTCCTGCTCCAGGCTGCAGGCACACTGCTGACCCGTGCAGGCCAGCTCATAAAAATAAACTTGTGGTCTCAAAAAGTGCCAAATCTCCTTCCCAGTCTGCCCCAGCAGAGACCTTGGCTGTTGTGCTTGGACACACACCCATCCATCACTGCCTGTCCTTTCATTAGGGCTGCAGGGCTCCTCATTTTCTGCAATTTGCAGAAAAACACCAGGTTGAGGCTACGAGCAAGAGAAGAACTTTATTTATTTTTTTTTTTCTGTTTGTTTGTTGTTGTTTTCCTCCCCCTCTGTTCTTTTCATTGGTGTCTCTCCAATTAGAGCTCCCAGTTGCAGTGCTGCTCATCTGGAACACATCAGGCTGCTGAGGAGCTCGGCCCCACTGGGGAAAAGCTTCCCAGAAAAGCCCTGCTGGAATCACTCATTCATAGAAATCCCTCCAAAAGGTCCTTCTGGCTAAATACCATCCTCAGCTAAAGCTGCACTCACCCCACACCGCCCTATATATGGAATCAGGGAGCCAGAAACCAGGAATTTCTTTCCTTTATGGGCTCAGCCTGAGCTCTTAATACCAAGTTTAGCTTTTCAGGGGTTCTTAGGGTAGCTCAGATCCTTTGGAAAGGGCCCACCTGTGCAAAGAATAATTTTATATTTGTGATGGAGGGGAGAGGAAAAGAAAAGAAAAAAAACCAAACATAAATTAGGCTTATTAAGATCCCTGCTTCTTACAGCATTTACAGATCATTTCCAGTTGGCCAGGACAGAATTTTGGGGTCTAAAGAATAAAGGGCAGCTTTAGGATGCATTAATGCACCTTGCAAAGCACTTAGGAGGTGCTGATGGAGTCAGGTATGGATCCAGAACTGACACACAACAACCTCGTTGCTCTTGCATTGGGGGCAGCTGTTGAGTTTTGGTCGTGAATTCTCCTTTTCAGCCAATTTTAGGATTTGTCTGCTTCTAGAAAAATCACTGAGGAGCTCGTCTAGAAAAGCACAGCCTGACTAAGCAAACGCTCTCCCTGCTGTGATGGCAGCATCCACAACAAATTCGGGGGGGAAAAAAATACAATAATCACAAGCAAAGCAAACTGCAGGGTCTCTGCAAAAGCTGTTTTCTAATAAAACATCATCCCCTCAGGAAATTAATTTGTATGCTTAATTGGTTCAGAGAAATAATCTCCAGCACCATCCCTTAAGGGCTTAATCTGCTTTTATTATCCCAGGCGTGCTGGTAGGACCTGGAACCGTTCCTGCTGGATTTTGGGCTGGCTGAGCAGCAGCATTCCCGTTTCTTTGGGATCATCCTGGCCCTGCCCAGCCTGTGGGATGGTCCTGCCGTTGGAGGGGAAAGAGGAATCCCTGATTTCTGGCCGTGCTCCCTGCCCTCCCTGCAGAGCCAGCCCGGGTCTGGCACTGCCCTGGCTGCAGCTGGGAGCAGTTCCAGGCTCCTGTGCCCTTTTCCCCACGTGCCAGGATGTGCCAGGATGTGCCAGGATGTGCCAGGATGTGCCAGGATGTGCCAGGCTGCTGATGGGATCATCCCAGAGCTCACAGGGAGCTCCAGGCTGCCACCAGCAGGGATCATTGGCTTGGCTGGATTTGCCTCAATTCCTCTGCTCAGAGATCAGAACCCTCCTGCCAGGGGCTGCAAAGCCCAGCCGGGCTCTCCCTGGATAAAAATCCCGGGGAAATTCCAGAGCTGCAGCCTGGCTGGGCACGGGGTGAGCAGCAGGTACCAGCTCATTCCTCAGGGGTCAATCCCTCCCTTCCTTCCTCGGGATTTGGGAGCTCGGATGCTGCCAGAGGAGCCTCTCTGCTGAGTTCTGCTCTCCCAGGATGAGTTTTACTTCGGGAATGGCTGGAAATGATGAAACAAAAGCAGATTTTGGTGCAAACGCCACGCAATTCTTCCTGAATCGCTGCAGATTCAGAAATTATTAATTCTGTTATCACCAGAACAGCTCCCTCCTCCTCAGATCCCAAAGTTCTTATTCTGTCTCAGTTTTGTCTTATTCCCTTCTCCAGAACACAACCCTCAACCAGAACAGAAAATCTGGCTTTTATTAAATTATATAAAAGCAAGAAGTTTTGGGGTTTTTTTTCATTTTTTTAGGGGATTGTTCATAGCCCACACAGCATCTGCTTGAGAGTGAGATGAAGTCACAGAATTTCCCTTTGTCACCAGGAAATTGGGTGATGCTCAGGAGGGAATAAAAACTCAGGTTGAGGAAAGTGACTGAAAAAAGCTGTTCCTTGGATTTGTGCTCTGCTGGAATGACAGCAAGGGCTGCTGAGCTCCAAAGGGATCATTTGTGACATTAAACAGCAGCTCTGACAGAGCTGGAGTGCAGGAGTTCCTCACGTGGTTAGATCACATTTCAGCTCTTAAAAAAGAAAAGGTGGAAAAGGGAGGAGAGAAACAAAAGCTGATTCCAGCTCCCAGGATTTGGGAGAGAATCCCAGGCCATGCAGGACACGTTTCATCTGCACTACAGCTGGCCTCTTTCTCCTATTTCTATGTCAAGAAAAGAACATTTTTGAATCCAGGAGCCGAGGCAGTTGCCAGGGGAAACCCGATATTCTAGAGGGAAAATTGTTCTTACATTTGCAAAACTTGTGGGTTTCTGTAACAACTAAATGCAAACCAAATGTGACATAAGGAGGAGGAGGAGGAGAGAGTGGGTGGAAAAATGGGAGGATGAGGTAGAAAGTGAGCTCAGGGTTTGGTGTGGAGCCCTGGAGTCAGTTTTATTGATTTTTAGAAATAAATAAATATTTTATTTATTTATATTTATTTCCTTTCCACGAGGAATTCAGCACCCTGAGCTCACAGAGCACTCTGGCAGCTCTGAGCTGGAGGGCTCCCAGGGCAGGGACTCTGCTGCTCTGGGGTTGTGTGGCACAGGAATGATAAAACAACACCAAGGCTGAGAAAAGGAGCTGGTTCAGGTCAAAGTTCTGCAGCTGGGCTGAGCTCCTGAACACCCAGAGCCTCACAAACTGAGCCCCAAATCCAGGGGGGCAGAGCTCAGCCCTGATCCTTCCTGTGCAGTTCTGCTCCTGCAGCCCAGCTCAGGCAATGCTGCCACTGCTCTTTACAACATCACTGCTTTGGGATGAGGTTTTTGGGTTTGTTTTTTTTTACTTCCAACCAGAAGAAAATGGATTTATTTTTTTTTTTTTTTTTTTTTTTTTTTTTTTTTTTTTTTTTACAAAGAGCTGATGAGAAGCAGACAGTGCTCGTGCACCCACACACAGCACCCGGGCACTGAGCTGCCCTGGACAGGGAGAGGAAAGGAAAACCCTCCTAAAAAGCCAGCAGTGCCGGTGTGTGCCAAAGCCAGAGCCATGGCAATGCCTCCAGTGGCCACCCAGGAGCTCCCAGGGCTGGCCCAGCCCTGCCTGGCTCCCTGTGCAGCAGCAGCAGCAGCCCAGGTGTGGCTCTGCAGCACCAGAACCCAGCCGGAGCTGCTGCCGTGGCTCAGAGCCCAGGATTTTCCATTGTGTCACATCCCCATCGATCCCCCCGGGGCTCTGGGGCTGGATTTGGCTGCAGGGACATTGATCAGGAGCATGAGGATGGGCACGGGGCAGGCGGTGCATTGGGACTTGTGCCCTATTTCAGCCTGGCTGGGGCTGTCACTGTCACCTCCCTGGCAAGGGGACAGGCAGTGACACTGCCAGGAGCTGAGAGTGCTTGGGTGATGCCTGAAATTTGCAGCTTTTCCATTTTTTTCAGGTTCTGTACAGAGTGGATAAGTCTGAACTCTCTACAGAATTCTGGCTGGTTTTCTTCACAGTTTGGTGAGACTGAACAATCCTTCTGGTCATCACCACAGCCTCAGGCCTGGAAAGATAAACAAAAAAAGAATCAGTGGGAGCAACAAACTGAGGGAATTGTGGCTTCATTACCTGAAGCTTTAATTGGACAATATATAACTTCTACCAGCCCCAAACCCTCGTGACTGCTGTCAGTGATGGGCAGCCGTGAATTCTGAATTCTGGCAGGTCTGTGGGGACACAGCAGCCCAGGAGCCCTCCCCTGGCAGGGCCACGCTCAGGTTTCCCCCCCTCTCACTGTGCCCTCTCCATAAACGCTTCCCTGGCTGCTGGAATTGATGTGTTGTAGGAATTTGTGTCAGTTCTGACAACGCTCCCCATCCTCACGGCGGGGGTGAAGTGTCAAAACATCCTGTTGTGATGTTTGCAGAGCACTCGGAGGGGGCTCCTTTCAGGAGGTTGGCTCAAAAAGGGATTTGTTTCCTCAACATCGCAATCGTCTGTGAAATTTTGACAGCCTGGAGATTGTTGTGGATTGTTTGGGAAACTTTTTCACTCCCTTCATGCACAAAATTGTGAAGGTTTTAATTGCTGCCTTTCTAAAGAATGGGGAAATCAGCCTCCCCCACCTCCTTCCCCTCCCATCTGAAGGAAACTGCATCAAAAAACATTTCTTGCTTAAATTTTGTTTGCTGTCCTCTCCTACTAATAATGTTTTCCTGCCTGTGTCCCACACCATTTATGTGAACAAATTAATCTCTGGAGTTCCCAAGATGCAAAAAAAAAATAAAAATAAAAAAGAGAAATATTTGACAGCTGAGAAGGCAAGAGATTAAGGGGGAGATTTTGGTACCAAAGCCAGGTAAGGATGGGATGTTGTTCATAAAGAACCAAGGTCACAAAGATTGCATCTTCAGGCACCAAAATAGCTCTGAAATCTGCCTGTGACTTACACAAAAATCCAGAATCATGCTGAAAGCAGATCTTCCAAAAAATCTTCAGAGGTGGAACCGGGGCAGCTTAAATAAATATTAAATATTTCCCCCATGGAGCTGCAGTGGGGTCGGGAGAGCAAGGAGCAGATCCTGGCATGTCTGGAGTCCCTCCCACAGACTCAGCTCACGCTGTCACAGGCGTCTGATGGCACTGGGAAATATTTGCAACAGCAAATCACAGCTTGAACCCTTCACTTGCTCCACCAGCAGAGCTCGGTGTTTGGGAAAAATCTCCTTTGAGTCACATTGTGGAGCCCAGCAGCCCGGATTGCCTGGATGCTCCACACCAGGTCAGCTGAGCTGCCAGCTCTGAGCTGGGGGACATTAATTTGTCCCCAAAGAGCCCTGGTGACACAGCCTGTGCAGACAAATCTGCAGGGACACAACTCTTGTATGCAGGCAGGATTAAAAGCTTGCTGGAGAAGGAGACATTAAAACAATAGCTAAAAATAAATTTTAAAAAAATCCTATAAAGTCTCAGTGGTTTTAATACACTGGTGAATTAAATAAAAAAAGATTGGTTATAAGAGCAAAGCAATTAATGCAGGGTTTTAAGCAAGAAATACAGGCTGGGTGATCCTGCCCCATAAACATTTCTGTTGGGCACGGGGACATCGTTAATTCTGGTGATTCTCCACACCACAGGACGGCCAAGTCATGGCTGGAGTGGTGTGTGATGAAATCTGATGCTGGGGGATAATTCCTGCCCATCGATGCTGCCAGCCTGGGGCTGATTTATGGCCAGCACGGGGACAGGAGCTCACTGCACTGCTGCAGGTTCACTTCACGTGCTGTGTGATGCTCCCAGTGAATAGATTTGGAGTTATAGGTCTCTGCTGAGCTGGGTTTACCTGGAAGGCCTGATTAGAGGTGGCACAGCTGGCACAGCTGGCAGCCACTCAGCACTGGTGTTTGGATCACTTGGAAAGGATTCCTTGTCAGCAGGAGAGCAGAAGAATCAAATGTTTTGATGGTGGTAAAAAAAAAAATAAAGTTTAAAGATGGCCATCAAAGCAACTTCTGATCACAGGGAAAAATAAAATTTAAAAAGGGCTGTAGCTCAAGGGTGTGTAAATCAGAGCTCAGAATCGATGGGGCTGCACTGAGCTGGGCTGGACCTGGGGAGTTAAAGGTTAAATATTGCTTTCCTTCAGTGAAACACACAGCCTGGGAGCAGCTCAGAAAGACTGACTGCGATATTTAGTGCTTTAATACTTCTAAATAGCATTCATGTTTCAGCATTTCTCAATAACCATTCCAAAGGCTTGAGTTCTGCACTCAGAACACCTGAGCTGGCATCTACCAGCTCCCTTTGTCAGCCTCCAAACCCAGCAAAAAACACAAACACACCCCCAGCCCCCTGATCAAGGGCAGAGAGCTGAATCAGCCCCATTTCCCAATTAGCAGTTTCATTCTGAGCAGTAATTAGGGCGCTGCTGTTTGGAGAGTTCAGCTCTCCCTGACCCATTTCCATCCTTCAGGGCAGGCTCCAAGAGACCCTGAAGTTTGCAAATAAATCGACAGGAAAAAAAAAAAAAGAAAAGTCATTTTCATTTTCGTCCAGCCCACGAGCTGGATATTGGTGATCTGGGAAATGCTTCATAAAGCCCAGATTTGCTTCCTCGAGCATGGCAAGAGGAAATATTTCAGTGGTAATCCTAGAAGAAATCCAGGAAAAATGAGGGGTTCCTGGGCAGCAGGCTGCAGGTGGGAATGCACAAATATTTCCCCTAAGAACTCTTACATTTACCCCATCGAGCTCTATCATCCTTTGGAAATAACATTATTCTTGTGCAAGAGGAAAAATGTTCCTTTTTTGGAGGTGTAAACACAATTATTAAGGCAGAGCCTGTAAAGAATCTTGGGGGTGAATTCATCATTAATAGACCCCAGTGAAATGAGATTTACTGGCTGAGGAAGTGGAAATCTGGGAATCAAAGCCCCTGAAGACCAGCACATCCCACCACAACACAAACATAATAAAATATTAAAATATAAAAATATTTCTCCTAAAGAATGAAAACACTGAAATTCCTGCTCCTTTCCAGACAGGTGAGTGCAGGTAATTCCTCCCAAGCCACAGGAAGAAGAGGTGAAATTGTAAAGCTGGAAAAATCCATGTCCCTCAGGGCAGCCAGAGGAAGGTTTGGAATGCAGGTGGTGTTGAGAATTTTGAAGGGGGATTTTAGGGAGCAGAGAGGACTCTCCCAGGTTACACTCTCTGGCTGTAAATGAGGATTTCCCTCTTTCCAGGTCTCATTTCAACATTCCTCCCTTCCCTCTTTTTTTTTTTTTTTTTTTTTTTTTTTTTTTTTTTTTTTTTTTTTTCTGGAAGGAAGATCTTCATTGGAGAGGCCACTGCTGGGAAAGCCAGCGGAGTGGGGACTTGCACAAATGTCATTTATTTCCCTTTATGCAGAAAACAACAAAGTGCTGTGGGGAGCTGGGTCCCATTGCTCAGCTCTGTGCCTGGCACTGGGCTTGATTTAAGGGGCAGAACCCTTAATTATGGCTCTAAACATGGCCCTGATGGAGCTGCTGGGGGAGGAACATTTGTCTGATCAGAGCAAACAGAATTGGATTCCTCGCCCTGAGGGGTGGCAGAGTGAAGACACCGAGTCCAGCAGGCCACAGCTGGATTTTTCCTCTCTGTCTTTGGAAACATCTGCCTTGGAAGCTCCAGATGCAGATGAGCAACTGCAAGGAGGGTCTGGAGGAGAAATGGAAAAGCTGCATCCGACCTGGAGCAAAAATAAAAATAAATAAATAAATAAAAAAGGGTTGTTTCAGAGACAAGAAGCTGTGAAAGAACTCAGATGGAAATCTTAGCAATAACATTATCCTGGATCCTGGTCATTCACACAGGCCAAATTCCACAGTGTTCAAAGCTCCTGCTTGAAAAGGCTTTTTGAAAATGGATATTTTAATCTTGCCTGTGAAGCTTTAGTGACTCTGCCCCAAAGAGCCTTTGAGCCACCAGGGATGGGGGAAACACAGGTCTGGGTGTGAGCTGGTGCTGTGAGCAGTGCCAGGGGGAACTGGGAGCACTGGAGAGCAGCTGTGGCATCACTGGAATGGGTGAGAAAAGTTTTCCTAAAAGTTTTGTAAGAGTCGTGGTGGGCAGGGCAGGCTGAGGAGAGCAGCTCTCAGAGTCTCCAGGAGCCCAGGTGACAATGGCAGCAGCCCTGTGTGCTCTGCAAGTGCCTGCACACAGCAAATTAAAATCAAATATTGGCTCTGCAGCAGGGACTCCTAAGGGGAGAGGGATTTTCTGCTTGATAAAGACTTGGGTTTGTATGGGGATTCATCTCACAAATAAACCCAAATTCAATATTTGCCCATCTGGGGTGGGGGAGATCCCTCCCCAGTTGCTGTCACGGGCAAAACAGGCTCCACTTGGGGAAAATTAATTTAATTTATGACCAATCCAATCAGAGAAAACAAAACCTCATCCTAAACCACCTTCCCTCCCTTCCAGGCTCAGTTTTGCTGCCATTTTTCTGAACTCCTCTCGCCCAGCAGCCTGGGGGGGGAAGAGAATGGAATTGGGCTTAGTTTTTCCTACCTTGCTTCTTTCTTTTTCTCTAAATGAATTAAAAAAAAAAAAAAACCAAAAAAAAACCAAAAAAAACCCCAGAAAATACCCAGAAAAAATGGAAGGTCTGCAAAGAAAGGGCTGGAATTTAAGGACAAGATCTTGGAGAGGGAATCTTCTACCCTCAAAGTGAATTAATTCCTGCTTTTCCTTTCCCAGAGATGCCATCAGCGAGGCTCCCTCCTCCCCTGCACAGGACACACAGACACAGCTCCTTTGGAACACAAGCAGTGCCAATTAGCCAATGTTTTGTGGGGAAAACACAAAAGTCAAAATATTCCTGCAGATCCACATATGGCCAGCTCCTCGCTCGGTGTCAACGCTTGCAGCTCTGCTGATTTTTTTGGAGCTGGGCCACGTTTTCCTCCTGCTCTGCCTCGGTGGAACTGAGCTGGTTTGGGCTTTTCTGAGATACAGATCTGGGCCATTGTCCTTACCGATGGCTGAAAAAAAAAAAAAAAAAAAAATCCGGAGTGGGGATGGTATTTTGGTAAACTGGAGCATCCCCTCCACAAAACCCTACGGAGCAGAGCCTGCTCTGCCTCTCCCTGCTGATTTTGGGACCAAGAATGCTCATTTTCGGACTGGATTGAACATATTTCACATATTTAACACACGCCTGTAAATTACCCTGGTGCCCCCAGGCAGGAAATGCCGTTTGGCAGGGCTGGGCTCAGAGTGGGCTCTGCAGATCCCAGCGGGGCTCGAGCTGCTCCCAAATATTTGGGGTTTCATCACAGCACAGGTCAGGCAAGTGTGGAGGGAGGAAATTCTGCTCCATATGGTGAGAAACGAAGCTCACTCTTTTCAAATGTTAAGAGTCTGAGAAATTGTAATCGGGGAAAATCAATAAAGCAAAAAAATTCAGAAGCTGGTGGCAGCACACCCTCACTTCTTCAATAATCAGTTTTTCCATTCTGTTACAGTTCTTCTTTGAATGTTTTCATCAATTTATTTTGAGTTCATTACCTGCGATTTTTGCTTCAAATTCACTGGAATATTGCCCAATTCAAATTGCAAACATCAGCAGTCCTGGGTGGTTTTCTCATGGTCTTCTGATGCCACTTTGAGCTTGGTTTTTGGTTCTCTGCTTATCTTAAATATAGTATTTATATATTATAATGTAGAGAATATATTACATCTCTTTATCTATAAGAATTATTACAATGTTAAATATATTTATTTTTTATTTTATTGTTTTAAAATATACCTTTCACAAGAGCACTTACATCCTGTGAAAGCCTTGCCCATAAGCTATCACGAATTTTTCTATACTAAAAAAAAAAAAGCAGTTTAAAACTTATAATAAACAATTACACTCTCATACTTAAGCAAATAAATTGTAGCAAGAGCCAACTAGTACATTAGCTGTTTATAACAATATTTATTGGGAAATGAGAAATCACCCTCAAAAAAATGTGCCATGAGTGGATAAAAATAGGAGTTTAACAGAAGATTAAACCGAGATTTGGATGCAGCAAAATTTAAAACCCCCCATGTCAATTAAAATAGAAAATAAAATATCTTTCCTTATAAAGAACTCTCTCAAGGCAGCAGAATTCACCCAGAGCTGGTGCTGGAGCATGAAGTGGAAGTTTTCCTGCCTGGTTTGTCAATTGGAGGAATAAATGGAGTTGAACACTCACAGGACTCTCCAAAGGGTGTTTTAAAACCAGGAGAGGAGGGGAAATGCACAGAAACCACAGACAGGAGGATGAACACTGAAAATTCCAGTGAAGCTTGAGCAGCCACACGGTGATAGGGGATCCTTGGAAAAAAAAAAAACCAAAAAACCAAATATTTAAAATGAGAATGCTTCCAGAAATTTCTCCGTGAGAAAATTCACATTTTCTCATGAGCTGAGTGAGCCCCTCGTGCTTTCCTGGAGCCACAGACTCAAGGGGAATTAAAAGTCCTGCATGGTGAATTTTGCTCTCTCTCAGGAGGTGCCTTGGATGTGTGATGGCTTTCAAATTTGAAATAAATGTGCCCTTTGGAAATAAAAAAAAAAATTACTCTCTGTCTGTAGAGTTAATCATGAGATACTTTGCATAATTAATCAACTTTTTATTTTATCCTTGTGTAGAGGCACAATCTGGAAACTGCTTGGAGAAAATCAGAGTTGCATGAGGGAGAACAGGAGTGAGTCAATAAATCCATGTGGATTCCTGAGTGCAGGGAATCCAGGCAGAACTTCTGTCAATGCATGAATGCACCGTTTGTGATGGGAAATAAAACCCCTCGTAAAAAAAAAAAAAAAATAAAAAAATAAAAAAAAAATGAATGTATGAGGCATTGAAAACTCAGGTTTTTGTGAAGTCCCACTCTGCCATTATTTGGAATGCTTGCACACAATGTTTCGTTTATTGGGACAATTTTTCCTGACGGTGCAGTTTGGGAAGGGGGGAATAATGTGGGAATGAGAGGCAGCTTGGAGAGGGGAAAAAATGAGACAAACACCCTTTTCCCTTCACCCCTCTGGTGAACAGGACAATGCAACTCCTTTTTTTGCCCAAAACCTGGTTAAAATTTTTAAATAAAAGCCTGTGCTGTGATTTCATGACCCAGGCAGGGCAGAAATGGAATTATTTTTGTTCTAAAAGCCTCTGCCCAACTCTTTGTGTGGGCACAGGCACGAGAGAGGCTCTGCCTGCAGCTCTGCATATGCAGATTTATTATTATTAATTATTTATAGGTCACCAGGAGTGTACACAGAGCGTCAGACACACACAGAAAAAAAAAAAAAAAAACAAAAACCAAGCTGGCACCTCCTGTGAGCTGTTTCCCATCCAAGTCTTTAAGCAGGAAATTTGGAAATCCAGCATTTTAATGTGCTGATCCAATAGGAAAAATTTGTTTTCCCGTTGGAATTTGCACAGACTGGCAGGGAGCAGATTTCAGGAGGGAGGATTCCACCAGAGTTTTCATTACAGGAAGGATTTTTTTGTCATTCTCTGTCTTTTCCCTGTTCATTAAATGGTTTATTTATATATTATTTTTATTATAAAGGTGTGAGATGCCAAAGGCCGAGCTGGATTCCTGCAGATCCACATCCCAAAAGTGCAGGAAATTTATTC